>NC_090921.1:1329649644-1329958970 GCF_040938575.1 Ambystoma mexicanum | reverse complement strand
GGTGGGAGAGGAGCTGGAGGAGATCCCACTGAGACAGGTGATCACGAAGGAAGAGGGAACAGTGGGGACGCCCTAGATCCCACCCCAAGTGGGTACGGTGATGGAGACGGCCGGACCACAAGACTGTGAGGTGGGAGAAAAAGGGAAAAAAAATAATAAAAAAATAAAAGGGCCTACCTGGGCTCAGAGAACGGAGCAGGTGGAGTCCGGGTACCCCTGCGTTCTCCCTTGAGTGAAGAGTAGGGTAAAGCTCACAGATGTCGGCCCAGGTAGAAGGACAGGCCAGAGGAGAGGCATCTGGGAAAGGGGTGCGAGCTGGAAGAGACTGACATGTGAACGAGAGCTGAAAACAAGCAACCCAGGGTCACCTCGGCGAAAAAGACCCTACAAGAACTTTCACCCAGACTGGGTATCTAACAGAATTAAGGAGGTGAAGGGGACCTAGGTTGGCTCACCTCATGGGTGAGATTTCCCAAAAGGAAGAAAGTTACAGCCACAAGACGTCCAGCGGACAATCATGGCCACTAAAAACCAAGGGAAGCCCAAAGGCCCACAATCTGGAGACATCAAAACACTAATGTTGGGGGCGGAACCCCCAAAATGGGCACAGCAACAGACAAGCGCACAGATCCATTCTCCACTGGCGACCCCCATGATGGCGGACGACCCTCTGCTCAGAAGATCAGATCGACTAAACGTGCTGAAAGAACTCAAGAAAGATATCAAAGAGAGTACCATGGACCCAGCGAAGGCCATCTCGGACATTAAAAAAATGTCATGGCAGTGGAAAGGAGAGTGGACGAGCTGGAGATGCTCACATGTGAGCAAGGGCACGACCAAGAATCACTGATGCAGCGGGTGGAAGCCATGGAAAAACAGAGGCAGTTTATCCTAGACAAACAGGATGACACTGAAAATAGGTCAAGAAGGAACAACATGAGGATCAGGGTGATTCCAAAAGCAATTGGGGATCAGGACCTAGAGGAATACGTGCAAGGCCTGTTCCAATCTATTCTGGGCGGAGAAGGTGTTCAGGAGATAGTACTGGACCGCACCCATCGAGTGTACTCGGCATGGCAGTTGAATAGGAATCTCACACCGGACGGTCTAACGAGAGTACACATGTACCAAGTGAAGGAAGAGATCATGAAAGAACCCCAAAAACAGGAGCCGGTGAGGTTCAGAAGTACGTCGCTGACTTTGTTCCAGGATCTATTGTAGGCGACACTGCGCAAATGGAAACGGCTGAGAGTAGTGACAGACTGGCTCCGCTCCAATAAGGTACGCTACAGATGGAACTTTCCGTGTGCTTTAAGATTTGAATGGCGCGGACGCCAACACGTGATTTCCAAAGAAGGCCTCGATTATGGAACAAGGAGAGAAGGGACAATCAGCAGAATCGAATGGGGTCCAGGAGGAGGAAGATCAGGTTCTGCCGTCAGGAGGAAAGGGTATGCAGTAATAAAATTGTGGCAAAAATGTCGCCTTTACCAAAAAAATCGCTCCAAAAATGCTGTGGTTTGACCCGGTAAAGGTGTACCCCATTATACCATTTAAGGAGAGCGGGGGTTGCAGGGGTGTCCCCCAATGCCCTTAAATGGTATAATGGGTCTGAGGGTTGTTGGTGGTATCCTCCGCATCCTTTACAGCCTTTATGCCGTGATTTTCTGTGTAAACAGCCATTTTTGCCACGATTTTAACACATGGAACCGAGGAAAAGACTGAGGGAGACCAACATGGCCGAAGATCTGCAAAGGGGACCGTGAAGGAATAGGATGACAGCAGACATCCACATGGTGCTGCCTTGTAGAGTTGTGGGCCTCAGTAGCCTGGCTACAAGAAACCCATCTGTTAGAGAAAGATGAAATACGCCTCAAACACAAAATCTTTCCGAACCAATTCTCCTCCTCCAGAGGCACAAAGAAAAGGGGTGTAGCAATACTAATAGCAAAAGACACAGCCTTTGTTAAGCGATTCGTCCATAAAGACTCAGAAGGGAGATTCCTAGTCGTTGGGGGGGGTTAATAAGAATCCAATTGGTGACACTGGTGGGCATCTATGGTCCGAATGAGCATCAGGATCACTTCCTAAAGAAGGTATGGAAGAAAATAGTGGGGTGGTGTGTGGGGAAGGTAATAGTAGGTGGGGAATTTAACTGCGTGATGGACCCACAAATAGATAAAACCCTCCCCCAAACACAAGCTGACGGCAGGAATAGGTTGGCGCTGGCACAATTCCTGAGGGAACTACACTTAATAGAAACATGATGATTTTTCAAACCCCAATCCAGGGATTAAACCCACTAATCAGCGGCTCACACGGGCTTCTCCCGAATCAACATGATTTTGGTCTCAGATGCACTCATACCCCAGGTAACAGAAATAGAAATCGGGGTAAGGTTTGTCTTGGATCACACACTGGTGGTGCTACATTGGGAGCCTTTAGAGGAAGCACCAGAAGGGCGGAACACATGGCGATTAAACCCCCTTATTCTGAAGGATCTAGCAGTAAGGGCACATATGGAAGAGACATTGAGACTCTTCTTTAAAGAAAACGACACAGAGGGAATGAACTGGGGCATAGTCTGGGATGCGAGCAAGGCGGTAATAAGTGGGAAATTTGTTGCGCTAACAGCAGCCTACATGAGAAGGAGGGAAAGAGTGAGAGTGGCCCTGGAGAAGGAGGAGGATTGGGAAGCAGAGTCCTTACATAAGACAACGGGATCAGCAAGGGCATGGAGATCATTGATGAAAACCAGGGTGAAGCTAGAAGCACATCTGGCCGAAAGATCGGCACAACTACTGATTCGTACCAGGCAGACTTACTACACCAAAGGTGATAAGGCAAACTGTTTTCTGCCAGGCACATTGAGGAAACGACAGGCAGAAGAATACATTTCACAGTTGAGGAATGAAGAGGGGCAACTACGATGGGGGGGAGGAAGAAAAGCAGGAGATCATGTATAAACTCTTCACCCGAAACTTAGCGGGAGAGGGCTTTCGTGAAGAGGACCAAATAAAGTTCTTGGAAGGATGTAGCATGCCAAAATTAACGGAGGAAGATAGGAGGGTACTGGAAGCTCCCTTAATGGTGGAAGAGACGGGAGGGCAATACATTTGCTGGCGGGGATCAAGGCTCAGGAGCCAGATGGGTTTGGGAACGAATATTATAAAACATTCCAAGCGATTTTAGTAGGCCCACTGTCAAAACTTTTTGACCTCATATGAGAAACAAGGAAGGTGAGTGGGGATATGGGACCCTCCCCGACTATTCCCCTACTGAAACCTGATAGGGACCCTACCCAATGTTCCAGCTATCGCCCAATTTCACTACTTAGTGGCAATGCCAAAATATACTCCAAAATTCTGGCACTTAGACTGATGAGGTTTCTACTGAAAATCATCCACCCGGATCAGGCGGGATTTATAATGGGCAGACACACCCAGAATAACACCCGCAGGGCAGTGAATGTGATTGAGTGGGGGGAACAGGACGGGGCAGAAGTTCTCGGTGGTAGCGTTAGACGCCTCCAACGCATGTGATAGCATGGACTGGAACTATCTTAAACTTCTGCTGTCCCACCTGGGGTGCAGGGAAATCTTCACACGCATGATCTTGGTGAATTTTCAGACCCCTTCCTTGAAGTTATACATGAACGGCAGGCAATCAGAGTCCATAGCAATTCGCAGAGGCACGAGACAGGGGTGCCCACTGTCCTCGCTGGTGTTCGCCATGGAACCACTGGCGCATGCGATCTCTCGGACTCAGCAATAAAGGGAGTTGTGGGGGGTAGAACCAAACATAAGGTGGCTTTATATGCCGATGATGTTCTATTGTTCTTAAGAGATACAGGGGAGTCACTACTGAAGGTACTAGATCTCATGGGAGATTTCGCAGAAGCCTCTGGCCTCTGGATTAACTTCCAGAAATCAAGGGCACTTAATATCTCGAGGACCGGGAGAGGGGCGGAGAGGGAAGTTGGGGGGACCCCATTGGGGTGGGAGGAGGAGCATCTGGAAATATCTGGGGGTAAAGCTGACTCCCATGCAACAAGGGAATTATGAAGCCAACATAACGGGTCTCCTGAGAAGTCTTAGGGAAGATCTAAAAAGATGGGACATGCAGGAGGTGTCCAGGTTGCAAGAATAACAACGGTCAAAATGACGCTCCTTCACAGATTTTTATATGTGGTGAGTGCGCTACCGTTGCAGATTCCACCCAAACCCGTAGTGAGGCTCCAGAGAGAAATATCACAATTCATCTGGGGAGGCAGGAAGCTGAGGGTGGCCAGAAAGATCCTGTTCAGGGTCCCGGGAATGGGGGGGGGGGTTGGGAGTCCCAGTGATGTCCCGCTACCTAGGGGCGGCCCAGCTGGCGCCCATGCTGCACTGGTCATCAGGAGAGTCCGAAAAAGGGGGATGTGAGCTAGAACAGCAAGCGATGAGCATTCCACTGGGGCATCTGGGCTTTCTGAAGGCTAGGGTTTGAGAGAAAGGGGGGACACTACTGACCTCCACCAGAAACACACTCAGGCACTGGGATAAGGCGATGGGGGTGAGGGGCCTCTGCCCGGGGAGGGGCCCCCTCAACCCACTTGGTCACAATGGAGAGTTCTCCCCGGGCCTATCCCCGGGGGTTCTGGGCGAATTGGGAGGGTGGGAACACATTAACACTACATGATCTGTTTCAAGACGGGGCTCCCATGCAGTTTGAGATGTGCAAAGCAAAGTGCACCCTTCCCAAAAGCGAAAGATTGCATTACGTACAAATCAGACACTGGATTACATCCCAAGAGTGCCGAGAAGCGGCAAGTAGAGAACCAATAGGGTTGGAACTTACAATGAAAGACGGGGCCACAAGAAAAGGGATCTCAAGATTGTATCGCCTACTGGATAGAGCGGAAATGGGTGATGTCATGACGTTTATGAGGAGTTGGGACCAAGACCTGGGCATAACCATATCGGAAGAAGAATTGGGGCAAATTTGGGGGAGGGTCCAGAAAAGTTTGAGATGCTCCATAACAAAAAAATCTGCATGTAAGGTATATTTAAGATGGTACATGACGCCATTGAGATTGTATAGGACAAACCCAGAGATCCCAAGTGAGTGCTGGAGGGGATGTGGACAAGTGGGGGATATGGGACACATGTGGTGGATGTGCCCTAAAGCGAGAAAGTTTTGGAAGGAAAGTTTAGGCCACATAAAAGACATTTTGGACAGTTACCAATGTGCCCAAAGGTGGTACTCTTAGGGGCGGTAGCGGAAGGGGTGTATGGGGCAACGAGAGCGAGAGCGACATTAATCACACACATGCCAACGGCAGCGAGAATCACTCTGGCTAGCAATTGGAAATCGGAATAGGGCCCGATTCTGGCGATGTGGTGGGTGCGCATATGGAACATTATGGCAATGGAAAAGGTTAGTGCACTAGCAATGAACAAATACCAGAACTATGTGAAAGTATGGCTTCCGTTTCATGAATTCACAGCCGAAATGGACAATCAATTCCACAAGCCAACCGTCCTCAAGAACGTTTCGGTACTATGACCTTGTGGGGTAACGGCCTGTAGGTACAAAACAAGGGGACCTACCGAACTCTTTGGCGCTAAACCTATCTCTCAATCCCGAGAGACTATGGGCCTCATTAGGAGGCTGGCGGTAGCCGTGCCTTACAATATTTTTTTCCCGGCGCTCAGGAATGAGCAATAACCGGGTCATTGCCGCATTGCCGGACCCGGTATTTGCCCATTCCTGGGTGCCAGAAAATACTGGCAAACTTATAAAGAGGCCCAATGATGGGTAATTGTGAGAGCAAACTGTCTGATCACCTGATTATACCACCAGAGTTATGTAATGGGCGTTGGTTGGGTAGGAGGGGGAGGAAGGGGGGGGAGAAAACTGTCATCAATTTACCCGAGGATTCCTGTTCCGCAATAAAGATGCTTGAGTTTTGGTGACAGGTGAAAATAATAAAATAAAGCTTGTTAAAAAGTAAAATTGTATTTGTGCTTCACACAGAGTATTTTGGGAATGCACTGCGTAATTACCACCTCATTTCAAGAGTCAGACTTGCCCTTTTGGACACCGGGATCACGACTTTGACTGACATTTGCAGTCACATCTGTGCAAATTGGAATCATGCCTTTGATGGATATTTACATTCACAATCGTGTACATGTTGCCCACCCCACCAAGCAAACGTCATGCGTAAGGATGCGGTGTGACACCCACCCAATGTTTGCACATCAGAGTAGAAGTTTGGAAAAGATTGTCATGCCGCTTCCACCAGAAGCATTCATGCCAACATTCTACAACAAAAAAACTGGAGGATTCTTCAACTTTCAAAAACAATAATTAGCATATCATCACATCATAGGAAATAACATTACCTGCCATATACCGGGCGAAGAGACCACAGAAAATGACCAATAGGTCACCAAAACAGAATTAGGAAATGGATACCACAGGTGGCAACCTTAGCGTCCTGCAGGCTCTAAGATATGTAACTACTGACTCTCCGCTTGCCGAGTCTACTACTCAGGACTAACAGCCTCTTGCGCCATCAAGTTGATAATACCCTTTTGCTCCATACCCTGCCCCAACTACTTACTTAAGATACAATCCAACCTAGGCGCTAAAACACCCAGACTCAACAATGCCTCTGTACAGCCTATCCTCTAGCATCACTACCTCGATGTTACTATGTTGGCGCGAGATACCACCTGTCCTATAACCAAATATCCTGCCTAGACCTACCTGCAAGCCACCATAAACCACAACCAGAGACCGGGAAAATGGGCTTGGTGTGACTACGTTGGTGCGGGAGAGCTCCGGCCATATAACCAAATATCCTGCCTAATCCTACCCTGCATCCCACCATGAAGCACAACCAGTGACCCAAAACCGGGCCCCTACGATGCATAGCGCTGAGCCTAAGAATAATTACCCTCTGACTGAGCAAACATATCTTTCGAATGGATTGTGTCTTCCAACGTATTGCTCATGTACTGTAGGGCGGAGCGACCTCTGAACGGGCCCATGAGATTCAGAGCTTGCCCTCCGGCACCATAAAACAAGATAGCTGCACCTTGAGGACGATGGGGTGCAGGATTCTCTTACTCCGACACCAATCAATAAGGACAAGTCAAAGGTTTGGCAAAGGGAAGTCCGTTTAATGACAAGCACAAAAAACGGGGAAACAAATGGTAATCAACAGTGTAGCGATCGCCTGTCTCACTTCAACTCCCAAGTTCTTCATGCAAACAGTAACTTTTATAGCAAATTCTCGTCATCATTGATGTGTAACACTCATAAGTTTGACATGCAATTCTATGGGTCGGAAAAGGTAACATAAGTATAGGTGCTATATCTGTATATGGTAACAGAGCCTGAGGATTAGATAACTCTTATCGGGTGGGCGTCTACACCCATCCCTCTACATCACTCGTGATAGACGTCACAACAAGTACGACGTCTTATTGGTTATACAGTTATAGGACCCTAGATTATTTGGTCCATTGTGATTGGGTGGGTTACACCCCCTAGGCATAAATCTCCACTTTAATTAGCAGCATGCAGAATAGACACCCAGGTGCCTTGTGCCCCAAGATTCACCCTGCATCCCTTCCATCAATCAGTAGTTTAGGGCTATGTGTCAATTATTTGGCTGAGAATGGCCTCGAAACTGTAGCCTCTTATCAGGAAAAGTTATGGCATCCTCAGGTTCTGGGTGACATCAGACGTTGGTACCTCTTCGCCCTTGGCTGGTCACGTGTCTGTTCACCGTGAATCTGCTTCATTTTTCTTATTTTCGTGTATTTGATTCTTCCGTAGCCTCGCCACCTGCCTGGGGCCTCCTTATCTCAACCTTCACTGGCTGGCTGCTATACTCTGAAGTTTCGATTCTTCCAGGTTGCTGCTCTCCCCCCTTCTTGGAGTTGACTTCGAATTCCCAGGCATGAGCTACTTCTTACTGAGTTTTGATTACGCTCTTTCCTTTGGCTTTAGCTGGAATATGAATCCTGACCTTGTTAGCCACTTGCAGCCTGGGCTTAATTCTGCTTTTACAAAATGGAGTTGCACTTGTATAGTGTGCTTCATTGAGGTAGATATACAGTTGGCGCTTGCCGCTCTATCCTTCTACTAAGCATTGCAAGCAGTACCGTTTCCTTAGCTTCTTGCGTTCCAAGCCTATTTACAGGCAATTTAGTCAGTTACGTGTAATCATCCTTCCTTCATGGTTATGTTGTTTGTGCTGCAACGTTGTTTCTTCTTTTAAGTCTGTCGCACCATTATTTATAACTTTTCGTCTTGTGTGTCATCCTTTAGATGTTGTTTCGTTCATCTGTGAGTCTGTCCAGGCCCGTGTGTCGTCACCACTCGCCTTCCATTATGGCTCTATGGGTCTCTTTGGGGACAGTCTGTAAGTATTCTTCGTTTCGTGTTAACTGCTGGTACGGTTGTCTCAGTGGGTACCGGGCTGCCCAAGGTTGTCTAGTTATAGGCACTTCAACAGGTATTGCTCTTCTGATGGGCACTGCGCAGAGTCCTAGAGCTGCTCTCTGTTGGCTCATTTGTTCCTCATAAGTCACATACCTTGGCGAATATGTTCCTGGTACCTCGAACTGGGGGGCTGAGGTGCAGGCCATGTTTGGGACCTCCTCTACACTCCCCCCTCTGGTTGGTTCATCGACCACTTCTGCATCCTTCTTTGGGTTTGTCTTGTCTCTTCTGTATCTTGTTCATCGTCTTCTGGGTTTGCACATGATGGTGTGAACGTGTTTCTTTGGAGTCCATATTTTTATTACTCCCTTCAAACTTCCTGCTGTTTTTACATGTTCATCTTTGTTCTAGGTCATTAACTGACATTATCCATTTGGGCTGCAGTAGATCCATTTCCCTTCATATTTTCTTCGTTTTCTGGCATACACAAACTTTGTTCCTTCTGGTGCGAATTCGCTAGCTCTCACACAGTCTCTGATTTCTTCATCAGTCAGGTCTCTGGGCATCCATCTTGGTTTGACATTGATCATAATCTTCATTGCAATGGCTTTCTTCGCATTTTTCTGGCATTGTGTGATGATTATCTTGATAACATAGAATCCTAGTAGTATCATAATTAGCAGGGCTCCCAAAATCTTGAATATGTCTGCTATTCATTGTGTTACCCATGAAAATAGTGTTCCAAACCAGCTGTCATCATTAACTTCGTCAGTTTCATTGATCATCTGGTTCTGCAGGTTTGTCAGCGTACTTATGGCTTCTGTTAAGGTTCCATTTTCTTCATCATTGTTAGGGAGAATTCTCTGTTTAGGCTGAATGTCCTAACCTAGTGAGTCACCCAGCAGCTTTGCTGGATTTTTGGGGTTTATTTTTTTCTCCTGCCAAGAGTGAGACTCTTTTACCCTCACTCTTGGGAATGATTTGAGTGTGTTTCTTTGACTCTAGATGTGTTTAATGGGCTATGGGGTCTTTTACTCCATAGGGCTTCATGTGTTTTTGTAATGTGTGTTACACAGCACCCTCAGTGCAGTAACACAGGGGTGTCATAGTGACTCCCCAGTATAGAATCCATACCTGGGACTGACTACTGTCTCCCAGGGTCTGTAAAGTCACCATTGACTTTACTAGTCTTAAATTCTGAACAGAACCAGTACAAACCATCATATTGTGGAC
Source organism: Ambystoma mexicanum (assembly GCF_040938575.1). Lineage (NCBI taxonomy): Eukaryota > Metazoa > Chordata > Amphibia > Caudata > Ambystomatidae > Ambystoma > Ambystoma mexicanum. Next base: position 1,329,949,295 of record NC_090921.1, on the reverse strand, counting down.
GTACTGGCTGGGGCAATTCGATTGCCCCGGGGTCTGTTAGTCGAGGGGGCACGTCTCCGTCCCCCCTGATCGAGTTTTGGCTGGTGGCAGTGGATACTACTTTTATATTCAACCGCAAATATTTCTCTATGGGATTTTCCCATTGTTCGAGGCTACTATCTTTATTTATTTAATTACGATAGCCTCGAAGATACCGCCGCTTTATTTAATTAATATTAATTCTCCGGTTGGTATTTTTTGCCAAAACTCGGTTCTAAAATGGCGTTTGTGTTCTCTTCTGTGACTCCAACCCAAGTCGAGCCCTTTGCTCCACTTTTTAGCGGGCTTCTCCACAGAAGCCCTCCAAAGTGGTGCCACTCTGTCTGGGGTACTTAGGAGGGGTGGAGGGGGATTTAGGCACCCTGGACTGAGTTGCCTAGGCAACTCAAGTCGCACTCCGTCCTGATTGGCCCAAGTGGTGAGCCGGCCGGCTCACCACTTAGCATGTTTGAGTGACAGCTAGGCTGAGTGAATGGGGGTTTTCTGCATAAAAGCAGGGCTTTGGGGACTGGAACTTCAGAAGTCGCCACAGGACGTAAGAATCCGACGAGGGAGAAGCTGAGCCGACCTGCCACGACGACACCACCGGTGGAGCCCTGCTGGACCGTCTCACCACTTTTCCCAACGACAGAGGAGATCTCCCGCCGGAGAGTCTTCTTCCTTTGACTGGTGGGGATAACCAGTTTCACCGTCTTTTCGCCTTCCCGACGTATCTCGTGGCCGCCTTTCCTGTGTCAAGCACCCCGGCAACCGGGATACCACGTTTTACCACGACCGCCGAATTAAAAGATAATACCTTTAACCGGACAACTCTGCGGTTGGTTTCTTCCCTGGCAGTGCAACGACCTTCATCTTTCCTCCAAGTCGAGATCTTCTCTTCCCCTGGACGACGACGAAACTTGCAACCGCTGCCAGGAACAACTGCCACCGCTGGAGGATCCTTCCCACTTAAGGTACCGTGTCCCGCCCGGCTTCCCTTGCCACCAACTGTACGGGGTAGATTTAGCCCCCGGCTTTCGAACCTGGGTTAGCCTGGGACACCCTGGCTAAACTTTTCTGAGCCTCTCTAAACTCTTTTCGAACTCTCTGCAAGACTCTCAAAGCCTAGTGTAACTGTGTGATCTTGGGCGCATTTGTGCTCTGCTCTCTCTAAGAGTGGGCCCAGCCTATGGACTTTGGCTCACAAGTGACTTTTGCTGTTCTGCCTTGCTAATAGTGTTCCTAAAGCTTAGAGTGGTGTATCTTTCCATAATCTGTCTTTTTCCCTCCCTTCTTCATAAACTTATTGGAGTGCCATCTACAGTTAAGCGCTCACCTCTGTATGGAAATAAGTGGTGTTAACTAAGACTTCTCGGATAAGGAACAAGGGTTGTATATATTATAATAGTAACTGTGTTTAGAGTGTTTTACAATAAGAGTGCTGGAGTGTTTCAAACAGTGTGTTTTTAAATAAATAATTATATACTTTGATACCAAAGCTCTGGTCAGTGTTTGCTTGTATTATTGTATCTGAGTGCCTATTGTGTATACTTTGCATACTGCCTATCTCTTCTTGAGGGAAGTCTGACTGCTCAGCCACAGCTACCAGGTAAATCTGGGTAGTACAGACTCCTACCAAGTGGGTTTACTGGTAACACCTGTAGTCCTAAATCCTTTGCAGTGTTCCCAAAGGGAACTGCACAAGTTTCTGCCGAACACTGGTGTACAGCGGTGGGATTTGTATTGAGTATACATTTTAGAGGGCTTTAGGATACCTTAGTGCAACTAACCACAAAGCTTAGCACTGAGAAAGTAATCTTTCTAACATGTTAACTATGGAAAGTTATAGTCAAGAGTCCCTTGCTACAAAAACTGCTGATTGTTTAAGAGTTCTCTGTAAGCATAAGAATCTCCTGACTAAAGGCAAGAAAATGGAATTGATAGAAAGGTTGTTAGCTAACCAAAGTCTGGATGATGGTTCAGAGCAACCTACCATGCCAGAAACTGTAGATAACAGTATAGAGATTGATGTTGAACCAAATGTTGATGATCTTGAGGAAGAGTCAGAAGAGGAGGGTGAGGCTGCTGTGACTGTCCCCCCTAGGCCTCTGTCTGCTCTGCCAGCTGTACCTACTGGACCTTTGCCAGGTCCCACACCTGGCAATATCTTGAGCTAGAAAAAATGAAACTTGAACTAGAGTTCAAGAGACTGAATACTCAGGCTGAACAAAGACACCAGGAACTGAATCAAGAACTAAGGCTAAGGGAAATGGAGCTCAAGCATGAGCTAGAAATGAAGAAATTGTCTATTGAAAATACTTCTCTCTCTGGCTCCTCTAGAATTCCAGTCCTAAAAGACCTCGGATGCCTAAAGAATTGTTTGATATGTATGAGCCTAAGTTGGATGTGTTGGATTGGTTGTCTCTGTTTGAATATAATCATGGGCTCCAGAACATCACAGGAAATGACTTACTCACCTGGTTGTTCTCTAGGCTTCCCCCTGTTGCAACTGATGTGGTAATGGAGTTGGGGGAGGAGGATAGGAAAGAGTATGAATGTGTGAAACTAGCTCTGATAGCTAGATTTGGGAAGACCCCTTCCCAGTATCTTAAGAGGTTTAGAACCCTCAAAAAGCATGATGGTACCCCTTGGTCTACCTGGGTGAGTGAAGGGTTGAAAAACCTAGAGGGATGGATTAAGGGTTACAAAGTGAACACTTATGAAGGTATGAAGAATCTTTTTATGTTGGAGTCAATTTATGATGCCTGCTCTCCTGAGCTCAGACAGCACTTGGCTGATTCAAAGGAATTAGATTCCCGAAAGCTAGCTAAGGCTGCTGACTTGTGGGTTGCCAACAGGGCCACTCACAAGGATTCTGGGGTAACTCAGAAAAAGGATGAGGGGAAGCAGCCTAAAAAGGACTCCAAAGAGAATTCTAATACTACAAATTCCAAAGAGGGCCCCAAACAAAACCATAAGGGTAAGCCACAAGGGAAACCACAGCAGAATAGTGTACCTCTGGTGCCAAACCAGAGGGAGGCCAGAACAAGCCACCATTCCAGAAGGCATTCGGTAAATGCTTTGTTTGTGGCTCTACTGACCATGTGAAAGGAGATCCCAGATGCAAGGGTAAACCTTCAGGGATCCAACTTGCCTCCTTAGCCTTCGCTCCAGAGGAGGAAGTCCCAATGGCAAGTGGAAACTTTCTACTGCTGGCTGATGAACCCATTGGAGTCTCAGCCAGTGTTTCTTTAGTCTCTCTGGGGTTATGGGAACAAAAGAATTTAGATGTGTATAATTCTATCCAAGATAATACTAAAGAGTATTATAAAGACAGTGTCCAGGTGAATGGTCAGGAGACTCCTGCCATTAGAGACACTGGGGCCAGCATAACTGTGGTGGATGAATCATTTTTCAAGGCAGAGGATGTTGCTAAGGCACCCAAATGCCTCACCAAGTTAGCTGGAGGGCCTGTGCAGATGTGTCCCCAGTTACCAGTTCTCATCCAGTGTAATGATATGGCTGTAAAGATACCTGTCAGTGTACAATGTGAAGTACCAGGTAGGGCTCTGTTGGGTAATGACCTGAAAGCTCTTGGAGTTGTCACATACCCCCAGACCTCCTAGTAAAAGGTTACAGGAGCTCACAAAACCTGCAAGAGAGAAAACCCTGTGAGGGTTATCTAAGGAGATGATGACAGAGATCACTCCTTTACCACTGGAGCAACTCACTGCAGTAACTACCAGATCAGGAGCAAAGGGGCAACACAAGACTCCTAGGAAAAAGCCAGCAGCAAGCACTCCAGTGCTTCCAACAAGGACTTTCCCTCGGTTGTCCACAGTTACACCTGTAACTCCACCTCCAGCTGAGGCTGAGAGGGAGGTACAACCCTGTGTGGTTGAACTAGACTCTGAAGAAGAGCTAGTGGGAGGCCAAGAACCTATTGGAGATCTGGACCCTGAGGACCATCCTGAGCTGCAGTCTTTACTTGCAGAAGGTGGGCCCAGAAGGGCAGCTTTTCGTGAGGGACAAAGAGAATGTCCAACTCTGGAGGGTCTCCGCCACCAGGCAGGTGCTCAGGCTGATGGGCAAGAGCCTGGGAAGTATAGGTTGCACTGGGAAGATGGCCTCTTCTACAGTGAACCAACTGAGTCTGAACCTGGAGACTACAAGCGCCTTGTAGTACCTCAAGAAAACAGACAACAGTTCTTGCACTTAGCCCACAAGATTCCTTTGGCTGGTCACTTGAGTTTCAAGAAGACCAAGGAAAGGCTCTCACTTTACTTCTATTGGCCAAAAATGGGGGCGGAAGTAGATACGTTTTGCAAGAGCTGCCATACCTGCCAAACTTCTGGTAAGGTTGGCTCCAAGAATGTGGCACCTTTAGTGCCTCTCCCAGTTGTGGGAGTCCTATTTGAGAGGGTAGGGATTGACATTGTTGGTCTCCTTGATCCCCCAACCTCCTCAGGCAACAGGTTTATCCTTGTTGTCGTAGACCATGCTACTAGGTACCCTGAGGCAATTCCTAAGAGGACTGTTACAGCTCCGGCTGTAGCTAAGGCCCTCCTTGGTATTTTTACCAGGGTTGGGTTTCCTAAGGAAGTAATGTCCGACAGGGGGTCAAACTTTATGTCCCACTACATGAAAGCCATGTGGAAGACCTGCGGAGTTACTTACAAGTTCTCAACTGCATACCACCCCCAGACCAATGGGTTGGTAGAAAGGTTTAACAGAACCATGAAGAGCATGATAGGTGCTTTAGAGGAACCCCTGAAAAGAAAGTGGGACCTTCTACTGCCATGCCTTCTCTTTGCTTATAGAGAAGTCCCTCAGGAGGGAGTAGGTTATTCTCCCTTTGAACTTCGCTATGGCCATCCAGTCAGAGGTCCGTTGACCCTGATTAAGGAGGGATTGGAAGGTGCTCCTCCCCTCAAGCCAGTCAGAGTGACTGACTATGTGATAGGTCTCCGAAGGAGAATGTCACACATTAATGGCAGAAGCTAGTGATAACCTGAAAGCTGGACAAGCTTTGGTCAAGCATTGGCATGATCAAAAGGCTAACATGGTTGAGTTCACTCAAGACCAGCTAATTCTCGTTATGCTCCCAAGAAGGCAGAGGGCCTTGCAAGACAAATGGATGGGACCCTTCAAAGTTGTGGGAAAACTTGGAGAGGTCAACTATCTGGTGGATCTGGGCAGACCCAGGGAAGCTCCTAGAGTCTTCCACACCAACCGACTGAAAGCGTACGTCTCCAGACCTGAAGTAGGAGCCTTGCTTCTAGCTTCAGCAGCAGAGGAAGAAGAGAGTGAGTCTCTCCCTGATCTCCTCAGAGGTGTACCTTTAGATGAGAAAATTGAAGGAGTCAATCTCTCTTCAGATCTGACACCTGAGCAACAAGAGGAGTGCAAATCTATGTTAAATCAGTTTGCCTCCCTGATCTCACTCTCACCAGCCTTGGGGACAGCATGAGATACTCACTGGTGACTGTCTGCCAGTCAAAAGCAGAGGATACAGAATGTCAGAAAATGTGAGAACCCATATCAAAGGGGAGCTCAAGAAGATGCTTGATCTCGGGGTAATAGAGCCCTCTACTAGTCCATGGTCTAGCCCAGTTGTGTTAGTACCAAAGGCAGGATCCAAAGACTTGAGATTCTGTGTGGACTATAGAGCTCTTAATGCAGTCACCAAGAGTGATGCCCACCCTTTGCTAAGGACAGATGAGTTGGTGGATAAACTTGGTGCAGCCAAGTACCTCAGCACATTTGACCTTAAGTCAGGCTATTGGCAAATAGCCTTGACAGACCATGCCAAGGAGAAAACTGCATTTTCAACCCCAGTTGGCTTGTACCAGTTTAAGGTCATGCCTTTTGGATTAAAAAATGCACCTGCTACATTCCAAGGGGTGGTGAATCAAGTTCTAGCTGGGATGGAGGACTTCTGCATGGCATACTTGGATGACATTGCAGTCTTCAGCCACTCCTGGGAGGAACATGTGAACCACCTAGGGCATGTTTTGCAGGCTCTTGAGCAGGCCAATTTGACTTTCAAGGCGAGTAAATGCCAGATAGGTCAAAGCAAAGTGGTCTACCTTGGGCATGAGGTAGGAGGTGGAGAAATAAGGCCTTTGCTCAGCAAAATTGAAGCTGTGCAAAATTGGACAACACCTACTACTCAAACCCAGGTGAAAGCCTTCCTAGGCCTCACTGGGTATTACAGGAATTTCATTGAGAACTATGGGACCATAGCTTCTCCACTGAATGTAATCTCCTCTCCAAAATTCCCTAAAAAGGTCAAATGGAATGAGGAGTGCAATCAGGCCTTTGAAAAACTGAAGAAAGCTCTTTGCCAAGCTCCAGTACTGAGAGCTCCTGACTACCACCAAACTTTCATTGTACAAACTGATGCTTCCAATGTAGGTATAGGTGCAGTTCTAAGCCAAGTGGATGAGAAGGGTAGGGAGCACCCCATTTGCTTCATCAGCCGTAAGCTGAAGGATCCTGAGACAAGGTGGGCAACAATCGAAAGAGAATGCTTTGCTATTGTGTGGGCACTGAAGAAGTTTAGGCCATACTTGTATGTTCTACTTTTGTCATTCAGACTGACCACCAACCCTTGAGATGGTTAATGCAAATGAAGGGAGAAAATCCAAAACTATTGAGATGGTCAATCTGCCTGCAAGGGTTTGATTTCACCATTGAGCACAGGTCAGGGTGTCACCATCAAAATGCTGATGGACTCTCTAGGATGTATGTCATCGACTAGAGGTATGAGGTTCATCCAGGAGTGGATTAAATCCTCCTGTCCCTTAGTGTGGGCGGGGGGGCGAGTGTTAGGGAGAATTCTCTGTTTAGGCTGAATTTCCTAACCTAGTGAGTCCCCCAGCAGCTTTGCTGGATTTTTGGGGTTTATTTTTTTCTCCTGCCAAGAGTGAGACTCTTTTACCTCACTCTTGGGCATGATTTGAGTGTGTTTCTTTGACTCTAGATGTGTTTAATGGGCTATGGGGTCTTTTACTCCATAGGGCTTCATGTGTTTTTGTAATGTGTGTTACACAGCACCCTCAGTGCAGTAACACAGGGGTGTCATAGTGACTCCCCAGTATAGACTCCATACCCTGGGACTGACTACTGTCTCCCAGGGTCTGTAAAGTCACCATTGATTTTACTAGTCTTAAATTCTGAACAGAACCAGTACAAACCATCATATTGTGGACGTACTGGCTGGGGCAATTCGATTGCCCCGGGGTCTGTTAGTCGAGGGGGCACGTCTCGTCTCCGTCCCCCCTGATCGGGTTTTGGCTGGTGGCAGTGGATACTACTTTTTATATTCAATCGCGAATATTTCTCTATGGGATTTTCCCATTGTTCGAGGCTACTATCTTTATTTATTTAATTACGATAGCCTCGAACATACCGCCGGTTTATTTAATTAATATTAATTCTCTGGTTGGTATTTTTTGCCAAAACTCGGTTCTAAAATGGCGTTTGTGTTCTCTTCTGTGACTCCAACCCAAGTTGAGCCCTTTGTTCCACCTTTTGGCGGCCTTCTCCACAGAAGCCCTCCAAAGTGGTGCCACTCTGTCTGGGGTACTTAGGAGGGGTGGAGGGGGATTTAGGCACCCTGGACTGAGTTGCCTAGGCAACTCAAGTCGCACTCCGTCCTGATTGGCCCAAGTGGTGAGCCGGCCGGCTCACCACTTAGCATGTTTGAGTGACAGCTAGGTTGAGTGAATGGGGGTTTTCTGCATAAAAGCAGGGCTTTGGGGACTGGAACTTCAGAAGTCGCCACAGGACGTAAGAATCCGACGAGGGAGAAGCTGAGCCGACCTGCCACGACGACACCACCGGTGGAGCCCTGCTGGACCGTCTCACCACTTTTCCCAACGACAGAGGAGATCTCCCGCCGGAGAGTCTTCTTCCTTTGACTGGTGGGGATAACCAGTTTCATCGTCTTTTCGCCTTCCCGACGTATCTCGTGGCCGCCTTGCCTGTGCCAAGCACCCCAGCAACCGGGATACCACGTTTTACCACGACCGCGAATTAAAAGGTAATACCTTTAATCGGAAAACTCCGCGGCTGGTTTCTTCCCTGGCAGTGCAACGACCTTCATCTTTCCTCCAAGTCGAGATCTTCTCTTCCTCTGGACGTCGACGAAATTTGCAACCGCTGCCAGGAACAACTGCCATCGCTGGAGGATCCTTCCCACTTAAGGTACCGTGTCCCGCCCGGCCTCCCTTGCCACGGACTGTACAGGGTAGATTTAGCCCCCGGCTTTCGAACCTGGGTTAGCCTGGGACACCCTGGCTAAACTTTTCTGAGCCTCTCTAAACTCTTTTCGAACTCTCTGCAAGACTCTCAAAGCCTAGTGTAACTGTGTGATCTTGGGCGCATTTGTGCTCTGCTCTCTCTAAGAGTGGGCCCAGCCTATGGACTTTGGCTCACAAGTGACCTTTGCTCTTCTGCCTTGCTAATAGTGTTCCTAAAGCTTAGAGTGGTGTATCTTTCCATAATCTGTCTTTTTCCCTCCCTTCTTCATAAACTTATTGGAGTGCCATCTACAGTTAAGCGCTCACCTCTGTATGGAAATAAGTGGTGTTAACTAAGACTTCTCGGATAAGGAGCAAGGGTTGTATATATTATAATAGTAACTGTGTTTAGAGTGTTTTACAATAAGAGTGCTGGAGTGTTTCAAACAGTGTGTTTTTAAATAAATAATTATATACTTTGATACCAAAGCTCTGGTCAGTGTTTGCTTGTATTATTGTATCTGAGTGCCTATTGTGTATATTTTGCATACTGCCTAACTCTTCTTGAGGGAAGTCTGACTGCTCAGCCACAGCTACCAGGTAAATCTGGGTGGTACAGACTGCTACCAAGTGGGTTTACTGCTAACACCTGTAGTCCTAAATCTTTTGCAGTGTTCCCAAAGGGAACTGCACAGGTTTCTGCCTAACAATCATGCAAAGGTATAAATGTGCAACATGATTCTCCGATTTTTGCGCAAACACCTCAATTCATCGCAGTGATCATGTCAAGTACATATCTGTTCTGGAGGGTCATCAATCGGATTGCTCTTAGTTCTTCTTTGATTGCATTGAATCCTTTTATGGTGGTGTTGATGGTCTGCAATAACTCCCATCTGGTTATCTGCAACCATTTAGTATTTACTCCAACTTGAATGTGTGGCAGGAAAATCGTTGTGAATACTGATGAGGTGAGGCTAAACAGTCTGTGTTCATATGGGATTGCATGAAATGCTTCTTCTGATTTGGCACAAGAGTAGTTCTCTCTCTTCATTCGAGATACCAGTTCCATAGACCTCCTCTTCCTTAGGTGAGCATCTGCTTTTGGGAAACTGTCAATATTTAGGTCACTTTTCAGGATCACAAGTGCGGGAACGTGGACGTTCACAATTGTGCATATGCCTCCCCAGTTTTTCGGTAGTCTTATGTATGCTTTGGATCCACATGCCCAGTAATGATCCATAATCACTGCGGTTCCCTGAGTCATTCCGGGAGCTTCAAATATTCATCCGCAGTTCTGATTCTCTTCCATCTTCCTAGTGCCATTGTTCCTGAAGCACAATTTTGGGCTTTCCAGCGGCACTATGCAAGGGTCTTCCTCTGTCTTCGACCCATGTCAGCAGCTTTACCAACTTTGGCCATAGAGGTTTGCACAGTTTTTGTGAGTTTTCTATTGCTTCCTTGCAGGCTCCAAGGACCATCGACGCTCGGCATATCACTACTCCTTCTTCCCATCCGTTTGGAGAAAGCACTGTTCCCCAAATCTGCATCTGGCCTCTGTTCTTCCAAATTTGGGCTTCTTCTGGAGTTTTTCCTTGGACGTTCAGTCTCGGGTTAACCTCCCATCTTGTTCCTGCTCCTTGCGCTTCTGGCTTTTCATACCTGATCACGTGATTCCTGGTATGAGCTCTGTTTCTTGTCTTAATGTCCTGGACATAATCATCTTCATCGGGATATGCTGTTTCAGTTGCCCATATCAGTGAGGCATCTTTTCCCATAAACTGTCCTCTGGTGTTGCACATTGCTACGTGTGAGAAACAGTGTGCTGTCGGGACATCAATTTCTACAGCCACGAAGATCTTGGATTTTCCCAAGCTGTACGGTAGGAGTGCAAAGACGTAGCATTCTCCTTCAGCGTTTCTTCTTCCGACCTCTTTCATGTGTTGGTACCAAATGTTATTTCCTAGATGTGCTGTGCTGTCCAGGTAATCGCTCAGTTCATTGTTATCTTCATGTGGGCTTCTCTTAATTCTTTGTGTCTTTCTGTAGTTAACTATAACTACATCTTTAAATGCGTCTATGCGATTTTTTCCATGCTGGGGGACTCTCAGGCATGCTTGTCGTTGAAGCAGGTTTCATTATCTGTATCGCTGTGGTAAGAGGCGGCTTTGCATTCCTCTTCCTTTCCTCTTGTTTTCTTTCGTAGAGTGCCTCTACCCACCATCCGTTTGACATCAGCCCAACGTAAGGCTGCATCATGGGCCTGGTGCTTGTCATTATTGTTGGAACTGGTATGCTTATCACTATAGTCTCTGTGGTTTTATTTTTCAGCTCCTCGTGTAGTTTCCTTACTTTAGCTATAAACGGGAATAAATGGTCTATCAGCATTTGTGTTCTTGCAGTGAATTTTCTCGTAGCTGCTTCTGTCTTGTTGAGGGCTCTTGCTATATCTTCTTTAGTCGGCCTTTCATTTGATTCTTTTCGTTCACCTTTATTATTTTCAGGGACTGGGTGTTCGGTAAGCAGTCACGCACTTTCTGTTGTCTTTGTTCGAGGTTCTGTAGCCATTGACACTTGCCCTTGTTCGTGTGCATTCAGTGTGTGTGTGTGTGTAGTGGTCAGTGCTACGTTTTCATTCATTCCGCGCTGACCCTGTCTCCAGCTTTTCTCTTCATTTGTTACCTCAAGTGTGTATGAATCACTGCTAATTACATTCAATTTTAGTTTGTTTACCTTACCATCAGATTTTCTTGGAACCGAAATGACTATATAGGGGGTCTGGGTGCTTTTGTGGGATTTATACGTACATTATCTGGTGGGTGCACTGAAATTGGAACGCTTCGTGCACCAATATAGAATGCAGTTCTGATTGTTAGTGACAGAAAAACAATAATAATCACTATGCATATACACATAATCGTGCGGTATGACAACTTGCAGCATTTTCTTCCAGGGAAGTGGGGCGCCCCCTCTGATTGTGGGAGGACCAGGTTACTGTTCTGGGCCCCCATCTCAATCATGTCAATGTCAGTGTTTAATTCTTTTCACTTACTCCATTATTGTCTCTCAGAAAGTTTGTAACATAAAGGGTCTTGTGCTTCGTAAGTGTCCCCCCTCTTGCGGGTGACCATTGTCTCTGATTACGGGATACAGTTCCCTTGCTAGGCTATGGAAATAGGTTAGACCAGGGGTGCACAACTGATTTTGACAGAGGGCCGAAAGTACCTTACATGAGGGCTATAGTGGGCCGAAAAGTAAAAGTGGGCGGGGCGGTAGGCGGGACATGTCAGGAGGCTTTTTCAACCCCCAATTTGTATTAAACACATGGAAAAAGATATGTTTTTGAGGGGTAACGATTTTTATTGCATTTCAAACTTACATTTTGTACTACACATTTTCCATTGCTATCATTTATTTCGATTTAGTTATTGTATATCGTCTGTTTAATTAAATTATATATATTTTATTGACCCTTGATTGGACATTCCGTTATTTTGGACTGCTATAGTTTGCTGTTTGGGTTACCCAAGAGGAGTATGGCCTTCGTTGAGTCAGGTTTCCTCAAAAAAGCAAAGGATGTACATCTCCTAACTGTGCCTGTTTTAGCTTTATTATTGAGTTCACTCTTGGAGTGCAACACTATGCCCCATGGCTCCCATCCCTAACCAAACACTATGCCCCATGGCCCCCTCACCCCCAACCAAACACTATGCCCCATGGCCCCCTCACCCCAAACCAAACACTATGCCCCATGGCTCCCATCCCCAACCAAACACTATGCCCCATGGCCCCCTCACCCAACCAAACACTATGCCCCATGGGCCCCTCACCCCCAACCAAACACTATGCCCCATGGCTCCCACCCCAACCAAACACTATGCCCCATGGCCCCCACCCCCAACCAAACACTATGCCCCCTGTCCCTCACCCCCCAAGCAACCACTATGCCCCCTGTCCCTCACCCCCAACCAAACACTATGCCCCATGGCCCCCTCACCCCCCTAACCCCCAACCAAACACTATGCCCCATGGCTCCCACCTCCAACCAAACACTATGCCCCCTGTCCCTCACCCCCCAAGCAAACACTATGCCCCCTGTCTCTCACCGCCAACCAAACACTATGCCCCATGGCCCCCTCGCCCCCAACCAAACACTATGCCCCATGGCCCCCTCACCCCCCTAACTCCCAACCAAACACTATGCCCCATGGCTCCCACCTCCAACCAAACACTATGCCCCCTGTCCCTCATGCCCCAAGAAAACACTATGCCCCCTGTCTCTCACCGCCAACCAAACACTATGCCCCATGGCCCCCTCACCCCCAACCAAACACTATGCCCCATGGCTCCCACCCCAACCAAACACTATGCCCCATGGCCCCCACCCCCAACCAAACACTATGCCCCATGGACCCCACCCCCAACCAAACACTATGCCCCCTGTCCCTCACCCCCAACCAAACACTATGCCCCCTGTCCCTCACCGCCAAGCAAACACTGTGCCCCCTGTCCCTCACCCCCAACCAAACACTATGCCCCATGGCCCCCTCACCCCCAACCAAACACTATGCCCCATGGCCCCCTCACCCCCCTAACCCCCAACCAAACACTATGCCCCATGGCTCCCACCTCCAACCAAACACTATGCCCCCTACCCCTCACCCCCCAAGCAAACACTATGCCCCCTGTCTCTCACCGCCAACCAAACACTATGCCCCATGGCCCCCTCACCCCCAACCAAACACTATGCCCCAAACACACTCAAGCATGCACCCATACAGACCTGAACCCCCCACCCCCCAAATCAGCACAAACATGCACTTATACAGACCCGAACCCCCCCACCCCCCAAATCAACACACACACAAACATGCACCCATACAGACCCGAACCCCCCCACCCCCCAAATCAACACACACACAAACATGCACCCATACAGACCCGAGCCCCCCACCCCCAACTCAGCACACACACACACTCAAGCATGCACCCATACAGACCCGAACCCCCCACCCCCCCAGCTCAGCACACACACAAACATGCACCCATACAGACCCGAACCCCCCACCCCCCCAAATCAGCAAACTCTCAAACAAGCACCCATACAGACCCGAACCCCCACCCCCCAACTCAGCACACACACAAACATGCACCCATACAGACCCGAACCCCCCACCCCCCCAACTCCAAACCCCCACCCCCAACTCAGCACACACACACTCAAGCATGCACCCATACAGACCCGAACCCCCCACCCCCCCAACTCAGCACACACACAAACATGCACCCATACAGACCCGAACCCCCCACCCCCCAAATCAGCAAACTCTCAAACAAGCACCCATACAGACCCAAACCTCCACCCCCCAACTCAGCACACACACAAACATGCACCCATACAGACCCGAACCCCCCACCCCCCCAACTCCAAACCCCCACCCCCAACTCAGCACACACACACTCAAGCATGCACCCATACAGACCCGAACCCCCCACCCCCCCAACTCAGCACACACACAAACATGCACCCATACAGACCCGAACCCCCCACCCCCCCAAATCAGCAAACTCTCAAACAAGCACCCATACAGACCCGAACCCCCACCCCCCAACTCAGCACACAAAAAACATTCAAATCAAAACATTCATACACATACGACACCCCCGACCCCCGCATCTCAACATACACACAAAATACATTCAAATACAAACATTCACACCCCCCCACATCTCAACATACACACAAAATACATTCAAATACAAACATTCATACACATCCGACACACCCCCCCACCCCCGCATGTCAACATACACACAAAATACATTCAAACACAAACATTCATACACATCCGACACACCCCCCCACCTCAACATACACTCAAAATACATTCAAACACAAACATTCCTACACATCCGACACATCCCCCCACCCCCGCATCTCAACATACACACAAAATACATTCAAATACAAACATTCATACACATCCGACACACCCCCTCACCCCCGCATCTCAACAGATACACAAAATACATTCAAACACAAACATTCATACACATCCGACACACCCCCCCCACCCCCGCATCTCAACATACACACAAAATACATTCAAATACAAACATTCATACACATCCGACACACCCCCCCCACCCCCGCATCTCAACATACACACAAAATACATTCAAACACAAACATTCATACACATCCGACACACCCCCCACCCCCGCATCTCAACATACACTCAAAATACATTCAAACACAAACATTCATACACATCCGACACACCCCCCAACCCCCGCATCTCAACATACTCAAAATACATTCAAACACAAACATTCATACACATCCGACACACACCCCCACCCCCGCATCTCAACATACACAAAAAATACATTCAAACACAAACATTCATACACATCCGACACACACCCCCACCCCCGCATCTCAACATACACACAAAATACATTCAAACACAAACATTCATACACATCCGACACACCCCCCCACACCCGCATCTCAACATATACACAAAATACATTCAAACACAAACATTCATACACACAAACATAAAGCAAAACAAACCCGACACACAAACACAAACAGACCACTTACCGGAGACGTGCTGGAAGGCAGGTAAGCTGGAAGTCGCTGGAATCGCACTAAGGCTGGCATGGTCCAAGGCTGAAATGCCTTCCGGCATCAAGCCTTATGGGCCACGCCAGCCGTAGTGCTGGCCCTCCATTGGTGCAGCACACACGCATTACGTGGCTCGTAGGAGCGACGTGATGCGTGTGTGTGCTGAGCCAATGAGGGCCAGTGTTTTCACCGTCCCGGAAGACAACAAAGACTTTCCTAATGGAGGGCGGCCGCGCGGGCCGCCCTCCATTAGGAAAGTCTTTGTGCCTCGCGGGCCGGTCAAAAGGGCATGGCGGGCCGCAACTGGCCCGCGGGCCGTATGTTGTGCACCCATGGGTTAGACTAACACCTTTGGTGTGGCACGTTCATTATACATATTCAAAATAGGTCAATTCCCAGTCCACCCCCCGAATTTGCTTCAGTCCTGAAGACATGCTGGATCCTGTTTAATGTAAAAATGGAAAAAATGTCAATCAATCCAAATCAGAGTCAAAAAGAATAAAATATGAATAAAAAATAAAAATAAAAACGATGGAGTTCTCATCTCTGCTCTCTCGATCTGTCCCTCGGCGGAAGGATGACGAGCTGTGTCTCTGTCACTTGGATCTGTCCATTGGTAGAAAGATGAAGAGCTGTGTCTCTGTCACTTGGATCTGTCCCTCGGCGGAAGGTTTCACTGGAATCTCCTTAAATATTCTCTTGGAAGGTGCGACAGCTCCACTTGGAGCATTATTCCATGGAGGAGTGTTCCTAGGTGTGCGACATTAGCCGGATCTCTGATGAAGGTGATGACGTCAACCTCGGCAGGTCTCCCCACCATTTCTGGAAAGTCAGTGACTAGACTGAACAGGACATTATGCGCCAGGCAGCTGTCCTCGGGTGACAGGGACATTTGTCCTGCTTTGCTGGGTTCTGGATCACAGGCTTTTTTTTTGACGTGAACAGTCTCTACACTTTCCTGTTGCGTGGATTGCGACCACGTAGTAGAGCTTGATCCACAGCTGGTTCAAATGTTCGGCGTTTCTTGGATCTCTAATGTATGCGAGTGTGTCCATGGTTCTCCCGATGAGTCCTGGGCATTCCTCTATGATGCGAAAGAAAAGTGTATACGTGAGTTCATCTATGATCACCTGTGGTGGAAGCATTTGTGTCCTTATCACTGTGTTCAGGGAACTCAGCGAAGGCTTCCTTGATGACAGTCAGTAGCTGCCGGATTACTTTCCCTTGTTGGCAGAATCTTGAACAAAGTCTGTGACACAGGTTACTCTCCCTACAAGTGACGGATATGATATTACCACTAACTGGAAGTAGGCGAGTACATCCCATGTCAGATTTCTGCTGGGAGATACCAGAAATTCTGTGAAACAAAGTTTTGGTGTTGGTTGCTTCAGGACACTGTTTTATGCTTTTAAATGAAAAGTCTTTGCTCACAGTCTATCAGAGTCTTGTTTTCCCACAATGCTTAAGTATGGCTTGATTCAAAAGTTCCTATTATCAATGTGTTGTGGCTTAGATGCGCAATTCTCTTCTTCACCCTGCAACTATGATGCACAGAGTGTCCATTTTAAACCCTTAACTCCTTTTCGTTCTTCTTCTTCACCCTGCAACTATGATGCACGGAGTGTCCGTATTATGTCTTTATTCCCCTTTTGCTTGGCGGAAATGTCCAGTTTTAAGCCACAACTTGCAAAGGAGTTCCTTTGTCTTGGCTTTTGCTGCTCATGCGTCGTCCTTCCTCATCATGGATCTCGTTTGCACGTGCTGAGGTTCTTCCCCGTTGTCTGTGATTTCTTCGCGGTGGGGTGCAGCTAGAGGGATCTCTCCGATATAGGGTTTAATGTCATTCAGGAAGACCCATGCTCTCCTGCCCTGTATTTTAACGGCTGACGGAGTGCAGTCCTCTACGATGAAAGGGCAGTTGAATCTTGGCTCGTCCCACCTTTTTCTCGTGTGGTTCTTTACCAACACGGCATCTTCAGGGAAGATGAGAGGCGCACATAGACTTTGTGCTGTGCCTGTTTCAGCATCTCCTGCTGTGTTTTGTGCTGTGCTGCACCCTTTTCGTCGTCGCTGTAGTTGGTCTGAAATATTATGAAGGCTTGATGTCATGCAGTTCAGGTATTCCTGCAGCTCGGGTCCCAAGACCTCTCTGCTTGCCTGGGCATCACATCTAGCACTATCTCGTGGGGTAAGGGGGGTGTACATTCTCCGTCCCGTGACTATCTTGTGAGGCGTAAGATGATGGTTGGAGCCTGGTTGGTTCCGAAGAGCATACAATGCCAGTGGTAGACAGTGCAGCCATCCCGTCTTTAGACTAAGCTTCAACTTGGCTATCCTTTCCTTTAACAAGCTGTTGAGCCTCTCACAAATACCGTTACCTTCCGGATGATACGGCGATGAGAACTTGTGCTTTATACCAAGCAGCAAGCTGATCTGCTCAAATACTGTGTTAACAAAATAAGCCCCATTATCTGATCTCATCACCTCACACACCCCCCATCTAGGGAACACTTCCCTCACCAGGAATTTGGCAGCACAGGTTGAGTCTGGGTGTGTACAGGGACCTGCTTCTATCCATCTAGAGAATGGACACACCATTACAATTAAGTACCTGTACCCCTTACACACTTGAATCATGTCGACGTAATCAATATGTAAGTGCTAAAAAGGCCCATTTGGCCGGGGGATGAATCCTCTCACTACTTTTAATCTGTGCCCAGCGGTGAATTGCTGGCAGAATATGCAGTTCACCATAAAGAATGCAACATGCTCCGCTAAATTCGGTATAAACCAGTCTTCTGCGAGCGTTGCAGCAAGATTTTCTTTTGTCATGTGAAATGGGTAATGCAACTGTTCCAATGCTATTTTAAGTAGGGCTACAGGCATTACTGGTTTACCAGTGCTGTCCTGCCACGACAATCCATCTGAGGGGTTTAATGAACACCCTCGACGTTTCCACAGGTTCTTTTCGTCCTGTGGTGCCTCGCCTTGAAGATCCATCAGTTGAGTCTGCCCCATATTACTATAGGCCTCTGGTGTGGCTTGAGCTACAATCATTCGTTCATGGGTGCGTGCCACTTCTACTTCCAGGATCGTCTCACTTTTAGACGCCATACGCTTGGTCTCTGTGTCTGCTGCATGGTTTCCGCTTGACACGAAATCTGTCCCCTTGGTGTGGGCGGCGCATTTCACGACCGCTATGCCCACTGGGAGCCATAGTGCCTTTATCAGCCTGTCCAATAAGGCTGCGTGTTGCACTGGCGTGCCGTCCGCTTGGAGGTAGCCCCTCCTTTTCCAGCACGCTAAACCTGCGTGCACTTTTGATGTCACATTGGCGGAGTCCTGTACACCGTTACTTCTTAATCTGCGTGATTCTCAATGGCGAAAATCAACGCCAATAGTTCTGCAGCCTGTGCTGAATAATGAGATGGCATTCGTGCACTGACGAGTACTTGAAATTCTCCATTTGCTATGTGTTTTATTATGGCAACGCCTGTATATCTTTGACCGTCTTCTTGGTCGATTCTCGAAGAACCGTCAATGAAAACGATCTCACCACCCGCCAGGGCATTTTCTTTCACCCTGGGGATTTCGTCATAGAATTGTTCATAGTTTGCGCAGTCATGAAGCCTCGCCTTCAGTGACTGGCTCAGCTATGAACGTAGCTGGGTTTACAGTTTTACATTGAACTATTTTGATCGATGGATTGGATATGATCATTTCATATGCAGAAGCTCTCTGAGATGTCAATGTGCCTTTTGGTTTTTCTAAGATGGCGAATAATGAGTGCTCGATGTATAACGTCATGGAGCATCCCATTACAATGGTTGTCACCTTCTCTATGGCGAATACTGCGGCAGCTAAACTTTGTTCGCATGGGAACTGGCCTCTCATTACTGGGTCCAGATTTCCACTGTAATACGCCAGGGGCTTGTACCCGAACAAGGTTCTTTGGGCGAATACTGCCGTCATAACTCTGCCATCTGTGTGCGAGAACAGGTAGAATTCCTCTGCATAATTAGGAATCCCGAGAACTGGAGCCATGCAAATTGCTTTCTTGAGTTCTGTAAACCCTTTGTCCATCGCCTCAGACCATTCAATTTTTTCCTTTGTCGCTTGGGTCTTCTTTAGGGCCTGAAGTAAAGGCTTAGTATACGAGCTGTAATTGAAAAGCCATGCTCTAACATAATTACACAGACCTAGGAAGCTCTGCATTTGCTTTATCGTGAGTGGCTTAGCCGTGTTCATGATAGCTTCAGCCCTTTCTGGGGTCACCTTTTTCCCTTCATGCAAAATTAACTGGCCTATGTACAACACCTCTAGTTGACAGTATTGTAGCTTTTCCTTGTCAACCTTATATCCTTTCTCTGCCAGTATAATCAGTAGCTGGATAGAATCGCGCCAGCATTGCTCTTCAGTGGTGCTGCAGATCAGAATGTCATCCACATACTGCAAAACAACGCTGTCTACTGCAATATTGCTTAGGTCCATTTGCAGGACTCTGTTGAAGATGGAAGGGGATTCACAATACCCCTGTGGCAACTTCGTGCTTTTCAGACGCATTTGTCAGAAAGTAAATGACATTAGATCTTGTGAGTCACGGTGTAGCAGGATTGAGAAAAAAGCATTTTTCAAGTCAATCACTGTGAAATATTTCGCCTCAGTTGGTAGGTTACATAGAATTGTAGATGGATTAGGGACTAGAGGGAACTCGGCTTCAACAATATTGTTTAATGCTCTTAAATCTTGGATTAAATGCCAAGACCCTCCCTTTGATTTCTTGACAGGATAAATCACCGTATTACAGGGTGATTCTGACGTCACTAGGATGCCCTGGTCCATCATGGTGGCAATTGTCTTCGCGATCCCTTCATCCGCTTCTCTGGACATGGGATATTGTCGCGCCCTTGGTAAAATTGTTCCCGGTTTCAGTTTAATTTTCACTTCTCCCGCCCCTTTCAGAAGGCCTACGTCATAGGGCCCTGTAGTCCATACTGAGACAGGGTCCTGGGCCATATCGTCATCAAAGTATGCGGGACGGATCAGCGCTAACATCATTCTCTGTGGCACTTCTAGTTTGATCATTTTGACGCAGAATATGAGACTTACTTCCACCCTCGTCTCTTCTAAGTCAGGGTGTTCTTCAAACAGATCTTCATCGGTGACATCAGTCACTCGATATCCTTCTTCAATGGCGATAATCGCACACCATTGTCTGCCTTTGTCGTCGACCCCTTCGACCATTGCTACTTTCCCTCGTACTGCTGCAATATGTATCATCAAGGGAAATACTTGTCCCCCTTCTTCATGCATAGGTATTCTTGTTCTGAATAGAAACTCGTCAGGGGTTCTCATGGTCCTATCTGCAAGACCTGGCAACCCCGCCATAAGCACACGTATGCCATATGCGAAGACTTCTCGTTCTAACGGTATAGCTCTCATGGCTATGTGACCTGAGTATGCTCTGACCATTTCGCACACGTTTGAATAATGCATTCCTGGATTGGAGCATACTATGCCCTCCTCCCTGAACGAGATCGTCATATTCAACTTCGTCATTATGTGTCGACCCAAGATGTTTACTGGGGTTTGACATGAATACAATGGGCCTCATTACGACCCAGGCGGTAAGTTACCGCCTGGGTCGTACCCTTACCACCATGGTGTAAACTATGTTTACACCATGGTGGATGGCGGATTTACCGCCCCATTCCAAGGTGAGTGGGGCGGTAAATCCCCATTTC
Organism: Ambystoma mexicanum; assembly: GCF_040938575.1. NCBI lineage: Eukaryota > Metazoa > Chordata > Amphibia > Caudata > Ambystomatidae > Ambystoma > Ambystoma mexicanum. The sequence goes on along the minus strand of NC_090921.1, from coordinate 1,329,928,656 downwards.
CCATTTTACCCTTCCCCATTCCCATTTTTGCCCCATAGGGCATAATGGGGGTGGGGAAGGCGCTAATTACGCCACCGTAAATTACGGTGGCGTAATTAGCACCATGGTCCCTTAGCGCCATGGATTTTAACGCCTGCAAAAAGCAGGCGTTAATATCACCATGGCGCTAACGGACCTTGTAATCAGGCGTTAAGGGTCTGCGCCGTTTACGGCGCCGTTAACCCCTTAACGCCCGATTCGTAATGAGGCCCAATAAAGGTACATTCATTTCACATTCTCCTACGGAGACGGGGAGATTGTCCGTAAAGGGAACTCTACTGTGAGCTCCTGTAAAACTCTGAGTATCTATGGCCTGGCCGGACAAGGAAAACTTGCCTTCTCGTATGCACGAGCGAGTTGTACCCATGTCAACTAAGAAGGAATATTCTTTCCCCCCTATGACGACATTCACCCTTGGTTCCCTATTAGGGTCTGGTGTCACTCTTAGGAAAGAGCACATCAGAGTTCCCAGTGAGCTGTCCTAGTTCATATATAAGTTCGGTCCACTGTATGCTTGTGGATTTTCTCCATTCCCAGGGTTGCCTCCCCTTCCGGAGTTTGTGCCCTGAGACATTTGCGGTGGTGCCTGTTGGGATTGCCGTTGTGGTAGGTTCCCCATGTTCAAGGGTTGAACCCCTTGCTGTGCACCTTGCTGCAAGCCTGGTGCTTGCAGCTGCACTGTGTGATTTTGTGCACCGCCCTGTTGTGGGATAGCAGTCGGATTCACCATGCCTGCTCCCATTCCTTGTCCATTTTTCCATATGCCTTGGCTTCTCAACGAGCGCGCCACATGCCCAGTTATACCACACAGCCAACATACTGGCGGTGGTCGGGTTATCTGTCCGTTTGACATATCTGAACTGCCCATCTGCGCATTTTGAAAGCCTCCTTGATTACTCTGGAAACCTCCCAGATTACTTTGAAACCCTCCCTGATTACTCTGCCATCCTCTTCCTCTAAATCCCTTTCCCCTCAGGTATAATCCCACGTTACCCTGGTTGTTCTGCAGCGAATTAGTCGCCTGTTGTACGTTCGGTTCAGCTGGGCTTGTCAGCATGGCTCCCTCAAGAGCATACTTCGATAATTTCTTTTACACCAGCTTTGCTTCCTCACCCTTACGAGTTGCTTCCTTTTTTCGATTCTTTTCTTGCAACAATCTACAGTAATGTGCAATAGTCAACTGTATTTCGGCTTCTGCCTCATTCATTTTCCGAGTCACTATAGCACCCATATCGGAAGTGTCTGGGTACAGCACTCGTAGTGCTTTCCACACTGCTGCTCTACAGTCATTAAATGGCGCTCTGTCATGGGTAGTGTTAATTATGGTTACACCGGGGTACCCTGCTCGTTTCCACACATCGTCTGCTCTTTCACCAACTATGGCGATCAGGAGGCCCTTAATGTCCCCTATAGCTAACGTGACACCCCCTGTCATTTTTCCTAACTCGTGTATCCACTTTCCGGCTCCCGATGTCAGCATTGGAAGGTTGTTTTTCAGATTCTCTCGATCCATGTGTGGCCATGGAATATATTGTGGTCTTATTCCCCCTTTTTCTAGCAGCGGGAATTGGAATGCGCATCTCTCTCCCCATGGCTCTCCTGTCTATCGCTGGGGTAACATTCCTGCATCGCCGTCTACCTGGCAATGTCCTTAATCTGTCTACGTATGCGGGTGCTGACGCCCCCCTCCGACCATGGGGTGTTCCCACATGTCGGTCAGGCTTCACGGCCGACTCTGATGTCCTGGGTGTGAACTCGCTAGCGTCTGACCACCGTACCTCTTTGTCCCTCGGGAGCCGCTTTTCGCGCCGTCTCCCTTCTTCATTTGTCTCGTCCTCTGTTTCCCCTCCGGAGTCGGACATTGATTGTTCTGAATTCACACAACACCTAGCATCTTCGTCGTTCTCACTAATTTCTAACCTGTCCAGGGACAATCTCCCACTCCCACTACTTCGGGTGACATCCTCTGTTTCATATAACGGAGTGCTTTCCAAGCGCTCGTTTTCCCTTTCCCCGTGGGATGTCGGCTCCAGCCCCATTTCATCATATATTTTATCAACCGTTTCCCCGATGCTTGGGTGTCGAAGTCATATTCGATATTCGCCCCACTCGTGCCTGGTATGGAATCGTACGCAGGTATTCGAGATCCCGTGCCCTCTGTCTACGCTTACGTTCTATATCATCATCGATTTGCTTGCACTTCCTTGCTTCTTCTCTGGTCCTGTCTTCTTCTCTTCTCCTTTTAGTTCTACGTTCATTTGCACTTCTAACTTCCTCATCTTCCTGACTCCTTATTCTCTTTTCACATACTCTCTGCTCTTCCTCCAACCTTTGCAGGTTCTGTCTGTACTGCCCATAGGATGCGCATTGCTTGCGACTGAGTGGTTTTCCTTGCTCTTCACGATATAGCTGTTCTCGCCTCAGCCTATCTTTCCTTTTTATTCTTTCGCCTCTTATTTCCTTTTCCTTCTCTTTTTCCCTTCTCTGTGTCTCATTGGACCTCTTTCTCGGTCTCACATCATCACTTCCTTTACCATCAAGTTTCAACAATATCTGCCCTCCCATCCATTCGTTGTTTGCAAATGCTATCTCATCAGTTCTGTCTTCACTTCCTTTCTGTTTCTTTCCCTCTCTTTATCGAGAGGTGCACTAATCTGTGCCTGATCCTTCCTTTCCTCACCGCGTCTCTCCTTGTCCCTCGGGACTGTGGAGGTAAGATTAATCTCCTGATCCTTTCCCTTAATTTCGTCACTACTATAAGTAGGTGACTCGTATGCGGGGTTGCTATACCCAGTGGCTGCCTTAAGCTCTCTTAGCGGGTAGAGTCCCTCTGACTTACTTCCCTCGATCTCGGGCGGGGCACGTGGCGTGGTAGGCGTCTCACCCCCCTTCGTGCATACGTTTAATATCCAGTCTGCGGGAGGCTCTTCCTCCTTTGGCTGTCCAAACATTTTCCAAAGTTCTAGAACAGCAAGGCGTTTCTCTAGTTTCTTGCCTGTATATGTGGCATGCAAATAAGTCGTCATATGTTGTAAGACGGCTTTTGATTAGGACCCGTTCTGTGGCCAGGGCATAAACATCTTGTAGGCGGTACCCTTAACCCACTCAGTGCTATATTTCTTAAGCTTGGGTGCATGTTTAGGCAACTGCTTACATAAGTGGGCGAGTGGTGTAATATCCTCCATGCTTGAATTCTATTTCCAACAATATTTTTATGCACTTTCAATACTCCCAACAATATGAGCGAGCACCAAATACTGCAAGCTCCAAACCAATCTTTCCTGCCTAAATTTTATATCATCAATTTACTCAAGAAAATCAATCTATGTGCGATTCCCTCTCAGTTACAGAATCGCCTAAAACCCAAAACATTGTTTCAAACAATCAATGATACACAATTCTTTACATGTGACATACAACAGAACACGTACAATAGACACTTGACAGACACCAGCTGGACACATACATCTCTGCCTTTTAATCAATACCCCGACATGGGGTCTAAACGAACTCCCTTAACAACGTCTTTAAACGTGGTCGTATCCTAATCGTCCCCTATTCTGTGGGCTCTGAGTTCACATTTCTTCTGACCGCTATATTAAAGCGCAGGAACAAGGCGAATCCTCTTACTTTTTTATCTCAGGTGTCCTTCCTGGTATCCCCTGTTTTCTCTCAGGTGTCTGTCCCGGCAACCACTGTTTTCTCTCGGGTGTCTGTCCCGGTAACCACTGTTTTCTCTCGGGTGTCTATCCCGGTAACTACTGTTTTCTCTATTATATTTGAGTCATTATCCTCTTATATATATATATTCAGTCTTCTATACTTCTAACTATTTAGTTTTTTCCGCCACCCTACGTTACCTTTTCCCTTACTTGTTCGAATGCCTACAAGACTTTTGCCAAAGTATTGAATCTTTTTGTTCACTCACCGGTCGCATGGTTCCTCTCTGGATCCTCGGGATCACCGCCCCTCCGTTATGTAGATATACAGTTGGCGCTTGCCGCTCTATCCTTCTACTAAGCATTGCAAGCAGTACCATTTCCTTAGCTTCTTGCGTTCCAAGCCTATTTATAGCCAATTTAGTCAGTTACATGTAATCATCCTTCCTTCATGGTTACTTTCTTTGTGCTGCAAAGTTGTTTCTTCTTTTAAGTCTGTTGCACCATTATTCATAACTTTTCGCCTTGTGTGTCATCCTTTAGACGTTGTTTCGTTCATCTGTGAGTCTGTCCGGGCCCGTGTGTCGTCACCACTTGCCTTCCATTATGCCTCTATGGGTCTCTTCGGGGACAGTCTGCAACTAGTCTTCGTTTCGTGTTAACTGCTGGTACGGTTGTCTCAGTGGGTACCGGGCTGCCCAAGGTTGTCTAGTTATAGGCACTTCAACAGGTATTGCTCTTCTGATCGGCACTGGGCAGAGTCCTAGAGCTGCTCTCTGTTGGCTCATTTGTTCCTCATACGTCACATACCTTGGCAAATATGTTCCTGGTACCTCGAACTGGGGGGCTGGGGTGCAGGCCATGTTTGGGGTCTCCTCTACACTCATCTTATGATATTCGTATCCTGGCAGCTTGGCTGCTTCGGAAAAAAAATTCTGGGCAGAGGGCGCTGTGCACGAGGTCGTGGCGTCTATGTCCCTCGACGGGCTGCATACCGTGTCGACGTCACCATCAGTATAAATAGCTTGTGCTGCGCCCGTTAGCTTCAATTCTGTTTTTCCGATTGCTTCGCTCTCCAGAACGGCGCACTTTGAAATTTTCTTCAGAAAATGTCATCTTTTTCAACCCTTTCTACTCCCAAGATGGGGTTAAAAAAATGTATAGACTGCGGATCGAAGATGTCGATTACAGATCCTCACCGCGTTTGTCTTTGGTGCCTAGGTTCAGACCCACGAACCAGCGACTGTGGCTCCTGTCAGTCGATGACAGAGAAATCCCTTTGTGAGAGAAAAGGTAAACTTGGGGTGGGAAGCTTCCAAGGCCTGCTCGAAGGCCTTTGTCAAAAAGACATAGGAAATCGAGCGATTTGAAAGAATCGGATCATCGTAAACATTCTAAGGGGTCTCGATCACGCAGTAGGTCGAGACGCTCTTCATCTTCCTCTTCAAAAAAGGTTAAGAGGAGACATAGATCTCCCTCTTCTTCCTCGTATCTGTCTACCGAATTGGTACGATGCCTGACTAAATCGGATTCCCCAAGAAAATGGGATGAATTTAGAAGGAAGATGATGAAGGTCTTTGAGAATGCGGCCTCAACCCTCTCAAAGAAGCCTCAAAAGAGCCAGACCCCGGTCGCTCCGTCGGACAACACAGGGAAGTCAGGAACTACTGTGGAAAAATCCAGTAGTAAAGGTGAACCTCGAAAGACTCGAGTCAACGTCAAATCATCAAAGATTCCTCGAGAATCGAGTGTTTCCCTGACACGTCTAACATACATAAGTCGTTGAAGCCCTCGACGACTTCGTCGACGCCATCGGCACCGACGGCTTCATCATCGAAGCCAAAAGCGTTTGACGCCTTTGTTGAAGACGTCATCGGTGTCTTCGAAGACTCCTTCGATAACATCGAAGGTTCCTTCGATTCCTTCGACCCAAACTCATGTACAGGAAAGGAGATTTACTCCTTTACCTAAGTCAGACTTCTTTAAGTCTATGGGCCTCATTACGACCCATGCGTTCCGGAAATAACGGTGAAACCCGCCGCGACCGTTGTTTCCGGACCGCCTGAGTCCGACCCCTGCAGGCGGGAGGTGATGTTACCGCCAGGTCTGACCTGGCGGGTTTAACACCTCCCGTATGCAGGCGGACGAGGAAACACCGGCAGCATTACGAGATGCTGCTGGTGTTTCCATGATCCCCATTTCCATCGAGTCCCGTAGGACTCAATGGGAATGGGGATTTACACCATTCCGCCTCCGTGATTCCCGGAAAACCGGGGTTGTAATGCCCCGGTAATTCCGGGAATCACGGAGGCGGAATGGTAATACGATTCCGGCGTTAACCAGGCGGTTTTACCGCCTCGGTTAACGCCGGACTCGTAATGAGGCCCTATGTCTTCTACATTTGAAGAAAGTGGCTCTGAAGAAGAAGAAGTTTCTCCTTTTGGAGTACAATATGGTACTAGAGAGGTCCCAGAAGAATTAATCGATCCAGAATCAAAAATGAGTACCTGTATGATACCCTTCACTCTGCTAGTGGCATTGATACGTCACCTGAGCTGGAGTTTGCAAAACCTGACCCTGCAGAACATGCAGATTCAGGGTATAGGAGTCTAATGAATAGACTGGTTGAATACATGGGCTGGGGTAGAGCCTCACCCACCTTTGATCAGGATGATATGACTGATATACTTGATCAGGGCCCCCAAAGGATCCAGTTCTCCCCTTCCATAGGGCACTTCAAAGAACGGTAGAAAAAAACGGGGAAGTTCCTGATACAATTGCTGCAGTCAACAATCACTTTCTAAAGAAGTATAGAACTTCTAGTTCTGATCTAGTTTTCACCAAACTGATGGCAGTTGTGGCAGCGAGTCTCAGGAGAGGGGGCATTCACGTCTATCCCTACCTGGACGATTGGTTGATCAGAGCACGTTCTCCCGAACAAGCTCAGGAACATCTGTCAATCACCTGTCACTTCCTTCACAAACTGGGCTTCTCCCTCAATTTCAAGAAGTCTCATATGATACCATCCCAAGAGCTCCAGTTTATCGGAGCAGTTTTGGATACTTCCTCGGGCAAAGCCTCGCCTCCCGAGGTGAGAGCTCTCCACATTCTGCAGATGGTAACAAAGTACCAGAATGCCCAGCATCTGTCGGCCATCGATTTTCTGAGGTTGCTTTGCCTTTTCCTGGTGCCACAGGCTCGACTGAGGATGAGATCTCTCCAATGGGCCCTCAGAACTCAGTGGTCCCAATTCTCGGGGAGTATGTCGGATCTTCTGCAAGACCTGAGTGCAGTTGCTCAAGATCTACTATGGTGGGCTTGCAACGACAACATCCTCAAGGGAGAATCTTTTTGGCAATCATGGCCGGAGATAACAGTAGTGACGGATGCCTCACTCACGGGGTGGGGAGCCCACACCAACGATCTGACAATCAGCAGTTGTTGGTCTCCATCGGAGTACAAACTACACATCAACCTATTGGAGCTGAGGGCAATCAGACTAGCACTGAAGGCCTTCCTGCCCTCTGTACAGGGAAAGAACTTCCTGATAATGACGGACAACATGGTGGCCATGTACTACCTCGACGAGAGGAGGAGTAGGATCACTACCACTGTGCAGAGAGGCAATGCAGCTCTGGTTCTGGGCAATAAGAGAAGGAATCTCTCTATCAGCAGTTCACCTAGCCAGAGAGCAGAACACGGCGGCAGACGCTCTGAGGAGGCAGCTAGCTCAGGAAGTCCTTCTGGAGATCTTCGCCCTTTGGGGAACCCTTCAAGTGGATCTGTTCGTGACCATGGTCAACCGGAAGTGCGAACAGTACTGCTCAAGGGAATTTCCTCCGAGAGGAGCTCTAGGAGATGCGTTCATAGTGGACTGGAAGTTTCCACTTCTGTACGCGTTTCCTCCAGTCCCCGTGATTCAGTAATCAGGAGGTTGAGAAAGTTCAGGAAAACCATGATCCTAATTGCCCCGGATTGGGCCAGGAGGACATGGTACCCGGACCTTCTGGACATGTCCATCTGCCCTCCAATACGTCTTCCGCAAAGAGAGTATCTTCTCTTGCAAGAGGAAGGTCGGGTTCTCCATCCAGAGGTCAAAACACTCAACCTTCACGCATGGTTTCTGAAAGGTTGAGATACAAGGATTGGGATCTTCCGCATTACATAATGGAGATTTTGCTTTTGGCCAGAAGGCCAGCAACAAAATCTTTGTACCAGTGTCGTTGGAACAAGTTCAGTAACTGGTGCAAAGATAAGGATGTGGACCCTTTTCAATGTGGCACCCCAATGGTGCTCTCTTTCCTATTGCATCTAGCCAATCTGGGGCTCCAGATTGGGACAATTAAAGGATATCTAGCTGCGCTGTCCATTTTCAAGCGCGCCTCGAAAGAGGTTTCTTACTTCACAATTCCATTAATAATTCAATTCTTGAAATGGCTTACTAATGTGTACCCTCCAGTCCCCTTTCATGTCCCAACTTGGGATTTCAATCTAGTACTTAAGTTTCTAACTTGTATACCTTTTGAGTCTCTGCACTCCTGTCCCTTGAGGCTTCTAACATTAAAGACTTTCCTTCTTGTGGCCTTAACATCAGCCCACAGGGTTAGTGAACTACAGGCTCTCTCATGTAAACCTCCATATACTACTTTTTACAAGGACAAAGTGGTTCTTAAGGTTAAACCATCTTTCTTACCAAAAGAAGTTTCTGACTTCCACTTGTCACAAAAAATCATATTACCAACATTCTAACCTCCTGATTTGGGCAAAGAAGAGGAGAGACTGCATAGACTGGACCCTAAAAGGGCTCTCAGTTTTTACATTTCAAGAATGTTAAAATTGCGTCAAGATGACCAACTTTTTGTAGGTTATGCAGGTCATAAATTGGGATTAGTGGTGACAAAACAGATCCCGCTGGATCATTCTGGCTATAATGGAATGCTACAGATCAGCGGGAAAGGACCCACCGGATGGGCTTCAAGCCCATTCCACTAGGGGGATGGCTATTTCTGCGGCTCTGAAGAGAGGAGTCCCTGCAGCAGATATTTGTTTAGCTGCAATATGGGCATCAATACATACCTTCATCAAGCATTATTGCTTAGATGCCTCTTCTTCCAATTAAGCTTTATTTGCCAAGGCGGTACTTCATTCCGTCCATGAGAAGAATAACTAGTACTCCCACCTCCAAAATTACCACTGCTATGAGAATCTATCACAAGATGAGGAATACATGGGAGGACACAATCCATTCGAAGAACAAGTTACTTACCAACTGTAACGTTCTTTTGACTGAATGTTCCCCCCACGTATTCCTCATCGCCCCTCCCATCCTATCCCGCAGTACAGTATACATTACTTACACTTTCCTCTCACGAACAGTCTATCAGTCATGGGGCACACCTGGGTGTTCCTCGAATATTTCCCTGAAAAAACTGAAATGAAGCTAACGGGCACGGCACAAGCTATTTATACTGATGGTGACGTCGACAGGGTACGGAGCCCGTCGAGGGACATCGATGCCACGACCTCGTGCACAGCACCCTCTGCCGAGAAACATTTTTCCGAAGCAGAGAAGCTGGCAGGATACGAATATCATAAGATGAGAAATACGTGGGAGGAACATCCAGTCTAATGAACGTTACAGTTGGTAAGTAACTTGTTCTACTCTGCTCCTAGCTGTGAATCTACCTCTGTGTACCGCTACCGCAAAACATGAGGACGATCACTACAAATTCGGTCTACTTGCTCACATACGAACAATACTCACGAACACCTCAACATCCTATTAGAACGCAGCTACACGCCACGAAATAAATCGGCATAGCTGCACACATAAAAGTCCCACACAGGCCTAATGCCGCCAGAATACACTCTTGGAGACCAACCACCTGACTGCATACTTTCGACTGATCTCTCACTACTACCACACCTAGTGTTAGTATGCAGCCACAATCAGGCAATCACACTGGCTGCACACATATTGAGTGCAGCCAAGCACTGTTTTCTATTCTTCTCCCTCGATTGACCTGCCCTGCAGTCCCCAAGGGCATTCAGCCCACAAATGCGTTGAGATCATACCAATGATATATAGTGCGCTATATAAATGCCAAATAACAATACAAGTCCCAGAATGCAAAGTAAAACCAGTACTGCACAACCATCTCTCAAATGGCATGGTCATGTTGGCATGCTCCTAGCAAGGCAGTTACTTTATTGAATTTTGCAGATTCATCTGGTGTAGGAATTTGTCAGTACCTCAGGGCTGTTGTTGGGCTGGGGGTGCATTCTCCAAGAAGACACTGGAGACACGTCTTATCGTTATGGGCTCTGCTCAAGCACTGATGTGCCTTGCATGACACTCTCTTTATTATGGTAACGTGGGGATGTGCACCAAGCAAGATCCATTAAAGGGGACCACCCACAACATTCCTCCTTTTTCGTAACAGTAACCAAAACAAACACAACACACCAGAACATCAATAACATGTCACAGTATACAAAGTAGAGTTCACCCATGCTTCATATGGCGGATGTCATCTGGATTCCCTTAGCGGATATCTTCGTTATTATGCCTTTCGATCCTGAGTCTCTTCTGCCACTAAGACATCAGGGACCTTTTTCACATCTGTTGATCGAAGGCCATCACACTCTTCTTCTTCATCCATTCCAACCACACTGGGAGTTTTGGCACTTTCAGCAGAGGAGTGATCACCCATTGTTTCCCCTGATGACATTGCTAACTTCTTAAAGAAACAGGAGTTTCTCGTCACTGTGTCGTGTCCATTGGACACTGTGACCATCGACCCATTCACATCCACAACCTGAAACGGTCTCAGTTCATTAGTCAGGGATACTTTTCCGGCTGGATGCCTGGACCTCACAAGCATTGAATCCCCTAAGGCTATGGGGCTCTCCCACAACTTCGTCCTGGCTGTCTCGTCCCCATTATCACGTCTTCTCTCCTCCTCCTCAACAGCTCGGTTGTCTACTTCACTGGGATCCGGCTTTCAGAATCAAAGGGCATCTCCTGAACAGCCCCTCCGCTGGGCCCACTCCCGTGGAGCAATAAGGCGTGTTCCGGTACTATAACAAAAACTGGTACAATGCACGCTTGAGGCATGTACCTTGTCCATGTGCAATTCTAAAGACTTTATTTAGTGTCCTCACAAATCGTTCTGCTTCTCCTTTAGCTCTGGGCCAATCAGGGGTTATCTTTCTGTGTTGAACACCACACTTCTGTAGGCAGTACGCAAAACCTTCTCCCTGAAAAGGGGGACCATTGTCCGAACACACTTCCTTCGGCAGGCCGTGAGTCCCAAAAACCTTCTCCCAGGGATGTTATTTGGGGGTCGCAGTTGCGACCCGTGGTCGCCCTTACTGCCCCTAAAAGAAAGTTTCTTTTTTCTTTTTTTATTTTTAAATGTAAGCTTTTGGGCTGTGGCCAGCACCATGTGGTTCTTTATTTTTGGAGTGGCTGGTTTTCTTGTTCAGGCCTAGTAAAAGAAAACGGCGGTTCCACAAGAAAATGGGTGTCCCTGCTGGTGGAACCAAAATCGACATGTACCACTTCCCATGGCTTGTAGCTTTGTATCATGACTTAATCATGGACTCCTGCACTGGAGCTGCCGCCTGACACCACACACAGGTTTTAACAAACTAGTCTATCCGCTCTTCCAAACCCAGAAGCCACACCTTCTTCCACAGGCAAGCCTTAATTTGGGGAGTCCCCTGATGGCCATGGTGTGCTAATGCAATGACCCTTGGAATGAGTTTGGATGGTACCACCATTCGGGATCCTCCCAGCAATAGACCTTCCTCAGTGAAAGTTAGTTCATTCTTGATGTGCCACAACTGCTCAAGTGCCATCTGGGTCCTAGCAGTGCACTTGTCCAACTCACCAGCACACTTTTCCATTCCCCTCTGGTGACTGCAGTTTGCATAATTTGAAAACAATCATCTTCAGGCGCGCCTTTCAACTCCTTAATTAACATGAAATTCAGAATGGTGGTCTCTAATAAACTCTTCCATTTTGAATTCTTCGTCTGTCAATCTGGACTCGCGAGGTGCAGGGTGCTTAGACAAATACAGGGTGCTTAGACAAATAGTCTGCTGCATTGTAGCTTCTGGGCAATATACCAAGCGGACATATTCTTGGCCTAGCATCCATTTTTGATATGGGAATGAGAGGCTTATGGTCAGTGATCACTGTCACTGTTTTTTCTATATGACACGGCCCGCGGTAGCAGCCGTGTAGTTATGGTTAAGTTGCTAAACTCATAGGAAGACCACTTTTTGGTCAGCTTATAACTTTGCTCTCCCTGAAGCAATCCTTACCAAACTTAGCAAAAAAAGCATATGGCCCGCTCTGAAAGTTGGGAGAGTTTTTTTTTTTTTACATAGACTGAATGGGCAAAAACTTTGCGCACGCCTACAACCCGAATGGCTGGATGGATTTTAACCAAATTTGCAGCAGGAGCGGGGCTTGGTTCCAAATGTGTGCTTTTGTGTGTTTGGTAGAAATCCAACCAGTAGTTTTGTTGCAAAGAACTGAAATGTACGTCTCACAAAATTTGTGATAGCTGGCTCTGCTCTGCAGACCCATTTCCCTGTTCACTCCACGGACAAAAGTCTCATTGGCTTCCAGTACGCCACCATGTCTGCGACCATTCAACGCGGCCGTTGGTTGGCTGGAGGGAAGCGTGCTGTGCGTCTACATTTTTGGGAAACGCCGCCATGGTGTATCAGAGGATAGTGCGGTACCGGAAGGGGTTGGAAAACATGGTTTGCAGGATCTGGTGGGTGAAAGAGGGGAAGAAAAGTTTGGGGAGTGAAAAGCGGAACATATGATACATTTGGTTAGATCGAAGAGGACGGTGGTGTGCAAGTGGTGTCCACAAGCAGTGCAGCAATTTGCAAGGTACTTCCTCAGGCGACTACCTTCTGTGGTGACTGCATGGATGCTCCATTGGGACTGGGGACTGCTTTGCAGATGATACAAAGATATTGAGAATGTGTCGTACTGTTGGCTAGGGGTGCCGGTGGTTATGTTGCCTTTGTGGGTTCCCATTGTGTGGTAGCATTGGGTAGGGGTGTCGGTGGCTGTGGTACGTTTGTCAGTTATGGAACGTGGCCACATGTTCCCATGCAAGCCACGATTGCTTTGTAGTGGTTGTAGACAAGGCCTAGGCTTTTGGGAGCATGAGCGGAGGCCATAGGCATCCGCATGTACCCAAGAGGGTAGGCCTTCTGCACAACTTCTGCAATGAAATGCGGCCATGTATGGGAGCAGTGTGATAGCGGTATGTGGATTGTACACATATATATGCAGAGTGTATTCCCTTTTCCTTCCCTCATTTCGGTAAGTTACTATAAACATACGTTCCTCCATCTCACACACTTTTAAATGTGCATGGTACAGAGGTTTGCAGATGGTTTGTGGAGGCGATGTTAGACTTGTTACAGCAGCAGCGCTGAGATATGCAACCATTTGTGTTTGGAATGGTGTGGCCGTGAACACAGCCTTGCTTTAGGGAGTGCAGTAAGACACAGCGATATGAAAGGATATTTTCAGCATCACATTTTTGCAATATGGACTCTTTACGCAGCTACTCACATATACCTCATTGTCGGGTAGCTGCACAGGTGACGACCTTCTGTGGTAAGTGCAGGCAGACTCCAATGGAGATGGAGAGTGCATTGCAGGTGTAATGAGGATATTTGCATTCGGCGGACCATGTTGTGTTGGTACTGCCAAGCCCCTACTGCCTTGTGTGCATGGCTATGGCCATTGAACCTAACAGTCTGGCCACTGGTTGGAAGTAGGTTTCAAATGGCTGCCTTCTTTGGGTCCGTTTCTATACCCATACGTAAGTTCAGTCAGTTGGGGTACATGGCCAAATGTTCCCATCCATGGCTCCATTGCCTTGTAGTGCTTGGGGGCAAGGCCTCGGCTCTTGGGTGCATGGCCTCCGCTTGTACGCAAGTGTCATGCATGCCGGACGTGGTCCTACCTCCTACGCTCGTAGAACAGCTAGACCGTTCTATTCCAAATGGCGGTTGTTCGATACGTTGCCGGGAAAACGACGTTTGCACTTTTCACGTCGCTAACTTCACGTGTATTCTGTTCGTCACGTGAACTACGGCATTACGTATAAAAGCAGCGTGGAAACTTCACTCGCTGCTTCTGATCGAATCATTTGGCGTTGTGTAGCTTTAACCTCCGTCCTGCATCCTTGCAGGTTACTTCAGCTACTTTTTGGGCCTTCTATAGCGTGTTTTCCGCCACACGCTGATTCCTGGAGCTGTTTGTTCGCGTGTCCTTCCACACGCGCACGTTGTCTTCAAACGCGGCTGTCCTGGGCTGCGTGAATCCTGTTCGCGTGCAAACCCACAAGCGCACGCTATCTTCAAGCGCGGCTGGCCTGGACTGCATGAATCCTGTTCGCGTGTAAAATCCACACGCGCACGTTGTCTTCAAACGCGGCTGTCCTGGGCTGCGTGAATCCTGCTCGCGTGTAAATCCACACGCGCACGTTGTCTTCCAACGCGGCTGTCCTGGGCTGCGTGAATCCTGCTCGCGTGTAAATCCACATGCGCACGTTGTCTTCAAACGCGGCTGTCCTGGGCTGCGTGAATCCTGTTCGCGTGCAAACCCACAAGCGCACGCTATCTTCAAGCGCGGCTGGCCTGGACTGCATGAATCCTGTTCGCGTGTAAATCCGCACGCACACGTTGTCTTCAAGCGCGGCTGGCCTGGACTGCGTGAATCCTAAATCGCGTGCATTTCCGCACGCGCACGCTATTTTCTTCGCGGCTGCGCAGAACCGCGTGTACTTTGTTTATACCATAAAAAGGGCGATATTTCCAATTCCTGCACCTGTGACATTAACAGGGGGATTGATTCATTTCTATACTTTTCTCTACGTGGGAAGGAAGCTTTTCAAGGATAATTGGAAGGCGACAGTGAACAGTACTTTGGACGCTATCCTGTGGTGCATCAACCCGTATCTAGCGTGAGCCTCGTTCCGTTCGGGATAAGTCTCCCTTACTAATCTTCCCTTCCTTGTCGTTTGTTCTACCTTTGGATTTCCTCAAGAGACTTCTGCTGGATTCTTCTGCCCTAGACTTAAGGTCAGTGTGTGCATTCATGTCATTTTCTGTTCTATCATACTCAGTTTGGGGCAGTTTCTTATGATACTTTATTTTGTTCTAGGCTGACTTCCTATACCTCACCCACGCCCTTTCCAGTGATCCATCTCTCTGCCTGTTTTATCAGTCAGAGAGTTGTATCATTTGGAAGGTCTAAACTTGACTTCACAACTATCAAATCGTGTGAACAGGGATCCGGAAGACCCTACCACCTGTATCCTTTTGAGTACCGTATCCTTTTCAGTCAATACTTTGGTGCTTTCTGACAGAATCAGAAGCCATGGAGGGTACGGATCCTTTAGCTGTTTTGACTCAGTTGATCAGCGATTTGAGAAATGAGATGGTTACGGCACAGGACATGTTACGGCACCGTATGGACGTAATGCAAGACGCCATGCACGGTAGTCCTCAGGGAGCACAGGTTCCAATGGCCACTGCATCTGGATCTGGGACTATGACACCCCCACAGGAAACTATTAATGTGGTTATGCCCACTCAGTTTCCCTTGGCCCCTCCGGAACGGTTCACTGGTGATCCCAAAACCTATAGAACCTTCGTTAATCAGTGCCGACTCCATTTTCTTTGTCGTCCTACATCTTTTCCTGACCTAACCACAAAAGCAGCATTCGTGCTTTCCCATTTAGGGGGCACAGCTGCTGCTTGGGCTAACCCTTTGTTGGAAACAAATAGCCCTTTGTTGTACGACTGTGACGATCTCTTGGCTGCAATGAGTAAAGTCTTTGACATGCGTTATTCTACTCAAGCCATGGATCTGGAGTTACTTAATCTACAACAAGGCAATCAACCTCTTTTGCCTTACATTGCCCGATTCAATCAACTAACAGCCGAAACACAATGGCCTGACAGTAAGAAAACGGCTGTTTTCTACAAGGGTCTTTCAGAAGAACTGAAAGATGCCTTATCTACAGTTCCGGTGATTCCTACGGGATTCACAGAGTTGCTTGATTTGGTTCTACAAATCGATGCCCGAAGGAATGCTCGGAAAGGAGAGAAAAAGCCCTTCATACAAGCCTCGGTTCGTTCAGAGACACCGGCAGTCCTCTCGAACGACCCCGAACCAATGCAGATTGGCGCCGTGAGAGGCCGGTTGTCCAATGCAGAACGAGAGAACCGAAGAAAGAACCATTTATGTATGTATTGCGGTTCATCTGAGCATTTATTAGCGACATGTCCTAAAAAACCTGTCAAGCGTTCGGGAAACGCCAAAACTCGACAATAGCAGGAGTCCCTGTGTCGAGTGTTTCATCGGACTCCAGTACTGTTCCTAATCACGCACCCGTAATTGTTGAGGTGACGTTACATTGTGATGACCGAGAATTGGTTTCCAAGGCCATGGTTGATTCCGGAGCCACCAACAATTACATAGACATCACATATGCCAAGAACTGTTCCATACCCCTTGTAAACAAGAACAAACCTGAAACGGTTAATACCGTGGACGGATCTGTTTTGACTTCTGGTCTGGTAACCCAGGAGACGGTATATGTTCAGATGACATTATCGAATAATCATTCGGAAGAAATCGTCTTCGATGTCATAGCTGCTCCGCAGTACGAAATCATACTTGGTCTTGCATGGTTAACCCTTCATAATCCCACCGTTGACTGGGTTTCGGGATTGCTCCAGTATCCTTCAATTCATTGCAATGAACATTGCTTTACCAGTCAGGAGGTGTCAAACAAGCAACACATATTGGCCTCTATGGGGGGTGTTTCAACTATCAGCGTGGTACATCAAAGCGACACTACCATACCATGCGAATACGCTGAGTACGCTGATGTCTTTGATAAAGGCCAGGCAGAACAATTGCCTCCTCATCGACAGTATGACTGTCCAATTGAATTGATTCCTGGTGCCAAAATCCCTACAGGTCGTTTATATTCGCTGACTCCAAAAGAAGACGTTGTGTTGAAAGAATACATCGACAAAGCTTTAGCGATGGGTTTCATACGGCCATCACAATCACCTGCTGCGTCTCCTCTATTCTTTGTTCCGAAGAAAGAGGGTGATCTAAGGCCTTGCATTGATTACAGGGCACTTAACGACATCACCATAAAAAATCAATATCCTTTACCACTGATAAACGTTCTATTGGATCAATTAGGTACTTCCAGTTACTTCACCAAATTGGACTTGCGAGGAGCATACAATTTAGTTCGCATTCGTGAAGGCGACGAATAGAAGACCGCTTTCAAGACACGGTATGGTCTTTACGAGTATTTGGTGATGCCTTTTGGTCTGTGCAACGCTCCCGCCACTTTTCAATTCTTCATGAATGATATATTCAGGGATATAATGGACCAGTTCGTGGTGATTTATCTGGATGATATTCTGATCTATTCATCATCTTTTTCGGAACACGTCAAACACGTTTCTACAGTCCTACAAAGACTCAGGGAGAACCTTCTTTTTGTGAAAGCCGAGAAATGCGTCTTTCATTCACAGGAAGTGGAATTCCTGGGTTATGACATTACCAATCTAGGTGCTCGAATGAGCCGGTCCAAAGTGAAGGCCATATTGAATTGGCCTATTCCGCACAATGTCAAGTCATTACAGTCTTTCCTCGGCTTTGCGAATTTTTATCGCAGATTTATTCATTCCTTCTCCAAAACAGTAGCTCCTTTGACGGCTTTAACTAGTTCCAAAGTTACTTTCTGTTGGAACCAGAATGCCCAAGCATCATTCGAAAAGTTAAAGGAAGCATTTACCACTGCACCCGTGCTTCAACATCCAGATCCAGATCGCCAGTTTATCGTTGAAGCGGATGCATCCAGTGTCGCTACCGGAGCGGTACTCTCACAAGTTTGCACAGAAACCAAGGAGGAGCACCCAGTGGCTTTCTTCTCTCGCAAACTTACCCCATATGAACGAAATTACACAGTCACTGAGCGGGAATTGCTGGCTATCAAGGATGCCTTCCGAGAATGGCGTCATCATCTTCTTGGGGCCAAACATCAGGTGTTGGTGTACTCAGACCATAGAAATCTTCAAGCATTCAAATCTATGAAATGCCTTACGGCCCGACAGGCCAGATGGCATGTCTTTTTTGCCCAATATGATTTCCAGGTCACATATCGTCCTGCCCGAGAACACGTTAAGTCGGACGCGTTGTCTCGTATGGGTGAAGAGGCGAAGGACGAAGCACAAGTACAAAATCAGTTGTTGGCAGATCATGTAATATGAAGTTGTTCTGTTCAACCATCCTTAAAAACCGAAGTACAAGAGTGGGTGAAAAAACATCCACAAGTTATCCAGGATATGAATCTGGACGTACATAACGGTTTACCTTTCACACAAGGAGTGCTCTACCTACCGACGTCTTCAACGCGGAATAAAGCACTCAAGTGGAATCATGATTCCTTGATCGCAGCCCATCCTGGACGGAAGAAAACACTAGAGCTGCTCAAAAGATGGTGCTGGTGGCCATCCATGTCAAAAGATGTCATAGATCATGTATCGACTTGTTCTTTATGCATCCAATGTAAAAACACTCCTGGTAAACCAGTGGGCTTACTCCAGTCCCTACCTGTCCCTAACAAACCATGGGACATGATATCTATGGACTTTGTGGTAGAACTCCCACCAAACCAGGAGTACGATACCATATGGGTTGTAGTGGATTATTTCACTAAATTGGCTCTTTATGTTCCCTGTATTGGTTTACCAACCGCTGCTGTTCTGGCTGACCTATTCATTCAACATATCTTTCGTTTCTTTGGTCTACCGTCAGTAATCATTACGGACAGGGGCTCACAGTTTGCGTCACGCTTTTGGAGAGCACTAACATCAGCATTACTGATTGATGATAGAATGTCCAGTGCTTATCACCCTCAAACTGATGGACAGACCGAAAGAGTCAATAGCACTATGGAACAATATCTGCGGTGTTTGTGTCTACAGTACCAATCGGATTGGCTCAAGGTCCTGCCGGCAGCAGAATTCGCCTATAACAACTCCTATCATAGTGCCATAGGCACTTCACCATTCTATGCGCTTTATGGACAACACCCCCGATCAATACCTTTGGATTCCAGCTTGTCTTTGGATACTCCTGCCGCAGGCCGTACTTTTCGTGATCTGAAGAAACTACAGAGGAAAGTGAAGCAGCAACTGGAGCATGCTAAACGACGCGACAAGTTCTATGCCGATGCTCACAGAGTACCCGCACCTGTCTACAAGGCTGGTATGAAAGTATGGCTGTCCACTAAGAACTTGAGAATTCCAGGCAAAAAGAAATTATTGCCTAAATACATTAGTCCGTATGCAGTGCTCCAAGTAATCAATCCGGCTGCTGTCCGTCTAGCTTTGCCTCAACGATGGCGAGTGCATCCCGTATTCCACGTGTCACTCATTAAGCCATGTTCTGAAGCTACTAGATTGCCTGTACGGCCTGTTGCTATTTCTGTGCGGGGTTCAGATGAATACGAGGTACAGGACATACTGGATATGAGGCTACATTCTGGTAGGCCGTTTTATCTGGTGGATTGGAAGGGCTATGGTCCCGAAGATAGGTCCTGGGAACCTCTTTCTAATATTCATGCTCCTGCTTTATTGAAGCGTTTTCACACGAGAAGGGGAGAGGTTGCCCCTTTGGGGGATGGCACTGTCATGCATGCCGGACGTGGTCCTACCTCCTACGCTCGTAGAACAGCTAGACCGTTCTATTCCAAATGGCGGTTGTTCGATACGTTGCCGGGAAAACGACGTTTGCACTTTTCACGTCGCTAACTTCACGTGTATTCTGTTCGTCACGTGAACTACGGCATTACGTATAAAAGCAGCGTGGAAACTTCACTCGCTGCTTCTGATCGAATCATTTGGCGTTGTGTAGCTTTAACCTCCGTCCTGCATCCTTGCAGGTTACTTCAGCTACTTTTTGGGCCTTCTATAGCGTGTTTTCCGCCACACGCTGATTCCTGGAGCTGTTTGTTCGCGTGTCCTTCCACACGCGCACGTTGTCTTCAAACGCGGCTGTCCTGGGCTGCGTGAATCCTGTTCGCGTGCAAACCCACAAGCGCACGCTATCTTCAAGCGCGGCTGGCCTGGACTGCATGAATCCTGTTCGCGTGTAAAATCCACACGCGCACGTTGTCTTCAAACGCGGCTGTCCTGGGCTGCGTGAATCCTGCTCGCGTGTAAATCCACACGCGCACGTTGTCTTCCAACGCGGCTGTCCTGGGCTGCGTGAATCCTGCTCGCGTGTAAATCCACACGCGCACGTTGTCTTCAAACGCGGCTGTCCTGGGCTGCGTGAATCCTGTTTGCGTGCAAACCCACAAGCGCACGCTATCTTCAAGCGCGGCTGGCCTGGACTGCATGAATCCTGTTTGCGTGTAAATCCGCACGCACCCGTTGTCTTCAAGCGCTGCTGGCCTGGACTGCGTGAATCCTGCTCGCGTGTAAATCCACACGCACACGTTGTCTTCAAGCGCGGCTGGCCTGGACTGCGTGAATCCTAAATCGCGTGTATTTCCGCACACGCACGCTATTTTCTTCGTGGCTGTGCAGAACCGCGTGTACTTTGTTTATACCATAAAAAGGGCGATATTTCCAATTCCTGCACCTGTGACATTAACAGGGGGATTGATTCATTTCTATACTTTTCTCTACGTGGGAAGGAAGCTTTTCAAGGATAATTGGAAGGCGACAGTGAACAGTACTTTGGACGCTATCCTGTGGTGCATCAACCCGTATCTAGCGTGAGCCTCGTTCCGTTCGGGATAAGTCTCCCTTACTAATCTTCCCTTCCTTGTCGTTTGTTCTACCTTTGGATTTCCTCAAGAGACTTCTGCTGGATTCTTCTGCCCTAGACTTAAGGTCAGTGTGTGCATTCATGTCATTTTCTGTTCTATCATACTCAGTTTGGGGCAGTTTCTTATGATACTTTATTTTGTTCTAGGCTGACTTCCTATACCTCACCCACGCCCTTTCCAGTGATCCATCTCTCTGCCTGTTTTATCAGTCAGAGAGTTGTATCATTTGGAAGGTCTAAACTTGACTTCACAACTATCAAATCGTGTGAACAGGGATCCGGAAGACCCTACCACCTGTATCCTTTTGAGTACCGTATCCTTTTCAGTCAATACTTTGGTGCTTTCTGACAGCAAGAGCCTAGGCCTTGGGCACAACACCCACAATGCAAAGCGGTCATGCATGGGATCAGTGTGATACTGGTATGTGGATTGCACATCTATGTATACAGAGTGCATTCCCTTTGTGTTTGCTCACTTGGGAAAGTTATTATAACCATACTTTGTTCCATCCCACACACTTCTAAATATGTAACTGTCCTGAGGGACTCACCTTTGCAGAATCATTGCGGAGGACATGTTAGACTCAACCCCCGCAATGCGGCCATGCATGGGACCACTGTGATAGTGGTATGTGGATTGCACACACATGTACACAGAGTGTATTGCCTTTGCCTTCGCTCATTTGGTTAAGTTATTATAACCATACCTGATTCCTTCCCACACACTTCTAAATATGTAACTGTCCTGAGGGACTCACCTTTGCAGAATCATTGTGGAGGACATGTTAGACTTGCTACAGCAGCAGTGGTGAGACATACCACCATGTGCGTTTGGAATGGTGTGGCCGTGAACAAAGCCTTGCTTCACAAAGTGCAGTAAGACATTGAAATTATTTCTTTACCATCACACTTTTGCGATATGGACCATTTACGCAGCTATTCACATATAATTCAGTGGCGGGTAGCTGCACCTTCTGTGGTGAGTGCAGGCAGAGCTTGTTGGGAATGGGGAGTACATTGCAGCTGATATCTGGATATTTCCATTCGGTATACCATATTGTGTTGTGAATGGCAAGCCCCTTCTGCCTTGTGTGCATGGCTAGGGCCCTTGGACTTAACAGTCTGGCCACTGGTTGGAAGTGGGTTTCAGAATGTTGCCTTCTTCGGGTCCGTTTGTATACTCCTATGTAACTCCAGCGTACACTGTTGGAAATATGCATCTCTCCTGTGAGTGGTCATGATTACAGAATGGTTGTGGAGGACATTTTAGACTTGATACACAACCAGAGGTGGCGTGAGGTGCCTGGAGTTGCATATGGTGTACGTCTTTGGACTTGTTGCCGTTCACAGACTGACATGCCATTATTTGTGTTTGGTATGCTGTGCCCCTGATCATACCGTTTGCTTTGAGAGTGAAGGAAGACATTGCGACATGACACAAGTTACTTAGCATTGCACATTTGAAATACAGATCATGTACAGACCAACCCACATACATTTGCACAACAGAAACCCATCTACGTAGAGAAGTCTCGCCATATACAAGACGGCAGGCCATATCACCGTTAGATTTCTTTTGAGTACTTTTTTTTAAAGTATATTTTATTGATTTCATAAATAACAACAAACATGAAACTCCCCCCAACTGCCACCCCCACCTCTCCTCCACCCTCCCACCCTCCAGAAGATAGGCTCTTGACATATTGAGTTCATGTCGCAAATATGTCCAAGATTCTAATTTTGGGTGGGCACCACTGCACCATATAATCCGATTGAAGGTATTCTAGCACCTTCCCCATTCTTTCACAAAGGAACCCCCAGTACCTCGCAAGTTATGTGATAATTTTTCCATCGACACCAGTGACCAGACCTTCTGTAGCCATCCATAAATTAAAGGGGGGATCCCGTCTTTTGAGTACTTTTTGAGATGGCCAACGAACGCGGCTGGCGTTCTTATGGTGTGCAATTGTTATGTGTGCATCGCTTCCATTACCTTTACATGTGGGTGCAACAAACCATCGCAACACTCACTTGTATAGCGGACATTAGTTGTGGACAGTCGTTGCCCACGGTGTGCACTCCAGGTACTTTGCTAACGTGTGTGCCCCTCATAGCCCACTATCATGTGAGCAGCTAGGTCAGAAAACCAACAACATAAACAAAAGCAGACATGCGCACACAGAGCATACGGTTCCAGAACATTTCCATAACTTACTCATAACACTGTGAATTGTTGGAAGTGCTTTATTTTGCTGCAGAATGTTAACGAGAACGAGTAAGGTGGCTGCAACCACTGGTCTTTTATTGTGTGAACAAATTCCAGTGTCCAATGCCGTTTATGCACTTCTGTACTTCTTTTGTCATCTGGCAAAGTGGGAAAAAGATTACTTTGTGGTCCTTGGTGGGCCGTGTGGAAAAACACATTTTCTTTGCAAGGTAGGAAAAGTACCAGCTGTTGCCTCTGTGATACCTTATAGCATAAAGGTTTGCAGGTTGGTTCTTATTGCCGGAACCGCAAATGGACATAGAGGCCCATTATCGGTCGGCCCAGATAACGACGACGGAAAAGACATTGCTTATGGTAATCTTGCAATGATTCGTCCACCACCAGTCTGTTGGAATGTGGAAGGAGGACACGCGCAGTGAGGTGCAAGGTATCTGAGAAGAAACAGGAATAAGAATACATGTGAGTAGCCGGTATTAGTGGCAGCGTATAGGACAACAGTTTACGAGAAGGATTTCATAAACAAGCTGTAGGTGGCTGCATCATGGACGTTTGGGTGATCTACTGTGTGTTAATGAGTAGCGTCATATGTTCACCCACTGCCTTGTTCTCTGCTTTGTAGGTGATACTGTCTTTCTACGGCTCCACACATGCACAATGTCTTTCAAATGTTGGCAGCAGACCCTCCTTTCATGCGTTTCCTTTTTACAAACAATGACTGTGCTAGCGAGTATCGTTAGACCCACGGCACAATCTCTATGTGTGTGTCCAAAGAAACATAAAAAAAAACTCATGGGGGTCCCCTCCGATTGCAGGAGAATGCAGGCGCTGTTTTGGAGAAAAAAAAATGTTACACTAAATTACCACCTGTCGACGTTTGTGTGCCGGTTGAGTGCTACGTGCACCTCTGGCCGTTATTACTTTCAATGCAATGAGGGTGCGTAGAACTGGTAACTGTTTGAAAGGGCTTAGTAAGGACAAAACAGGCAATGTAGCAGTACACGATTGAGCATAAGGTGTGCTGTTTCACTGCACGAGTTGCGTTCCTTTTCCGTCTTGTCCTTTATGTCTGGATTTGCAGGGGCTGGAGAAGCATGCCAACAAAACGACCTACAATCATAGCTGCCATTTACGCTGAATGGTGGAGCCATGGCACTGTAATGGCGCGCGACTACTGCCGTTACAAACTCCCGTACAATGCACACTGAGAAAGTGTGCGGTAAAGTAAGTTCCTAATTATGCATGCAGAACTGCAGCGTAATAAATGTGAACCCTAAGACACATGTAATGTAAAGTTCTACTTGCATAATCTCGGCAAATTCCATGCTTGTATTGGGTGGACGACAAATTGCTGTGTACGGCATATTGAATTGTTGCAGACTACCTTTGGGGCACATGGGCAGAGCAACTGCAGTGTATTATCTTTCCTTTTTTTCTACAATTCCATACAATGTCTGCCCTTGGAGCTAATCATGCTTCCTACTAAAGGCTGTTTTACAATGAGCATTTGTCCTGTTGAAGGAGAGTTATGTTCGGTTTCGCTTTCCGGAGACCATGCCAGAAAAAAAAGGATCCAGGCGGCAAGGTGTTTCGATTTTACCATGTGTTTCCGAATGTTGGTAGGGTCGTTACGGTGAAGTTAGTATGACATTTAAGGAGAGATGATGGTGCCGAACACATGCTGTACTGAATGCACAGAGGGCAATATACATTAAATGTGCATTTACAGGCCCTAAGGAACATTTATATGTGCAGTATGTAACGAGGCAACAGTGTACGATGGCAGACTGTGTGTGCGATGGGTCAGCCTATGTGGGTGGCTGGGCCATCGTGCGCAGTTTGGTGTCTTGCAGCATGAAGACCGTTACGGGCTCTCAAGATGAAAGAAAAGGAATTACTTCATATCACCTTCAAACAGTCTAAGGGGGGGCATGGTGTTTGTATTACACATTAAGAAACGGAATCAGAAGTTTGAAAGTTTAAGGAGTAACACAGAGTGTCAAATATGGCTGCCGAGCTATGTACCATGTGCTCCAGTTAAATCTGTGTTGTATACCTTTTTTTTAAATGGTGTACATAACAATAAAGGTGACCTAATGCTCTAAACGGTGCCAGTGGCATTTAAGGAGGCAAATGTTGCAGCAAATAGGACAGTTACGTAAGCCATATGGATGCATTGTTCAGTTTGCATTGCTGTGATTGTGCAGATTATCGGCTAGGTTATTGTACTATAGTGCATTCAATAGGTCCACTTATTATAGGCTTAGGTGAATAGTGTATGTAGGAAAGAAGTTATCCATTGTGTGGAAGAAATGTCATGCAATGTGAACTGCAATGGCTAGAGGGTAGGTGGCTGTGTTATGTGTGGGGTTTGTGGTACGTGGATAGATGTTTGTATGCATGCTTGTACTGTGCGGCGGTATACATTATTGTGCATGGCTGGAGCCCCTACACTGTACAGGGTGCAGTGAAGCGTGTAGGTCGTAGGCACAAGGCACGTAGTGTAATATAGGTGTACATTGTAAATTGTGGCATTGCTATGTGGATTGCAGAAATATGTGCACACATTGCACTGTGGGCATTACAGAGAAGTATGATACCAATAATTGCAGACTTACTGTTTGGATTGTGGAGGGCATGTGCTGTTTTTTGTGTATGGGATGTGACATGGGAAATGTTGTACTAATCGTTGCTGCATTATCTGTGGGAAAAGAGAACATAACATGTTAGAGCATGTATTTTTGTTACTTTGCAGTCCACCACATTGCATACATTTATTTAATTTGTGGACCCTCATAACTAGTACTTCATAAGTACTATGCTTTGAACAAGTGTACTGTGCAATGTGCGCAGTTCCTGTGTTTCTTTGGATAATCATTGGGTCTGTGGGGAAAAAGAAAATCCATGATGGATTAAAATAAAACCTTCCAAATGTCTTTACTGTTATGGTGCACAATGAATTACAGTAACGTTTGCAGTGGGTATAGCAATTTTTAAGGTGTACTCTTGAAGTAGGAGGAAATGCAATGGCTTACGATTTCTGGTCTATACATGTTGGTAGTATGGGTGGTGTTGTATAGCAGTTGGTGTTTTATAAATGTTTAACTGCTTCCTTTTTGTAGCACTGTTTCTTTATGCTTTTGGTTGCAGCTGGTGTTTTGCAAGTATTTTGCCATTGCACTGGGCTCCTGCAGAATTGTGAAGGTAGTAAGGTACCTGTTGGCGTAGTGGGAAGCAAAAGCGAAGTGGGAGGGTGGGTGGGAGTGGATGTATTATGGGGGGGTCAGATTTGGCCATGGCAAAATTGTATTTGCAGCAAAATTGACCACAGTCAATTCTGCCGCAAAGAATTCTGCCATGGTCAAATCACGTACATCCCAACCAACTAGGGGTGGAAACCCACAATTAAGGAAGCAGAAGAAATCAAGGAAGGGAATCATCCCCTCTGGTATTGTGGAACATTTGGAAGAAACCAGGGGGAGAGAGTCATCACCACTGGTGTTGTGGAACACTTGGGAGAAACGAGGGGGAGGGAGTCATCCCCTCTGGTATTGTTGAACCTTGAGAAACTGACAAACTAGGATAAGGGAAATACTCTACCTGGCCCGTTTAAAGGAACTTTAAAACCCCTTTTTCCAGAAGAAGATCATTCCTCTGGACCCAGCAGAGAAGTTTACCCTTAGTTATTTGAAGTGTTAGGGAAAGAAGTAGGAGTTGACACAACGGTGGACATTTTCTATTTTGGACATTCTGACAGGTTCCTTAGTTTATTACTTGAGGCAGGGAAACCCTTTTTAGTATTAGGGATAGGAAGGGTTTTCCTTTTTCTTTTGGATACAATAAAAGTTTGTAGCAATCACCATACCACCATTGTGTCAAACTCTTACAGTCCCCTACTTTTTTCTCATCATGCTTGGGTGTGGCAACCTTCCCTGTTTCTTGGGTTTGCTAGTTACAGGATTTGAACTAAGAGCACAAGTTCAGAGCTTAAAGGCAGCAAATGCTATATTGGAGACCACGGCACCATCATGGCCAACCACGCCAAAGAGAAATAAAATACCCAGCCTGCTAACACCAAATGAGTCCTAAGCGAATGCTGGGGTGACAGAAAATGGACTGGGAGTGAGAAGAGACTGGAGTTGGATAAGAGAGCCACAGAAATGTCCCGAACCAAATTGGAAACAAAGCTCACTAGAACCGAGGAAAGCCACGGAGAGAAGGAGCAGTCTGAACCTCTGGCTGCTACATCAGACACTGTTCCCAAAACTGTGCTGGAAAAGAAGGGTATTTAAAGCCTCTTGCCTGTGTAACTCAACCCTTTGGGACAAGACAAGCACAGATTGGTTCCTATGGTCAAGTGAGCATTGCAGCCAATGGAAGGGGATGAGGAGATAGAACCAGTAGTATTACAGCATAAAAGGAGTCAGGAAGTGTGAAGGTTGACAAAAAGATCAGATGGAGGATGGATGGAGGAGTGGGGTGCTGGAGAGTTAGTGACAGAATTGAAGCAGAGTGCAGGTGAAGTATTTGTGTGAGAGTGGTATCAGAAGTATGTGCATAGTGTAGTGTAAAGGGGGCTTTGTAGTGAGTGGAGTGAGAGAGAGAGAGTGAGAAGTGTGGGGGGAATTAGAGAGAGAATGAAAGTGATAGAGTGTGTTTATGGGGCAGGGGATTATCGAAGTAAAATCAAGACAAAGGACTCAGGAGTCATATTGGAAGTAGACAATGTAAGAAACCCTTTATTACTGATTTGCAAAACATATTTAAAAAAGCACCCTATTAGCTAGCCACCCAAATCTAACTCAACACGCCTCCAATTCGCCTTTTCCTTATATCTTCACAAGGTCGGTCCCCTCATAATACACATCTTATCCGCTTGACCTCTCCCACCACAAAACATAACAAGGACACCTCGTGTTCACTCTTGTAGTCCGTCTTCCATTTCCATCCCATCTCCAGTCATCACGTGAGCCTCTGTTTCCAGGTCAGCGGCTCAGTCTGACGATATCCGGCGTTGCCCTGCTCAGGTGAGCGGTGTGAGGCCACCACACCGACGCACATCCAACCAAGCATTAGGTCCCATTGTTTGAACATGTCTGGGCTGGAATAATCCAAGATGGAGGCACTGGTACCCTTCACCCAGTGCCCCCAAGAACTCTTGAAAGCGCTGCTTCAGAAGTCCTACAGCGCATTTCCATCTTAAGCAGACCTCGGAGCAAGTATTACCCTAAAGCCAATAAGTGGTGATTTTCCTATCCAATGTCCGCAAGGATTTAAAGAAAAATGATAAACACTCAGGCATTATGTGTAAACAAATGACACTTCAGGTATTCAAATATATCCCCAGACTCCTCCCATACCATCACTTAGCCTCATAGGTGTTTCCATTCATCTTATGCCTTTATGGGGACATCATAACATGAACCATGTTCCCCCTGGGTTTACCAACATGGACAGACCCCCTTTTGCGCTTATTGCACAACTAATCTAACTCCATCACTTATACCTCTGCACTGAATCCCAATTCACCCATTTTTCAATTGCACAAAGGAACTCTATTCTAATCCACTGTTAACTATAGTCCATTCCTGCTTCTCAATTGTGCAGGTAACCCATTTGCTGCTACCATGTTACTTTTTGCAGTATATACAATCATCTTCATGTGTTTGCAACAATTTTCCCAACACTTTCTGTAGCAGCACATTTTCCTTCTGTATCTTTAGCAGGGCTAAAGAGGGGCTGACGACAGAGGCCGGCCAAAGAGGAGGTGAGCTGGAGGGTCTGTTTTGTATTACCACGGCTCCAGACTGGCGACAGCCTCTAGTACAACGCCAAATGACCCCAGCCAATTTAAGAGAAAATGCTCTGAGACAAAGTCTGGTGGTAATGTAAAGCTGTTCAGTCAATTCCTGATTTTCTGTGAAACAACCTTCTCCCTACCAAACTTATATCCAGCTCCTTCACCTCCCCAGCACACTATTTCCAACCAACAATATCTGTCTTTGACTTAAATTGCTCAAACATTGCAATGGTGGGGGCTGTAAAGGCCATAACTCCCAACTAGAACCAACACTAAACCACAGATCAGGGGTAATCACGCGGCAGAAATCAGTTATGATATATGATATGATAGGTTATTTATAACATGCTTAATACCCAGAGGTTTCTAAGTGCGGACACCTGGATCGAACCTGTGTTGCTCCATGTCTTCTTGCTTCCAAGGCGAGCACGTTGCCCCATAGTTATCCTCCCGAGACATTGGTGGGTAGTTTTATTTCCCACACTTCATGGTGCGTCACCCACTCCCAGTTGCATCCAGCCCACAGTTCCGGCAATAGTCTGCTGTCCAGCACCCTAAGTCCTTTGATTGGCACATGTGCTGTAAAGAAACACTGTATCTTCACGGATCTGTTTGAAATGACCAAATGCAAAAGTCTGACTACCAAAAGTCTAAAAAGTCTAACCTTTTTTTTTCTCAATTTTTCTGCAAATATATATGTGGGAGGAGACCCCCCACAACCTTGCCACTTTACCCCCCTCCACATATATATCTGCGGAAAAATGGGGGTCAGACTTTTGGGGGTTGGACTTTTTGCCCTCAGTCATTTTGTCCTATTCCTATCTTCACAGTACCAACCACTGTACTTCCAGATGTTTCGCCATTGAAATAGGCTTTCAGGTATCCCAGAGCCATTCTTCAACAACTGTGGCCAGGTATTGTGTTGCACATGCTCTTTGATCGATATCAGTTCAGTATTCAGATAATCTTGCACCTCTTCAGACACCATATCCCATTCCAAGTTTCTTCCCGCTTCAGTACGCCATCCATCAGCCTCTGCAGGGCCCCCTTTAGTAAGCTTACTCCAGGAGCCTAGCATGTGGATCTCACCAATCCATGCCTTACTACCTGTCAACTGTGCTTCAGATATGAGCCTGGTGGCCTTCTCGTATCGGTCAATTCAACCCTCTAAATTTGTGCCTTTATTCATACACCCCAGGTCGCAAGTGCAGTGTTAGCATCACTCCACATTTGATCTAATACTTCCCTTTTCTGTTGTCCTTCCGACAACTCCTCTTTCTGCTGAGCCAATCGGATTTCAACCCCCCTGGTGCAGTCACGGTAATGGGTAGTCACCTGAAAAGCATACAAAAGGGACAGTAAACAAATCGTTTCATTCCATATATCTATATCCAGCTCTATCCGGATTTGACACACTGTTATACCACAACCGTTGATTATACACTTAAGTGTATTGCATAAATTCTATCTCCATCTCTGAAGACTGCAAATGCTGAATCATAGTACACGTAATTTGTCTAGGCTTTTTGACTACTGAGAGGTCTGGGCAGGTAGGTGTGGGGTCCGATGAGGCTCTTTTAGGTGCTAGACCATGTAGTCTGTTGAATTAGGAACCGTAGTGACATAATATTGCTATTGGGCCAATTCTAGTCATTGTGGGCAATTTAGATATGATGTCCTCTGGAAACTATCCAGCGCATGAAGAACAGGCAATCCTGCATCGCAATACAATCCAATAGGAATGATAATTCACCTTTACACCATATGAGGGCCGGTGGCTACTTTAAAGCCTAGTCTACTAATAAGAGCGTTTGTGGGGCTAATCATAGTTTTTATGGGCCTTACATATATGTTGTCCTGTGGGAACTATGCAGCCTACTATGATGAGGCTTTCCTGGATGGCAGTGGAATTTACGAGGAATGAAAAATCCCCTTTAAACCAGATGATGGTAATGAAAGGTCAGCAGCTTACTAATATCCAAGTAAGTCTGATATTTAATAGAGCTTTAATAATCTGCATCTTAATGATCAACAGAGTGGTCTAGTGGTTCCCCCTTTTTGTGTTTCCACCCTATACAGATTCTCTCATGCATGCAATAAGGAAAAGAATCTTCCGCCCAGGCAATTAAAAGGCTGGATTACACTCAGAGAGTTTGATCCTTCACTCATGGAGAGGTAAGATTGGAGTGTAGGTTTAGTATTAGCTTTTACAGCTAATAACAGAATCCATAATTACTATTGTTATTTTGTTTTTTAGTAAAGCAAGAGGAAGATATCCTGGTGTATTTTGAGTAAGGAAGCCAATAAAAGCAACATTGATAGTTGCAGATGGTCTTTAGAAGTCAAATCCGACAGACCATGCAGGTATATTACTAAGTTGTATATCTTAAACCCGAGCGGGAAGGCTATTTTTGAGGTTGAGTCAAGAGCCTATTAGTGTAATAAAATTGAGTCTTTATTCCATTAGGTATCTACAAGATGAACAGGCCAATGGAAAGTTGAAATTTGTCTCTAGAATTTATACGACACACACAAGTGGAAAATGTGTGCCCCTGATGAATGTCTGTCCGGCAGCAGTTAGCCTTGATAGAACAGAAACTTGTATGAGTTGGGCCCTTAGTACAAAAAGAGAGAGTGTGATCTATACATCCACATTGTTTTTTTGTTTTTTTAAACTTTATTTAACTCGCACAGAACATTACATTGCAAACCATACTTTCCATAGAGTACATAGCGCAGAGAATAGATTCAATAACATTATTGCGGGCAGGTCAAATTCACATACCATTTTTACAATACACCTGCTTCCCCTTCTTCCTCCATACTTCTATCCATCAGGTATTGCCGAAAGCCACCCCATATTTCCCTCAGGCGACTTGCCGGGGGGTGCAAGCTAGCGTACAATTCCTCCATATCATTTGCCCAGATCATATCTTCAAGCCAGTCATCAATTGTGGGGGCTAGTTTACCTTTCCACCTCAACAGTATTGCTCTTTTAGCCAACACCAGGCCAATATTTACCAATGTACGCGTCACTGCATTCAATTTACACACACATCCTAGCACACATGTCGTATGGTCCCACGTCATGGGCTGGCTCGCCATCTCTTCCAACGCTCAACATACCTTGTCCCAATATTCGGACAATATCCTGCACGACCAAAACATATGCATTATATCAGATCCTCCCTCCATGCACATGGGGCATCGCCCCTCTGAAGTGGGATACATTTTCTTTAGACGGGCTGAGGTAAGGTTCAGGATCTTAAAATGGATCAACCTATATCTGGAGTTGAACAATATCTGCCTTGTCAGCCTACATAATTGTAACCAGTGTGTTTCAGTGAAAATGACACCCAGGACCCTCTCCCAGTCCTGTTTAACATCCGGTGTGTGCACCCCCCCTGGACATTTGAGCTAGTTTATATAGTGCTGAAGCAGACTTCTTCATTACCCCTGGGGACAATATATAATCAAGACTCTGGTAGGCTGTCGGGTCCTGTGGAAAAATCAGACCACGTCAACGCCACGGCTGATCGGAGTCGACAATATTGAAGCTTCTGTAGCGGGGTGTCACCTACATGCTCCTTGATCATGTCCCAGGTTACAAATACTCCTTTGTGAAACAGGTCGCACATATTCAATATGCCCACCCCATGCCAGTGTGCCACCAGCATTGCATCCCTCGCCAGACTTAGGAATGGGTGTGCCCCAAATTGGCATGCCCTGGCTGTATAATACAGTATTCCTGGGTTGTTTAATTAGTCACAACCATGCCTCCTGCGTGACTGTCACAGGATCTAGCTAATTAACATTCCCCCGTGCACCAACGCCCAGCTCATGCAGCAGAGTTGCATTGGTCTTTCCCCGCTTTTCCAATTCTACATATGATACTTGAGGACCCCTCTCCACCCAGCATGCTGCATAGTATGCTTGAGCAGTTAGATAGTACAGCTCAAAGTCTGGGGCTGTTAGCCCTCCTCGCTCAAACGGCAGTGTGAGGCGCTTTCAGCTAACCCTTATCTGCCCCTTCCATGTGGCCAAAATAATAATTTTTATTAGTGCCACCCGTCCTATCAAAGAGACGAGGAGCTGATTCCACCGCACTAACTTGGCGCACATTGCATGGACCAACGGACCATAATTAAGTGACCGAACAAGGGTTGCCAACCGAGCAATCTTGACCGAAGGTACTTTATATGCTGAGGCATCATCTCAATCCGAAATTATTTTTTGGTTCCGGTGTACTCTCTGTCAATGGGAAGACCTCCGACTTGTACTATTTAGACGTATTCCGGAATATTTTCAGAACTTGTGAACTGCAGCCAGTATCCTTTGCAAATATTTCTCAGGATCTCTGACATACATCATGATGTTGTCCATATACAGCGTTATGAGTTCTATCCGGCTAGCGATGGTAACGTCACGGGAATGTCGAGAACTCATAAGCTCTATCACCAGTGCAAACAACAAAGGGGATAGTGGACATCCCTGCCTACTGCCTAGTGCCACGTGCCAGTGCCAGTATCTGTGAAAACATCCCATTCACACACTCTCTGGCATATTGACATGTGTATAAAATGTGCACCCATTTAACAAAAATGGGTCCAAACCCATAGTTGTGTAGAACCCTGAACAAGAAAAGCCAATATACTGTGTCTAATGCTTTCTGCATGTCTAGGGATACAGCAACCCACTCGACATGTGGGATCTGCGCCATTATATTATGTAACCGGCGAATGGTGGATGCTGTCGACCTCCCCTGCACAAACCCTGCCTGGTCCTCATGCACCATCTAGGGCATTAACGGATTGAGTCTATAAGCTAGCATTTTAGCAAATATTTGTGCGTCAGTGTTTATTAGGGACAATGGATGGTATGATCCACAGTCCTCTGGGGGTTTCCCTGGTTTTAGTAACAGAATGATAACCACCTCGCACATTGACTCTGGCAGGACCCCGACTTCTAATGCCTCCGCCCACACCAATAACAGACGTGGAGATAGCACATCTATGAATTCTCTATAGAATTGCGCACTAAGACCGTCCGAACCTGAGGCTTACCCACCTGGAAGCCCTTTAAACGCCTCCTTAATCTCACTCAACGTTATGGGTTACTCCAGTGCTGACTGAGCCTCTGCAAAAAGGAGCGTGGTGGGTATCTTGGCTAAGTATTTATCTATCTCATCGCCCGTGGCCACACTCTGGGGCGAGTACAGGTTCTTGTAAAAATCACCTCGCTCACTTCTTCCGTTCTATTGACCACTGTGCCGTCCATCCTGGTTATGCACCGAATGTTTGTACTGCCCCTCCCGCAACGGACTATCTGAGCCAGAAGTCTATTCAAATTGTCAAGGGATTCTATCCCACTAAGAGTGCAATACAGGGCTATCGGCTGGCAACACCCGATGTATGTTTCTCTTCCTGAGCCAGAAGTCTCCCCAGCCTCTCCTGTTCCCCGTACCGGCATGCTGCTGCTGGCTTATCAAAGTAGCACAACTCTCTGTCTGCTGCATCCCGATATTCGTCTAAATGTGCCTTAATATCTTTGCTAATGTGCGGTGAGGGATTCTCAACTTAATCTACCTGCAATTATGCCAGTGCGTCTTCGTGTCTCTTTAATTCCTTCCTGATATCACGCAATACCCCAAATTCAGTTGACACTGCAACCCCCCTAATGTACACTTTAAATGCCTGCCATAGGATAGCCTGTGTACTCATTGATCCTTTGTTGTTTTCAAAGTAGCTATATACATGCTGTGCCATGCCGGCTCAGAAGACTGGGTCTATCAAGGACGCAGCCTTGAAACGCCACTGTGGTCGTTGGGGTGCACCTCTGGGAATGCTCAACGAAAATAACACTGGAGAGTGGTCGGACAGAGTTCTGGGTAGTATGCGACAATCGGTTGCCCAATTCACTAGCCTGTGAGATGTCCGTCAATAGTCGATATGTGAGTGCATGTCATGCGCTGAAGAATAAAACGTAAAAGCGTTCTGCGTGCCATGGAGTGTGCGCCAAACATCTTTCAATCCCAGATCTTCGGTGTGCGTGTGTATAGAGCGCGCTGCATGTGTTATGGTGCGAGGTGTGGTGGATGTGCGGTCAAGTTGTATATCTAATATTGTGTTGAATCACCACCACAAATGACCAATGCAGTAGGGTACCTCGCGAACCTCTGGAATAAAGCCTCATAGAACTCTGAATCATCCACATTTGGGCCATATACTTTAATAAAGAGTATTTCTGCACTGCCCAACCTCCCATGAACAATCACAAAACAGATGCAGTCATCACATTTGGTTGCATAGTGCGGAAATGGCAGTGACTGGTGCACCAGGATCATGACCCTCACGCTCTTATAGAGTATGAAGTATAGTAACACTGATCCTCCCCCCCAACCAGGGGCCACCTTATGTGCCTGATGCCCCTCCACCCCCAACCAGGGGCCACCTTATGTGCCTGATGTTCCAGCAGGTATGTTTCTTGCAAAAACAGAAACTTGGCCCCTTGTCTGTTTATATATGCCACCACTATACGCATCGTCATAGGGATGCCTAAACCTGGCACATTCCAACTCAATAGCTAACATCAGTCGGGTCACGTCCTGCCATCTCCTTCTATGCACTTCCAAACCTCCCACGCAACCCTGCGCTATCTCTTGACCAAACCATAACACGCAATGCTTAACTTATGCATTTTTAAAAAAAAGTTTGTTATGGTATCCTCCACTGTACTGATCTGCGTCTCCATTTCTGTTATTCGTTGGGTAGCCTTTTCTAGCTGAGCCCAGATCGTAGTGACATTGATGGTAATTCCATCTAGCTTGGTGCCAATGGAGGTGAATCCTAGCTGCATAATGGCCATAACTCCCTGCAGATCAACAGGCGCCGCTGGGACTGCCACCTCAGCATGCTCCACGTTGCTTGACCCTTCGCACACCACCTCCACTTGCCTCATGGTGGGTCTGGTATATTTGTCCATTGTGCCACTCTTTTTGAGGACAGCGCCTTTAGGCATTGCGCCGTTCGGTCCGGTCCGGTCCGCCCTCCCAACTTTCAGCTCAACAGGATATATGTCCTTGAGGTGATTGGTTTTGCAATATGCTAACCAGAGAGGCCACCGACTTAGTTACGGGCCCCTGTGCAAGAGCTCGCCAATTTTCCACAGCTGTTTCCCAGCCGTGTTTGTAGTGTCTTTTAGCAGGCCACACTGGCCTCAGCCCCTAACACTGCAGCTTTGCTGACCGAGCCTACACAGAGGCCACTGGTACAAGCGCCCGCCAGGCCCACGCAGTGCCCCGCCCCAGCAAGGCAGCATTGGCATTGAGAGGGGTGAGAGGGAAGCAAGCAAGCGTCAGTCCACAAGATGTTGCCCCCCCCCTCAATCCATGCAGCCCTACTAAGGACTACGCATCCCTTGATGGGATGGGAGCGCTGCTCGCCCACCCGTGGGACACCTCAGCTGCAAGACTCAGTGTCTCTTGACCGTATACGGGATTCCTGCTGGGGAGTCAGCCCCACCCACTTTCAGCTCCCCAAAGCAGGGGCAGCAGTGCTCACCGCCTCCAACTCCCCCTACCATAGTGTTTTGGTATGGGCACAGCCACTGCACAGGAGAGGAGAGGGCAAGGATAGATAGAACGGGGGGGGCACAGACTCAGCCACCAATTCAATTACTTCTGCCCGCAGAAGTGCAGGCCAGCAGGCACCTGCTTTGCTGGATCAGCCTCAATGGGAGAGCTCCCGGTGCTGCCTTGCAGCTGGAAGCAGTGCCAGCTGTGGCCTGCTCACGTCGTCACCGTCACTGTTCCCTGTTGACAGTCTCCACAGCCCGTTATTGTTGGCTACAGATGCAGTCCTCCATGTTCACAGCCTTGCTGGACCCAGCCGTTCAGGTTGAGGCATCACTCTCCCAGCCTCACCCCCCACCATGCACCGGAGCTGCTATAACCTGGCGGGCTCTGTCTTGGCCCGCTGTGGTGTGCCCACCGCCATGGGGGCCAACCAGCGACCTCCTTCCCCGCACTGAGTGTTTGATATGCGGCGGGCGTTGCCACAGCCTGCATCGGGATGTAGGTATCCAGATAGCTCAACAGCGGTCTCCTCTCCCTCACGAGTTGCCTGTGGCACGAGGCCACTGTCATAGCCGGCCGCAGTGAAGTTGAAGCGCCCGGGGGAGCCAGCAACCTCTTCCACCTCACAATGCATCTTCAATGCGACAGGCCACTGCCCATCACGGTGTGCCCAACATCTTATGGGCAACCAGCGCTCTCGTTCCTTTCGGCCTCCACCCGGCAGCTTGCAAGTGTCTATAGCAAAGGGGCTCCTCCGGCAGACCGCCGCGGTCTCCTCCTCTGGAGGGGAGGAAGTCCGTCGTTTAACAATGCGTCACTGCAGTCCACTCCGATCAGACCGCAATACTCTCCGCTTTGGTTTCTCAGTAACTGTCCAGGCGATCAGCTCACCATCAGGGCTAGTTGTACCCACATCCCTCACACGTCTGCTCAAATTTCATGCCGAACAAGCCTCAGTATATAATATAATTCTGCCAGGGATCTTGATCCTCACACAGAGCTCACAAGGCAGCAGCCATCTTGCTGGCTGTGCAACAGCACCCCATTACATCCACATTGTCGCAATCCAGTGTACTGATATACTTTGGTTTCATATTGTATGATTTTTGTATACATTTTTGTATTATATTCTGGTTTTAACCATTATTTGTAGTGTTTTATGACATTATTATATTGTGTGTGAGGATTTACAATAAAATTGAATATATTTGGGGCGTGGCTAGGCACGCCATCAGGAAGATGGCTGTGTGAGTGTCTCTGGCGTCGTGAGGGCGGAAAAGCACACTCAAGCCTTCTCCTGGCGTCCCACATAAAGTGACTATGGTGCGCCGCTAACTCAGTACCCAGTGGCCATTGCTGGGTAAAATTTCGAGGCCTGCGGGTGTCAGCGTCTTGAGCATTGCCCCCGATTGGGTGTTGTGAGCCCAGAGTGAAGATGGCAGCTCCGGGCCTGGTCGCAAAGGAGGTTGCATGCTGCCTGTGGCTCCGGCTGGTGGCTTGCGTCAGAGCTGCCTTCGGTGGGCCCTACGAGGGGTGTACGCCACCCCCCTACATCATCATCGCTTCAGGAAGGTGTGGGAGCGAGCGTGACATCCAGCATTTTCATCTGGTGTGCATCGTCGCTCCAGAGTGGTGTCTGGGCTTTGGGAGTGAGGGCAATATCCAGCGCTCCCATCTGGTCTGTGCCCCGACCACTGTGCCTGAAACCTGCGGGAGCCGGAGCCAGGAGCGGTAAGTTGGAGGTGGACCGCAACCCTCTGTGTAATCACCCAACAGTGCTGTTGCAGCAGGTCCTGGGGCTCGGGGAGCGGGAACAAGAGCTCTTCATACCCTCCTCCACGGTGCTGGATGCGCCCACGCCGATGTGTATTGGCGGCTCCTCCTCGTGCCGGCTCTCTTAGCTGGGCTCCAGCTACACATTGCACGCAGAGGTGGAAGGCGCATGCTGAAATGAGGGACAACACATATTGATTTGATAAGAGACTGTAAAGGCTCTGGGGGGCACCCACTCCTGCGGCGCAATGATTAGACTCACTGCTCCTCCTGCAAGATTATGAGTCCTTACCAGTATCTTGATCCTACACTGCATGGGCCCCCAGATTATCTACCGTGGCACAGCCCAGCAGTTGTTACACTGGGTTCCTCATTCCCAGTTCGATGTGTGAGGCAGTGTTTTGCTTGGCCACATGAAGAGAACCCTTATACTTATGTTTTCCCCAGCCCCTGACAAAACAAGTTATTGGACTCAGACAGGCAAATCACAATTAGACTAATCGTTATAATAAATATGAAAATGGCGCGTTATAGGCCCTTTATTCACTCGAGATATATATATATATATATATGAACTCAGCATACATAAACAAACATATAATCAGATATAGAAAAACATATAGAAAAATGGCAAAAATTGCAAAGAAGCAGAAGACACCTTTATCTTGGCCACTACGACACTGCTTAGTCCTAGAGCAGGTAGGCAAAGAGATCGCTCGTGGGTCTGAGGCAGAGCGTCCTCCCTCTCAGCGAGACTGCATCACCCGGGGGTCCAAGTCCTAACTGCCTTCCACAGAATACCCTCTTCTATTTGTCTCCACCCATCTCAGTTGTGACTACCCTCGGCCGAAGAGCAGATCACAAGTGCAACAGGCAGAGAGTGGAAAAAACAGTCAGGAGTGGAAAAATCCAGCGCCCCTCTCCTTGCATTCAATCCCAGAAACCCTTATCATGCACCTGCAGAATGCTCAGACTCCCTCAGCAACAATATTTATGTAGTTATGGGACCTTGCTCTGCTTTCACTACTGAAATACTTGTTTATTTTACCAGGCCTGCAGAGACGCAGGCTTTTATTATGGTGATGGGAGATGAGTGTCCAAAATGGCTGCGCACCGATGCCATGTTGTTTCAGCTTGTATTTTGCATAAGCATTACAGGCAGACACTGTCCTGTAGCTTGCTGTTCCTGCTCCTTGACTGATCAACCCGATCACCTCATGATATACCAAGGCGGGGACCACAACGTTTCTACAAAGGGACAAGGGGGATTGACTTCAGGGTCATTGATCTCCCTGTATGACTCCCGTAGCCGATCTTTAGCCCCTTCTAGCATACTGCCACATTCCCTCTAGCTACTGAGGGTGACCCACTGCTATCAACATTCTCAATCTGGTGCCACACTGGTTGGCTCTGCATTCGCTGGGTGAGAGCTTGGCTAAGTATCAGATGTGCCTGTACATGGGGTTGATTCCCTGCTCGGGTCCTTATTCCTTAGAGCCTCAGATAACCTGGCATAGTGGTGGCGTTGCTGTGCGCTGACTTGGAAGCATACCCTCGGCGTTCTGGCTGCTGCCTCCTAGCTTTGACATGGCTAAAACTCCCAAGACGAGACAGCAAGCAGACATCTCCACGATGGTGCAGTCCACAGATAGGAGCAATCGTACTGAGGTTGTGACGGCAGAGGTGCATGGGGTCGACCCCCTCCTAGCTATGCTTACACAGATGTCTACCAAGTCTGACTTGCAGGATATGCTGGCCGAAATTTTTAAAGAAATCCACTAAAGCACAGAGGAACTCTCCCACAAGATCCTGGTACTAGATAAAAGAATTTCAGAGGCCGAGCATGGGGTGTCTGAGGCAGAGGATACCCTCTGTGACCAGTCCTATGAGGTGGGTGGGTGCTCTAACCAACTGGAGGCCATTGGAAGCCCTCTGTGATGCCCTGGAGGACAAGCAAGAGGACGGGGAAAACTGCTTCCACAGAAATAAAATCCGGATCCGGGGCATTTCTTCAGTGATGCAAGAGGAAAACCTATCCAGATTTGTGGCTGATCTCTTTAGCTTCATCCTCGACCTGCCTGCGGACCGGGATATTGAACTTGACAGGACTCACCAGACCAGAAGTCGTGCCGCCTTGACCCAGGATAGGACTGCTGATGTGTGATCCCGGGTTTACTTCTTTAAGCTCAAGGAACTGAAACTAGACCCTTGGCGTCCTTCTCCTTTTCCAA
Source organism: Ambystoma mexicanum (assembly GCF_040938575.1). NCBI lineage: Eukaryota > Metazoa > Chordata > Amphibia > Caudata > Ambystomatidae > Ambystoma > Ambystoma mexicanum. Next base: position 1,329,888,439 of record NC_090921.1, on the reverse strand, counting down.
TACGTCACTCACCCTGTATCAGGATCTGGCATCGATGACCTTGGCAAAGCGTAAGCCACTGCACCCTCTGAGTGGCTATGTGCATTCTATTTCACTCATCAAAGGAGGCACTGGGTGGTTCAAACACTGAAGGAAGCAGAGAGCTTGCTGGATCTGGAGGGGTTGGCTGGGGGAGACCTGATGGGTGAGCAGGATTCGAGTCAGATGGTTGAGTCAGTGCCCTCGTTGAAATGACGCAATGTGGGCAGGGGAAGGCAGTATTATGGCTTCTAAATGAGATGACACATACTGACCGTTTTTATGGGAGTACCAGATGAAGTTGTAAAGCCTCTCTGCTTTCAGAGCTGGCCAAAATCGTGGGCTATGCCAAATGCATACCGTGAATCGTGTCATGATGCCTACCCCCGGGGACCCAGACCAAGTCCAGCAACCCCGGAAGCAGGCATCAAGTTATGCTAAGCAAACCCAACAACCCCTGCTAGGGGCTATTTGGGTGCAGTCCTGACGCCTATGGCGCCAGGCTCATATGGAGAGTCAGTCCTGGCGTCATAGGCGCCAGGCTCATAGATTAAAACTTACCTGATGCAGACCATGCTGCAAACTCACCTGATGCAGACAATGCTGCAAGAGAGCTCCAAGCCAAAGGAGGTTTGGAAGGGACTACTTTACCTAAGGGACTATTTTTTACTCGGGTGGGGCTGGGGAGGAATACTTACCTGGGACTACTTTGGAGGCTATTTAAACCACGCCCAAAGAGCAGCACACGCTTTGCGTTATTCTGCATCCAGCAGCGTAACGCTCACCGTGCCTGCAAGTCTGCATCCAGTCTTCTGCCACGCCCGCCTCGAGTCCGGAGCTCCTAGAAAAAGGGGAGAGAAGGAGAAAAGGTTAGAACAAGAACAATACCTTTGATCCTTACCTGAATTCCCGATCCATCGCGCCTTCGAGCTGGAGGAAAGAAGTTATTTTATGCGCGTCGCCTCGCCTGCAGCAGCGCCGTGCTGAACTCACCGGTCTTCGCAGCATCTTCACATTCCACCGCATCCTTCTGCATGCTCCCGCCTCACTCCGGCACCTAAGGGGAAGACAAGAACTGCAAGGTGAGCTAAGGGAATGCACAGAGGCAATATTAGTTACCCCCCCATAGACTTACCTGATTTACCACCGGGGGTACTATTCCTCTTCACGGGTCGGCGCAGCTTGCACTGCATCCTCGCCGAACCCCGGCCCCTAAGGGGAAACAAAAGGACAGCAAGGTGAAACAAAGGGACAAACAAGGGGAAACCTCCTCACCACAATAGACTTACCTGATTTTACCGCCGGAGGCATTATTCCCTGAGACTTCATATTTTCTCTCAGCGCCTGAAAAAGGGAGAAAGCAACAGGTTACATATTGACATTATTTTATCGAACTGTGTTGGATAATACAAATCCTTACCTGAATATTACCGGTTGCCACGAGGACCTCTTTGCTAGGTTCAAGCTGCCACCTGAAAGGAATCGGACAAGAGTGAAAGTCAGATATTTGAACTCTTACGAACTACATACTTACGGCGTCTTGCTGGGAATCTCAGAGTCAATATTGTTCTGGAACTCACCAATTCCTTCGAGCCAGTGAAGCAACTTGTTATCAACACGCCCCTTCGCTCAATGCAGGATGGAGAGCGCAGCTTTCCAAACCATCAGGTGAGACTATAAGAGGGGACATCAAAGATGATCAGTGGGGAGAACAGCGGGAGTGGGGGAGGGTTAACGCTCAACTCCACGGGTGGTTAATTCCCTTTCTCCATTTGCAGAAGAATATTCCTACGGGGCAAGCAAACAAAGCTAGGTGGGCCAGTCCAGTCCGTCATCTCGGCACTACGCGTCACATTGGTGGAGGCCGCAGCTGTCCAGTTCAGATCGACGCCCCTGTGGGAGCCAGGTGAGCGTAACAGAACGCGAAGCCTACCCACAAATTCCCACCCGGGCGTTATGGATACCTCATAAACTGACCAATTGGCCCAATTACTAGGGGAACTGAGTGCTGAAGTGCATTCCGCCCGTCAAGAAACCAATACTCTTAGGAGAGAACTGATTTTGTCAAAGGAGCGAACTGATGACCTTGCTAGGCAACTACTGCAAAGCCAGACTGGACAAGCACCCCTACCAGGCCCCGGGGGGGAATCCAGCTCCTATGTCATCGAGTAACCCTGTGCAAATAAACCTACCAGGAAGTATTCCATTAGCTCCGCCCGAACGCTTTGTCGGAGATCCCAAAAGGTTTGCTGTGTTTATGAACCAATGCCGCTTGCACTTTTTATGCAGACCCGGAGCCTTCCCAAACGATCAAGCCAAGGTAGCCTTCGTATTGTCATATCTCAGCGGCAGTGCAGCTGATTGGTCAATTCCACTAGTTACTCAGGATGACCCAATTCATCGGGATTTTCAGGGCTTTCAAATGAGCATGGAAAGACTATTTGCCTGGCACTCCCAAGGACAGGCCCTGGATAACAAACTTTTGTCCCTACGACAAGGTAACCAGGACCTTCTATCCTACATCGCGACCTTTAATAGGTTGATAGTGGAAACTGGATGGCCTGAGGTAAAACGAATCACATTATTTCATCGTGGGCTTCGAGGAGAAATCAAGGATGTCTTGGCTCAAGTCATGAACCCACCTCAAGACTGCACTGAATATATAGGGTCTCATTACAACCTGCCAGTCCGGGCCCGTGCAGAATCCGTGACGGCGGTAAAAACTTTTCCGTGTCCGCAAGGTCACGGAAAACCCCACGGAAATGGAAATAACGCAGCCACAAGTGCCGCAAAACCCGTTTCCGCCTCCGCCGCCACGGACACGGAACCGGAAATACCATGATCGCCAAAACAGGAAACAGAGAGGCGGCCATCATATAAAAGCACAATCCATTGCCATCCAGAGCCAGCACAATCCTAACTCTGAGAAGCCAAAAGGGACCACCAGCATGTCTGCCAGGATTCCTGCTCAGAGGCAGCGCAAACAGTGCTTCAGCGAGGCGGAGTTAACCGTCTTGGTGGAGCACATTGTGGACAATGTGGAGATGCTGTTCAGCGCCGACCAACGGCGTGCCACACAGCAGCGGAGGAAGGAGGTGTGGGCCGAAGCTGCACGCAAGTGCACCGCTGTGGGCGTGGCAGTGAGGAGCGTGAAGGACTGCCACAAACGGTGGGACGACCTGAGGCTGAGGGTACGCAACCTCATTTCCACGCACCGCCAACGCAGCAGTGGGACAGGCGGAGGACCCCCTTCCCCACTGAGGCTGCAAGCATTGGAGGAGCGTTGCAGCAGCGTCCTCCACCTAGAGGGAATCCATGGGATCGGGGAGGCTGAGGCAGGAGTGAGCCCACCTGCAGATGCCGGTAAGTGGCCAAACATGAATGCCACATGTAAATATGCAGTTATGAGTACAGGGCCAAAGGACCCATTAACAACCCCCCACCCCCAGGCAGTGCATGTGTGGGCCAAAGGACCCATTAACAACCCCCCCCCCCCCAGGCAGTGCATGTGTGGGCCAAAGGACCCATCATGATCCGCATGGCAACCAATATCAAAGAATGCATACACCAGCAATCAGATGCATGTGACTAACACTATTCAATGTACAATCTTAATGACGCATGTGATGCACCCATCTGCCACCACAACAACACTAATTGAATGCCCTTTGTGTCCCCACAGCCGTTTCAAGTGACAGTGATACTGCACAACAGGCCAGCCAATCTGCACCGGCAAGTACACAAGCCACCGCCACCACACAGGAGGATGCTGCGGCAGTTCTGCACCTCTGGCCACATTACCATCCACTACAGATGTGCCGCCCACCACCACCACCGACGTCCCCACCGTCTCCACACTGCCTGAGTCTAGAGAGGTGCCACGGGGACCTATCATGGCCACCCAACACAACACCGAAGGCAGCAGCACTGCAGAGGGGGCGGCCTGCAGTGATAACAGTGCCCCGCAAGAGCACTCGGAAACGGGGCCACAGGGGGAGATGCCCATTTTTGAAGACCTGGGCTCCTTCCATGAGATGGGGTTCAGCCCCACATTCCCTGTTGTTATTACATCAATACATCACCATTTCCAATCAAGACATACATGTGTGGACATTGATCATTTATTTTGCAGTGCAACTATTGATTCATTATCGTCACCATGTTCGTGCATTTCTGTGAATGTGCTGTGACTCAAAAGTAAATGCGAATCAGGGCATCCCGTGCTCTCTGGCCATCATGTGGACCCCCAGGGGGAGGTGGTGCCATCCCATCCCCATCTCCATCCCCATCTCCATCTCCATCTCCATCCCCATCCCCATCCCCATCCCCATCCCCATCCCCATCTTCCTCATCTGCGTCTGGTGGCATTGGGATGTTCCTGCGCAGGCATATATTGTGCAGCATGGCACATACGAGCGTGATTTTACCCATCTTCACTGGGCTGTACAGCAGTGATCCGCCAGATCTGCTCAGACAGCGGAAACGGTCCTTCAGCAGTCCAAATGTCCTCTCAATCATTCCATGTGTGCGGATATGTGCCCTATTGTATGCCTCTTCATGCCTGTTCCTTGGTCTCCGTACAGGTGTCATCATCCATGGCGTGAGTGCATATCCCGCATCACCTACATGGGATGTAGATGGGGGAACATGTCAGTGTTTGTGGCATCATGTCCTCATCTGCTGCTGTGCATTCTAGTGTCATCATTCATTCATGCATATGTACCATGCAGTGTATGGAGGTATGTTTTGGGCATCACGATGTATGTTGCTAACTGGATATGGGCCTACACATTAACTTGCATGTTTACTGTGCCCTGCGGCTGACATTTGTTTGTGTGCATGTCACGGTGCAGTGCTGTCCACACATGGCAGAGTGACTTCACTGTACGGAAGTAGTAAATACACATCGTCTCATTTACACGCCTCTCGTGCCTTTTGAGGCAGTGTTTCAATTGAGGGTGGGTGTCTGCAGTGGCACAAGGTTCATGGGACAGTGACGGGATTGGTTGTACCAGCGTGTGCACGGGCACATTGTGGTGCCCTGTCATGTCTTCCTTCATGATGTTTAGCATCCGCTGTGTATTTGGTAGATGGAAGGGGGGTGATGCATGTGCGGTCACAGCGGCACACTCACAATGCTCATTGGGCTGGACACACACACACCACTTCGACAGGGTTGTAGCATCGTCAGCTGTACTCACCCAATAGCCATGTGCTTTGTCCGGCATAGCGTTCCATGTACCGTGGCAACGTGGAATTCCGCAGTACCATTGAGTCATGTGATGATCCTGGGAAACGTGCGCAGCAGTGTGTAATCAGTTGCATGGCATCACAAACCATCTGGACATTCAAAGAGTGATACTGTTTCCTATTGCGCAACACCGCCTCAATTGCACGTGGTACTGTCAGCTCAACGTGGGTGCAGTCAACTGCGCCTATGCAATTTGGCATGCCTGCTATGGCATGGAAGGCCAACTTGGTGGCAATGACCTCGGGGAGGGTGCGGGGTAGGGCTGTGTGTTCCGACACATGGCGCAACAGGGCATCCAGTACCTGTACCAGGATTTTTGAGAAACAGGGTTGTGATATGCCGTGCAGCTCACCAACCGTGTGTTGATAGGTGCCAGTGCCAAGGAAATGCAGTACTGAGACAACCTTCAGGGTGGGGGATGGCGGTGGGAGTGTCAATTTGGCTGCTGATGTTGTCCTCAATCATGGCGGTGATGTGCAGGATTGTTGCACGGTCCAGCCGGTATAGTGTGTGGATCTGTCCTGGGGTGAGGTTCCAGGGTGAGGCCCTGATGCGTGGTATTGGTGGCTGGCGGCGGGGTCGGGCTGGCTGGGCAATGGGGTTTGCCATAGCTGCAGGGTTGGCTGGTTGCCGCCTGCGCCTCCTCCGCCTACGCCTCCTCCTCTGCGCCATTACTGCCACCATGTGCAGTGCTGCCTGTTGGTTGAGTAGGCCCAGTCCCAGTGCTACTAGACCTGCTGCCTGCATGGTTCTATGTTGTTTTGGGCTGGGTGTGGCCCTTTTGTGGGCTCCCAGTGGCATGCTAGGTCCTGCTGGGCTGATTTGGTGCACCTGTGCCTTGATTCAGTTCAGCAGGCAGTGTATAACGCCATGTTCGCGGTGGCGGCGGTTCCGCCACCGTGATCACGGTATTTACGCCATTTCTTTCCCGGTATTTCCGTGTCCGCGCTAGTTGTGATGCTCACTGTGTTTCGTGTTGACGGTAACAGAGGTGTTTCCGTGCAGACGGACTTAACGGGACCCCTATTTCCGCGGTGGCGGTTGAGGGTGGTGCTATTAACGGGGCCGCGGCTCATGATTGGGCAGACAAGGAAACAGTGCCGGTATGGTTTTACCGGCAGCGTTAATTCCGGACCGGAGTACTTGTAATGAGGCCCATAGACTTAGTAGTCCAGTTAGATCACAGACTTCAGAACAGAAAGGCTGATCGAGCCAAGTTTGAGAATCGGGTGTTGGTCAAGACCCACGCTAACCCCAAAGGAGCAGATGCTTCAGAACCCATGCAAATCGGAGTGGTTAAAGGACCCTTAACCCAGAAGGAAAGAGAAAGGAGATGGCAAATGCAATTGTGTCTATATTGTGGAACTTCTGGGCATTTTCTACGGGATTGCCCTGTAAAACCACCCAAGAAGGTGGTAGGAGCTGCTGATAAAACCCATATGGAGTCAGACTCGGGAAACGACCACACCCGACAAGCGTAGAGGTCCACTTGCCGAGCTTGAAGAAGGATACTCAGACCTCGCATTTCATCATACCAATGGTCCTCGTAGATCCAAGGCAGCCATCGCGTATGCACGCAGTAAGGGCATACATTGATAGCGGGGCCATAGGAAACTATGTGGACTATGAATTGGCTTCAAGGATGAATCTACCCCTCTGGCGAAAAACCACCTCAGATGTCATCACCACAGTCGATGGAACTGAAATTGCCTCTGGGCCTGTAACTCATTCCACTGCAGAGATGACACTATTGGGTCAGGATGAGCATCGAGAGACTATTGTGTTTGATTTAATCAAAGCCCCACAGTTCCAAATAATACTGGGGATACCTTGGTTGGAAACACATAATCCTTGTATTGATTGGTGAGAGAAGAGAATATTCTTCCCGGATTGTGCACAAACCTGTTACCCAAAGAAAAATCTGAACGCAGGCCTGGCCCCAGTAACCACAGCAGTCGTGCAACTACCTCCAGAATACCAAGAATTCCAGGTTGTCTTCCAAAAAGAACAGGCAAACACCTTACCACCTCACAGATCGTACGATTGTCAAATCGATCTCATACCTGGTGCACAACCCCCTTGTAGCAGGATCTATGCCCTTACGGAACCTGAGAACTTTCACCTACGACAATACCTAGACCAGTACCTTGCTAATGGCTTCATTTGCCCATCCAAGTCCCCTGCATCTTCAGCTTTGTTCTTCGTGCCCAAAAAGGAAGGTGACCACAGAATGTGCATAGACTACAGTGCATTGAACAAGATAACTGTTAAGAACCGATACCCATTGCCTCTGATCCCTGAATTACTAGACCAAGTGAAGGACGCTTGCATATACACTAAGCTAGATCTCCGGGGGGCATACCATCTGGTACGTGTAAAAGAGGGCGATGAATGGAAGACTGCTTTTCGCACTAAGTATGGGTTATTCGAATACCAGGTGATGCCTTTCGGGATGTGCAATGCACCAGCAGCCTTCCAATACTTAATGAACGATGTCCTTCGTGAACTCATTGACGTTTGTGTTGTCGTATATATCGATGATATCCTAGTATACTCCTCTTCAGAATCTGACCATGTGAAGCATGCCCGAGCAGTCCTTGAGAAATTGTGCCAGCACAAACTATATGCAAAACTGGAAAAATGTGTTTTTCATGCCACAGAAGTTGAATTCCTTGGGTTTATCCTGACCCCAAAAGGAGTCCGAATGGACTCACGAAAGGTGGACGCAATTCTTAAGTGGCCATCACCAAGTTCAGTTAAAGGAGTACAAAGCATGCTTGGCTTTGCCAATTTCTACCACAGATTTATCCCGGATTTTTCACATGTTGTACATCCCATCACAGCACTCTTGCGAAAAAATAAACGTTTTATGTGGACAGAAGAAGCTGAAAATGCCTTCCAAGAGCTGAAAGAGAAATTCACGTCTGCACCTGTATTAAAGCATCCGCGACCTGAACTTCCATAGATAGTGGAAACTGATGCATCCAGTCTAACCATGGGAGCTGTCCTGTCTCAAAAGGACCCTGAAACTGGCCAGCTTCACCCAGTAGCATTTTGGTCCAAAAAGTTCTCGGCACCCGAGTTAAACAATGCAGTTACCGATAAGGAGTTATTAGCCATTAAATCTGCCTTCAAGGCTTGGCGGCACTATCTTCTCGGTGCCAGGCATACCATTACTGTGATCACCAATCACCGGAACTTACAGTATTTAAAGACAGCCAAGGCCCAATCGTCACGCCAATTCCGATGGGCATTGTTCTTTGGCGAGTTCGATTTCGTGATAACCTATCGACCAGGTTGTAAGAATGGTAAAGCAGACGCCTTATCCCGAATAGGGATGGGAGAGGCAGAAGTGAACCCAGAACCAGTACCTATAATTTCCAAACAAAGGATTCTTGGCATGACAACTTTACAGACACTAGATGACATTCAGGTAAAGATCCAACAACTCTTTGATCCTACAGCCCTGCAGGACTGGGTAAAGAAAGGCCCGGAATACTCTGTCTCCAATGACCTGCCTTATTACCAAGGGCGGCTATTTCTGCCACATAAGGAACTACAAGAACGAGTCATTTCCCGTTAACATGATACCCTAATGGAGGGGTACCCAGGTATTGCAAAAACTGAAGCTAAAATGAAGAGACAATTCTGGTGGCCCACCTGGCGAAAGGATATTAAATCATTTGTGATGTCTTGTGGCATTTGCGCCCAAAACAAAAGTCAAAAGAAAAAAACAGATGGACTCTTACAACCTTTAGACATTCCGCCTACACCATGGCACACCTTATCGTTAGACTTTATTACTGACCTACCCCCATGCAATGGATTTAACACCATTCTAGTTAATGTGGATCTTTTTTCCAAGATGGCCCACTTTATTCCTTTAAAGGGATTACCTTCAGCTTCAATCCTGGCCAAAGAGTTCCTCGAAAACATTGTTCGCATACACGGATTTCCGTCCGTATTGGTCTCTGACCGGGGCAGTCAATTCATTTCACATTTTTGGAAAAAATGTTGTCAATTGGCACAAATCGATGTGAGGTTATCGACCAGTCACCACCCTCAAACCGATGGTCAAACGGAGGACCAACCAGACTCTCGAACAATACCTGCGTTGTATGTTACATCAGACTGAGAGTAATTGGAAAGACATTTTTTGGATCGCCGAATATGCATACAATAATTCAGTACATTCTGGAACTGGACAAAGCCCCTTTTATACCTTATATGGGCACCATCCTCGAACCTCAGACCTTGACTCACCCCAACACTTAGAAATGCCCGCAGTGGACCATCTGCACGCTACGATTTCACAAGCCTTTAAGGAAGCAACTGAACATTTAAAAAAGGAGAAAGAAAAATACAAGAAAGATGCTGATCGGCATAGAAGTGATACTCCACAATACCAGATAGGGGACCAAGTATGGTTAGCCACAAAACATATACCTCTAAAGGTAACACAGACCTTTAACCCCAGATATTTGGGACCTTACTCTATTAAGGCCATTATAAACCCAGTGGCTGTCAAGTTGGACTTACCTGTTAATATGCAAATTCACCCCGTCTTTCATCTGTCACTTTTGAAGCCAGTGCAACCAGGGACAAGACTAACCAAGCCACCAGACCCATCCTTGTAGACGGGGAACCCGCATTTGAAGTTAAGAACATCCTGGACTCCAAGCTGATAAAGTCAAAACTTTTTTATTTAATCGACTGGAAAGGTTACGGACCACAGGAAAGATCATGGGAACCTAGTGACCACGTTCATGCACCCCTATTGGTGAAATAATTCCACCGAAATTTCCCAGACAAACCGAAACCACAGGGAAGAACGACTTTAGGAGGGGCCTTGGGGGGGGGGAGTGCTGTCATGATGCCTACCCCCGGGGACCCAGACCAAGTCCAGCAACCCCGGAAGCAGGCATCAAGTTATGCTAAGAAAACCCAACAACCCCTGCTAGGGGCTATTTGGGGGCAGTCCTGGCGCCATAGGCGCCAGGCTCATAGATTAAAACTTACCTGATGCAGACCATGCTGCAAACTCACTTGATGCAGACCATGCTGCAAGAGCTCCAAGCCAAAGGAGGCTTGGAAGGGACTACTTTACCTAAGGGACTATTTTTTACTCGGGTGGGGCTAGGGAGGAATACTTACCTGGGACTACTTTGGAGGCTATTTAAACCACGCCCGAAGAGCAGCACACGCTTCACATTATTCTGCATCCAGCAGCGTAACGCTCACCGTGCCTGCAAGTCTGCATCCAGTCTTCTGCCACGCCCGCCTCGAGTCCGGAGCTCCTAGAAAAAGGGGAGAGAAGGAGAAAAGGTTAGAACAAGAGCAATACCTTTGATCCTTACCTGAATTGCCGATCCATCGCGCCTTCGAGTTGGAAGAAAGAAGTTATTTTATGCGTGTCGCCTCGCCTGCAGCAGTGCCGCACTGAACTCACCGGACTTCGCAGCATCTTCACATTCCACAGCATCCTTCTGCATGCTCCCGCCTCACTCCGGCACCTAAGGGGAAGACAAGAACAGCAAGGTGAGCCAAGGGAATGCATAGAGGCAATATTAGTTACCCCCCATAGACTTACCTGATTTACCACCGGGGGTACTATTCCTCTTCACGGGCCGGCGCAGCTTCCACTGCATCCTCGACGAACCCCGGCCCCTAAGGGGAAACAAAAGGACAGCAAGGTGAAACAAAGGACAAACAAGGGGAAACCTCCTCACCACAATAGACTTACCTGATTTTACAGCTGCAGGCATTATTCCCCGAGACTTCATATTTTCTCTCAGCGCCTGATTAAGGGAGAAAGCAACAGGTTACATATTGACATTATTTTATCGAACTGTGTGGGATAATACACTTACCTGAATATTACCGGTTGCCACGAGGAACTCTTCGCTAGGGTCATGCTGCAACCTGCAAGGAATCGGACAAGAGTGAAAGTCAGACATTTGAACTCTTATGAACTACATACTTACGGCGTCTTGCTGGGAATCTCAGAGTCAATATTGTTCTGGAACTCACCAATTCCTTCGAGCCAGTGAAGCAACTGGTTATCAACGCGCCCTTGCGCTCAATGCAGGATGAAGAGCGCATCTTTCCAAACCATCAGGTGAGACTATAAAAGGGGACATCAAAGGAGATCAGTGGGGAGAACAGCAGGAGTGGGGGAGGGTTAACGCTCAACTCCACGGGTGGTTAATTCCCTTTCTCCATTTGCAGAAGAATATTCCTACGGGCCAAGCAAACAAAGCTAGGTGGGCCAGTCCAGTCTGTCATCTCGGCACTACGCGTCACATTGGTGGAGGCCGCAGCTGTCCAGTTCAGATCGACGCCCCTGTGGGAGCCAGGTGAGCGTAACAATCGGTATAAACATTAACAAATTTCCTGCCGCTAGTAGACAAGTTCGGGTAAGGGCCACTAGGTCTGCTACTTCGGCTGAGGTCACCTGGGGCAATTTGCCACTTTCCACCACCTCCCCGGGGCACATACTAAGTACCCCACAACCACCTGCCCATTGCGATTTCTAAAACACAACCCATCCACAAAATACTTGTGATCCGGGTTTGGCAATGGTACATCAGAGAGGTCAGTACGGGGCATTACCAGACAGTCAGTTACTGACGCGCAGTCGTACACAGTGGAAACGTTTGTTCCTACCGCCTGTGGGTTAGGCAACAAAGATGCTAGGTTGAGAATTGCACATCTAGACAAGGTAATGTTGGATGAATTCAGTAAGAGTATCTGTCAGGATACGTCCCAGTTGGTCCTTATGGCTGCAAAGGAGATGGGCAGTTCTCTCAACAAGATACCGGACTCGCATGTGCGAAGACCTGCTCTCCAACCTTGACTCTAACACTTCGTGCGTCCTCATCTTGCTTGATCTCTCTTCTGCCTTTGACACTGTCAACCATGCCATCCTGCTCAACCGTCTCCGTGATAACCTGGGTATCACTGGTCAGGTTCTGGCGTGGCTGACTTCTTTCCTCTCCGACCGACCATCCCAGGTCCAACTTGGGTCCTTCCTCTCTGATATCTTTTTCTCTACCTGTGGTGTCCCCCAGGGATCTAACCTCTCTCCCTGGCTGTTCAACCAATACCTGGCACTCCTTGCCCACCGCATCGCCGCTCTCTGTCCCAATTTTCAGTGCTATGCGGATGATACCCAGCGCATTTTCAGGCTACCCCCGGCCTCCTCCTCTCCCTCTTTCGTCTCTGACTGTCTGTCAGTCTGCTATCCAGGAGTGGTGTGCTGCCAATGACCTCTGCCTTAATGCCAGTTAAGACTGAGATTCTACTCATCGGCACACCCACTCCCTCCTTCCCTGCAGCTCTCTGGCCGGCCTCTCTTGGCCCTCTTCCTGCTCCCACCTGCAAGGCTAAAAACCTTGGGGTCACCTTCGACTCTACACCTTCCTTCTCTCCTTACATCTCTGACGTCTCTAAGAAGTCACACTACCAGCTACACCTCCTCAGAGGTATTCTTCCTTTCCTCTCCTTCCCCCAGAAGCTCACCGTCTCCAGAGCCCTGGTTCTCTCCAGTCTGGACTACTGTAACAGCCTCTATCTCAAACTGCCTGCCTCTACCCTCCGCCCTCTGCAATTTATTCAGAACAGGACTGCGAGACTTGTCCTTGGCCTCAAGCCCAGGGACCGCATCTCTCCAGGACTGAAATCTCTGCACTGGCTCCCAGTGGCTACGAGGATTAAGTTCAAAACCCTCTGTATTGTCCACAATGCCTTCTGGGGCCTGGGGCCGCAATACCTTCAGCTCTCTCTTCCTAGATTGGTGGTAGATCTCTCTCATCGGCAGGGGCCTCCCTCTGGAACAGCCTTCCTGCATCCCTTAAACTTGAGGAGAGCCATCTTCGGTTCCGGAAGCACCTCAAAACCTTCCTCTTTGCTTCTGCTTTCTCTTCCCCCCTCCCCTGCTGAAGTCCTGGCTGTTACTGCACTGGTTACCTGGCCACCCTTCTGATCTCGGGACCAGGCCCGCAAGTTGCACACCTGCACTGCCTCCCCGGCAACCCTTGCACCTGGGGACTGTTTCTCTGTATCCCTACAGTCCCCCTACCAGCACTTATGTATGCACTTACCTTGCACTTGCCACCTCTGGCCTTTTACCATCTTATTTATTCTACTATCCCATGTACTGCACTTTTTCCCCTCCCTTCCCCCTCGCACTTTTCCCTTTCCCCCTTCCCATGCACTTGCGCGATCTGAATGACACTGGGCCTAGTAAGATCGTTGTCTGTCTTCCCTTGTTCCCCCTCCCTTGCCTCGCGGCGCCTTGAAACACTTGTGTATAGGCGCGTTATAAATGCCATATCATATCATGTCATGTACCATCCAGCCCACTCCAGCATGGCTTCCACATTATAATTATATAATTGTTCTTTTATAAAGTGCTTAATACCGGGGACCAGTTTTTAAGTGCGAGTCCGGGATTCATGCCTGTTTTGCTATGTGTTGTCTTGCTTCCAAGACAAAGGCGTTGCCCCTGACGTCACACGCCAGAACACTGGTACTACAAAGCTGCTGCCATAAAACTTCCTAGCAAATGGTAAATCTTGCTTTGCAACTGCTTCCTCAATTGCACCGACGCCCCATGTACCTCTACCTCTCACCCTGTATTCTGCTTCTTCCTTGTCTTTACCCGCCTTCCTTGCTCCTGGTTACTGTCCAGTCTGATTTACTGCTGCTGCCTTAGTCCATTCAATCCTCTGCTCTGCTACTGCTCCCAGTCTCGGTTTACCACCTTTCCTGGACCTTTAGAAGGTTTTCTGATCTGAGTTTTCCCCTCCCTTTTGGGCTGCTCCTCCACAGCAGCCACAGCGTTTCCCTGTTACCTTAGGGTACACTGTGACTGCATGGAAGGACAGACCCTTTCTCTATCCAGACAGGACCACCAGATTAAATAAGGTAAGGCGTAAACCTGACAGTATCTCCTATTTGCTAACCCTCTAGACAGACATGTGCAGCATTTTTGTCTTTGCATGTGTGCACTTTGGCAGCCTCCAAAGGTCATCCCAACACCACATTCTTACTTTGTTCCACTGCCGAGGCTGCAGCAGCCAATGAATGTAGACAGGGCGGCATTTGTGCCACAACCAGGTGCAACTGTTTCATGTAATAGGCTATGGGCCTATTAGGGATCCCAGTCTTCTGGGTGAGAACAGCCAGCGCAAACCCTTTCCTCTCATGACAGTACAAAGTAATTCCCTTTTTGTAATCAGGTAGACCCAATGCAGGGGCCTCAACTAATAGCCGTTTGATAGTGGTAAACGCCTCTTTGGCTTCTGGTGTCCATTGTAGTGGCTCAGCAATGTTAAATTAGGTGTATTCCTGAACAGGTTTTACTATTTCTGCAAATCCCAAAATCCATTGCTGGCAGTAACTAACTGCCCATAGGAAAACTTGCATTCGAGTTATATTCTGAGGCTTTGGTATGTTATAAATAGTCTCTTTCTCAGAAGTGGCTATCACTTCATAATGTCATGTCCCAGATAATGTACCCTAGGGGCATATAACTGTAGCTTCTTCTACAAAGCCTAATGCCCTTTCTCTGACAATGCTGTCAGCAGGACCATGGTATCTTCTTTAGAAGCCTCATATGAGGGGGAGACAACCAACACATCAAAGTAGTGTATTAACACTGACTTCCCAGGCAACTTTATATCATCCAAATCTTTCTTTAGCTGTTGTGAAAAGAGAGTTGGGGGCTCTGTGTATCCTTGGGACAAACGGGTCCACGTGTACTGGACCCCCATGCGAGAATGCAATCAGATACTGGCTATCTTTATGTATAGAAACAGATTTTAAAAAAAGTTGAACAGAAGTCAATCACCGTAAAATGTGTGGCATCTGGTGTAATACAAGACAATATGGTAGCCTGGTTTGGCACCACAGGAAAGGACGGTATTGCCAGAGGGTGACAGTTCGCAGGTCCTGCACAAAATGGTAAACCTCCTTTCCTGGCTTCTTCACATGAAAAACCGGAGTATTGCATATACTACTGGTCATGGCAATAATCCACTGACTCAGCAAAGATTAATTGACTGGGGTGATGCCTGCCCCTACTTCAGGCTTCATGCGGTACTGGGGTGTTTGGGGCAACTTTTTAAACAGATCTACCTTTATCTTTACAGTTTGGGCAGTGTGTATATATATCCCACCTCAGTCTCACGTGTGGCCCACAAACACTCTGGTATAGATTCAATCAACGTGCGCATATCCTATATGCTCCTCTCTCTCTCCACTACGTTTCCGCCAATGTCTTTCCTTAATGCATCCATCACTGCCACTGCACTGTTTGAGGGCACAGTTTGAAACAGCCTATGATATGATATATGATATGATATGGTATGGCATTTATAACTGTTTCAAGGCGCGCCGAAGCAAGGGAGGGGAACAGAGGGAGGACAGACAATGACGCTACTAGGCCAGGTGTCATTCGGATTGCGCAAGTGCGTGGGAAGGGGGCAGGGACGTGCGGTACATGGGAATAGATAAACAGTAAGTAACGGCCAGCATGTGGCAAGTGCATGGGTAAGTGTAGACGTCAGGTGTCAAGGGCTGGTTGGTAGGGGGGACTGTAGGGATACAGAAACAGTCCCCAAGTGCGGAGGTTGCCGCGAGGGCAGTGCAGTTGTGTGACGCAGGCAGGGGGTGGGGGACCTGGGCCCGAGATCAGAGGGTGTCCAGGTAGCCAGTGCAGTTCTGGTTACAGTCAGGAGGTCAGCAGAGGAGAGGAGGAGAAAAAGCAGAAGCAAAGAGAAAGGTTTTGAGGTGCTTCCGGAGCCGGAAATGGTTCTCCTCAAGTTTAATTGAGGCAGGGAGGCTGTTCCAGAGGGAGGCAGAAGCCGAAGAAAGAGATCTACCACCAACTCGCTGCTTGGAGAAGTGACTGACCTTGAGGGAGTTGGAGGCAGATGAGTGGAGAGCTCGAGAAGGAAGATATTTAGGGAGAGAGAGTTGAAGGTATTGAGGCCCCAGGCCCCAGAAGGCCTTGTGGACGACGCAGAGGGTTTTGAACTTAATCCACGCAGCCTCTGGGAGCCAGTGCAGAGATTTCAGTCCTGGAGAGATACGATCCCTGGGCTTGAGGCCAAGGACAAGTCTCGCAGTCCTGTTCTGGATAAGTTGCAGAGGGCGGAGAGTAGAAGCAGGCAGATTTAGAAAGAGGCTGTTGCAATAGTCCAGCCTAGAGAGAACCAGAGCTCTGGAGACAGTGAGCTTCTGGGGGAAGGAGGGGAAAGGAAGAATACCTCTGAGGAGGTCCAGCTGGTAGTGTGACTTCTTAGAGATGTCAGAGATGTGAGGGGAGAAGGAGTGTGTGGAGTCGAAGATGACCCCAAGGTTTTTTGCCGTATCCAGGGTGCAATAGATAGTGTACCTCATTTTACACAGCAAAACTATGCACACCAGATTTACAGGTGATGTGGGGCTTACAAGAAAAGCATGTTGGTTTGTGATGGGTCCCAGAGTAACTGCAAGTGGCTCCGTCACCAGATGCACATTAGTGGTATTCAATATGCCTACCGCTTTTACTATTTCTCCCGATATAGGAACCTTGAGGAAAAGTATTCATTTACAAAGCTGATCTATTTTCCCCTGTGTCCACCAAGCATGACACCGGTACACCTTGCACCTGGCATTGTACATAAGGACCTTCCCGATCAAGTAGAACCATTAGTGCTACCTGAGACGCTTGCTCTTCTGGTTGTCAGAATCCATTGGAGTCCCTCCTGACCCACGTGGGTCTCTGGCGGAGAAGGGGTTTGTGTTTGGAAATTGAGGAATTGGGCCTGTTTGTCATGCATGCTGGACGCTACGCTCGTAGAACAGCTAGACCGTTCTACTCCAAATGGAGGTTATTCGATACGTTACCGGGAAAACGACGTTTGCACTTTTCACGTCGCTAACTTCACGTGACTTTTGCTTCGTCACGTGAACTACGGTATTACGTATTTAAGCAGCGTAGAAACTTCACTCGCTGCTTCTGATTGAATCTATTGGTGTTGTGTAGCTGAACCTCTGATCTGCATCCTGGCATATTTCTACAGCTACTTTTGGGCCTTCAATAGCGTGTGTTCCGCCACACGCTGATTCCTGGAGCTATTCCTTCGCGTGATAATTCACGCGTTCTCTGTCTTCAAGCGTGGCTGGTCCGGACTGCGGGAATCCTGCCCGCGTGTACATCCACACGTACACTCTGTCTTCATACGCGGCTGGCCCGGACTGCGTAAATCCTGCCCGCGTGTAATTCCACACGCGCACGCTGTCTCTAAACGCGGCTGTTCCGGACTGCGGGAACACCGCCCGCGTGTTATTCCACACGCGCTCTCTGCCTTCAAGCGCGGCTGGCCAAGGCTGCGTAAATCCTGCCCGCGTGTATACTCCACACGCGCTTTCTGTCTTCAAGTGCGGCTGGCCAAGGCTGCGTGAATCCTGCCCGCGTGTAAAATCCACACGCGCTCTCTGTCTTCAAGCGCGGCTGGCCAAGGCTGCGTAAATCCTGCCCGCGTGTAAAATCCACACGCGCTTTCTGTCTTCAAGTGCGGCTGGCCAAGGCTGCGTGAATCCTGCCCGCGTGTAAAATCCACACACGCTTTCTGTCTTCAAGTGCGGGTGGCCAAGGCTGCGTGAATCCTGCCCGCGTGTAAATCCACACGCGCACGTTGTCTTCACACGCGGCTGACCCAGACTGCGCGAATCCTGCCCGCGTGTAAAATCCACACGCGCACGTTGTCTTCAAACGTTATTTTCTTCGCGGCTGTTGATAACCGCGTGTACTTCTAACTCCTGCATCTGTGGAATTAACAGAAGGATTGATCCCTATAGTGGGAAGGAAGCCTTTCAAGGATTATTGGAAGGTGACATTGAACTGAACTTTGGACGCTATCCTGTGGTGAATTCAACCCGTATCTAGCGTGAGCCTCGTTCCGTTCGGGATAAGTCTCCCTTACTAATTTTCCCTTCCTTGTCGTTTGTTCTTCATTCAAACCTTCAAGAGACTTCTGGATTATTCTACCCAAATCGAAAGGTCAGTGTGAACATTCCTGTCATTATCTAATTCATCATACTCAGGTTGGAGCAGTTATTCATGATACTTTAATTTGTCCTAGGCTGGCTTTCTATACCTTACCCACGCCCTTTCCAGTGATCCATCGCTCTGCCTGTTTTATCAGCCAGAGGGTTGTATCATTTGGAAGGTCTTCAATTGACTTCACGACTATCAAATCGTGTGAACAGGGATCCGGAAGACCCTACCTCCTGTATCCTTTTGAGTATTGTATCCTTTTCAGTTAATACTTTGGTACATTCTGACACTGTTAGAGCTGTCTGCCTTTGAACCGGTCCTTCTTGCCGTGGCATTTGAGCATTGTTCGGGATGATACCTTGTAGCTGTGGTCTTTGTGGTCTAAATGGGCACTCATTTTCCCAATAGCACTCCTGTTTATGATAATTATAAATCAATAAAGTGTTTTTGCTATGGCTCTAGGAGCCTGCTGGTTATTCCAATGTCCCTGTAATTGTTGCCCCTCTGCTCCCGGCCCCTGTTGCTGATCGACCTGTCCCCACTATCTCAGTTGTTGCCTTTGTCCCACATAACCCCCTTGCTGGAGCTGATAGGCCCATGGACCCCCTGGTCCTCCGCCTTTGCCTATATGCCTCTATTGGCCCCCTTTGGGCCCAATTTCCTGCATATGCCATTCCCTGGAGATATAGAGATATCCCTGCACATGTCCCTGAAGACTCTGCATCTGCAACAACATAGGCTTATTCTCAAACATTTCCTTCTTCTGTTCCTGGCAAGCAACGCAATGATTTGCCACTACCACCAGCATTTTTCAGGAGTACACCCGAAACAAACGAATTTCAAATAGCCTTCTGAGCTGTCTCCCACAGCCTACAAGGCTGGCTTTGTAATATCGGATGCTGAGTGAACACCACCTTCAATCGGTCTACCTAATCGGCAGGAGATTCACCCTTATTCTGTTTACAGTTTGAGATTTTTGCCCAATCAATCTTTCTGGGGCATACCTCGACAACGCTGTAACTATCCTTTCCCTCACCTGAACCAGGCCGTCCACTGTGCCTGGATCGGCAGCTGGCCAGGTCGCCCATTCCATTCACTGCTGTCTTACCTTCAGTGACACCACTATTCTCAGGACTTGGTTCATGTCACCCCACAACGGGTTATAACACTGCCGCACTGTTTGCAGTTCCTCCACAAATCATTGGGGCTCGTCCCTGATATTGACCAGACCCTGATGTTGCTCTCCATTTTCATGACCAGATGGTACTTGCGGGAGGGGAGTTTGAAAGGTTTGTGAATCCCTATCATCATACTTCTCCTCGTTAACTATTAAACTGCCTAAATATATAATGGGTGGGTGACCCCTTTGGGGGTTCCTCCGCCATTTTGATTGCAGTTTGCTCACTTTACTTTCCCTATTTAAATCTGCATACACACGTCACTTGCCCAGTTACCCAGGCACCCCTGCTCCCCTCGTTTCTTTGACCACCTCTTCACAGCTCGGAGAGGGGTGGGGTTACGTTTAACAACCAGACACAATGCGGAGTGGTCCTGGCAGGGATTATGCCTTTCATCAGACAATTGTCCACCTGTCCCTATTTAGTTGTAGTCATCATCTTTTTGCCATCCCGTTACCCTGACCAGTACCCACATGCACTGTAGCGGGCTCAGTCCATACCCCTGATATTTTTCTAGGTTAATATCTGAATAATAGAGAGTCAGAGCTAAAAGAATCACAGTTAGGAAACAAGCAGAAATCACTACCAATACTATGGGCCCCATCACGAGTTGGGCAGTATCCATAGTGGGATACTTCCCAACTTTATTTGCGTTACTGCCCACCCGTCCAGCGGTATTACCACCGGATCACGGGTTGAGCGCTGAATGTTACTCCCCATTGGACCCAATAGGGAATTTTTGACACAATTACCATTCTGTAATACTGCCGGCGGTAATTGTGCATAAAATTGGCATTTTCCCAGTATGTTTACCCCCAGGTCTGAGCTGGGGGTAAACACGCCGGACTCGAGATTGGGCGGAGCAGTAAATGCAGCAGAAAAACCTGTTACTACTGCATTTAAGGGCTACTCCCCAACTTGTGATGAGGCTCTATATACTGTGAAGGTATCATGAAGTAGATAGACACAGACAACTGAATAATGTTTGGGCTATAAACTTTTATTAACTTAAAAGAGGGTTGGAAAAAGATCTAACTCGCCCTATGCTAAGGTGAGATTTCCCAACCTAAATAAAAACAAATGATTGTCTGTGTCAGGAAGTCCAAAGCAAATGTCTGTGTCCAAAACATATACTTGCCCTAACATCTAATTGTATACAATATGTTGGGATGTCAGCCTCAAAATGAGAAGTGTTCACATAAAAGTTCAGAGCTTCGTCCAGCTCTTGGTTGGAAAAGGGATTTTCCCTTCCACAAAGTTAAAAATAAATTGCCCAGAATTGGAAGAAGAAAGATACCCCATTGACTTTCACTTGGCTACAGAAGGTATGGGCCCAAGTAACGATGGAGAAAATCACCCACATAATCCAAGGAACGAGGGACAAGTTTGCGAAGGAATGGGAAGGGACTCTGCATTATCTCCAGTCAGACTTTATAGAACAATGGTGCCCCCATAATATCAAAGTATCAGACATTTTCAATGCATAAAAGAAATTATTGAAAGCTTGATGTCATGTACCCCCAGGGTGGGAGAGGGCAGGGGGTTGTTATATTGTTTGATGTTGATCTTGTGTAAAACTGATAAATGCAAGTTTTAAAAAAAGTTAAAAATAATTCATGTTACAAAACAAGGGGTTCCCTTCTCCAAGCTTTCAAGTCTCTCAAATTCCCAAAACAACACAAATCCTTGGGATACTTCCCAGCTATTCTGGCTTGGTTACCTTTCACAACTTTTATAAAGTTCAGTTCACACAAGTTTTGCTTTATTCAATCACAAGCTTGTGGGTGACTTAAGTGGATTTTCCTTAGTCCTCGGTCTAGTACTACACGGTCCACCCATTACAGGTCACGCAACCAACACCTTTCTTGTTTCTGCTTCATAGGCACCTTGGCACCGTTTCAGCTTCACGGTGATGCTTGACTTATTCTCCTTTCAAAACCTCTTTATGTTTTATCACTGCTTGTTTTGCCAGCAGTCGCTTGTTTAGTAGCTTTTGCTTGAAAAGACCAACATAAGCATCCCAGTAAACTCTCCTGCTAGAAAACTCAGGCACTATTTCAACTCTCTTGGCCAAAACATCAGGCGCCCTCTGCCAGGTTTCATTGCACTTAACTGTTGCATACAGGTCTTCCTTTCACAACCATTACTTTTCTTCAGTTATTCTTAATATCTGCTTGACTCTTGGCAATGCTTGCTTGACTTGTGGCAATGCTTGCGTGCCTATTTACAATGTTTATGTAGCTCTAGACAAATGCTCATTCAACTCTTTCTTCATTCAATTTAATGGCTTCTTTAAGAGTTCTCTGTCCCGTTTTCTCAGACCATTAATATATTAAAGTTTCTTTGCTTCTTCTGTGCAATCGGCACGTGCCAGGGTTTGGTACAGCGCTGGAAAACCGCCTTCGGTTCTTGCTGCTTTGCGCCACCTTTCCATGGCTCGGGTACTCTTCCGAAGGACCTTGCTTCACCCCGCTGCCTTCCTGACCTGGCTTCTCTCCGGTTACCTCTCCTCTACTGCGGCAGCTTCTCTGGGTCTCTGCGTCTCGTCCCATATCCCACCATGTTCCAAAGAGGAAGAAGTCTCTTTCTTGCCATTGAGTCTCCATTTTAAAGTTCCAGCATCAACTATGTTTTTAGAAAGACTAGACCGCTCCTTGTCAAACAAACTGTCTTTCTGCAGTGTTTGATGCCTCTTCCTCGCCCCAGTACCAAAGTGATATCTGTGTGTCTAAGAGTCAATAAAGAGAGGATGTATGGCTCTGGTTTGTCTCTTCTTTGTCCCAGTACCTGACTGGTGTTTACTGAGAGATGATTTACTGGAAAGAAGGGGAAGGGACTGGTATTAATCTACAAAGGCCTGGGGGACATTGGGCTCATTAGAAAAGGGAAATGGAGAGAAGGGGTATCTCAGGGCTTTATAAAACACTGGACAGGGCCCTCCCGGAAGACGCACTGCAATACAAAACAAGTTGGGAAAAAGACATTGGGGCCACCATCTCGGGGGAGGACTGGGTAAGGATATGGGAGAGAGCGCATAAAAGCTCCAGATGTACGGCAATTAAGGAATCGGCTTATAGGATCTGTTATCGGTGGTACATGCCTCCTGCTAGACTGCATAAAAGGAATTCTAGATATTCACCGCTATGTTGGAGGAAATGTGGGGAGATAGGAGACTTCTTCCACATGTGGTGGGCTTGTCCAAAAGCGCAGATATTTTGGAAAGAAGTCCTGGGACATATTAAAGAGATGACAGGAGCTGTACTCCCAGAAGATCCGAAAGTTGTCCTATTGGGGGCGTTAGCGGAAAACCAATATGCGGCAAAGGGGCACAAGGCCAAACTAATTACACACCTGCTTGCAGCTGCAAGACTGACCCTAGCCCAGGGGTGGAAAACAGAACAGGGCCCAATAATTGCGTAGTGGTGGATTAAAATATGGGGGGTACTAGCAATGGAGAAGATCTGTGCACTACAAGCTGGGAACTACCTAAAATTTTTGGCAATTTGGGAACCATTTCATGAAATGGTGAAGGATAGAGAACCGCACTATTTTAGACCCAGGATTCTCAGAAATCCGGACACTTATTAAAAAGAATGGAATATGAAGAGGGAGATTCTTGGAATGGAACACTGACTTTCTCAATGGCAGTTAAACTAGGAACCGAATGGGTTGGGGTGGGGAGGGGAGGGAGGTGGGAAGGATAGGCTGGGGGGAGTTTGAAAAGTAAAAACCTGCAGATCCAGCAGAGACTCCTAACGGGTAGATAAAGTTGTTTCAAATGCAGTTGTAATACAATGTTTTCTGCATCAGTTGATAAGATGTTCTCTGTGTGAGTCTGCAGAATAAATAAACCTTTGAAAAAAAAAAGAAAAGGGAAATGGAGGATACCTTTTCCCTCACAAGGGTGCCTCATCCCCACTCCCGAACACTCTTCCACCCAGGTTATCCTCCCTCACATATCCAAACCCAGGGTCAGGATCCGATAGCAACGGTCTTTCCCTTGCCCCCTGGGAGGAGGATATATTGGGAAAGAAGTGAGGGTGCCCCCAGATTCCTCACAATACCCAAAATCTCCATGCCAGAGGGGTAGGCAAAGTGAAGCAGGAGATTGGTAGAAAGCAGTGGAAAGAGAAAAGCAGAGAGAGTGTAGTAAGGTGTAGCTAGAGATGGGTACAATGGGAGGTGAGAAGAGGGGTGTAGTTACAGGTAAGGAGAGGGGAGAAGAAAAGTGAGAAAAGAGGTGAGACAGAGAGAGTAGGAAGATCAATGTGCGTATGAAGTGAGAGGAGACAATGAGCAAAAGGATAGGAAGGAGATAGTAAGATCAGGGAGAGGAGTGAAAGCGAGTGACTGACGGTGAGACCGAACCAGAGCATTTGAGGACACTTTTCCTTCATGCCTGTTAGAATAGATTTCTAAACTCTGCTCTGGTGAACAGATGTTTAGGAGGCTACCCTTGCTAGTGAAACAGGGTACACTCCCGAGAAGATAGCCAGATCAATTCACGGTAGCTTGGAGAGCAGTCAAGGCTAAGTCACAGGAGGAGTGGGGGTGATCAGAGGTCTTTGATGAGCACACACAGTAAGACACCAAGAATTACCCTTAGAAATTAGTATATGAAAATATACAATGCATTAGGCCCAAGAAAAAACACAAGTGAATAATGAAGAACACAGTAAAATCACCACTCAAACAACACACTGTGTAAAATCTTTACAGTCACATTCATCAATGCAGTAAAGTGCAGAATCCCGCCAAATCCTCTAAGGAAAAAGGGCAGGTAAATTGCATAGCATTGGCAGTCTTCAGAGATGGATAACCCTAACTTTAAAAGTCCAGACCTACGGTGTATGGAGCCTTGTGCTCAATGTTCGACGCACGTGTAAAAGCACTTAGTCGTGTGTAAAGTCACAAAGTACAATTTCTAAGGAGCTGGCAAAGTTAGGGAAACGATTCTGAAGGGTGAAAAAGAGGTTACAAGAGTCATCAGAGGATCCTAGCTGACAGATCCTCACAAGTCTTCATTGATGACTTGTCCGCTGAACCTATTCCAGTCACCTGTGGAGTCCCCCAAGGATCCTGCCTCTCCCCACCCTCTACAACAGTTACACAAAACCCCTCTTCGACCACCTTGACCTATTAGGCATATCTTATACAAACTATGGTGACGACACTCAGCTCCTTATCTCCCTTTCCGGCTCATACGCCCAGTACTCAGCCACCATAAACTTTGTATATGAGATCATACAAAATTGGATGGCTTCTCACCTACTCTGCCTCAACGATGACAAAACCGAAATCCTCATCGTCGGCACCGACACCACACTTTGCAACATTGACCCAGCATACAAGGAGTTTTTCATGAATGTTAACCGTATCACCACCTCTGGGTTCCTGTAATAATGTCCCCGCAAAAATGTCTTGTGACAAAAATGTTGCAGTTTTTTGCAGACACATTGTTACATTGAACATGCGGGGACACCCCCGCAACCCTTGTATTTTCTTTTATTTTTACAAGAGGAGCAGGGGACATCCATGCAACCCATCCCCATACATAATGTCACCATATATAATGCGCCAATGGCTTTTACCAGCGACATTATGTATGGGGACATTACCTGATAGCCACCTCTGCCGCTGCCAAAACTCTTGCTATCTACCTGGATGCCAACCTCAACCTCTCACGTCAAGACAGGACCCAAGCTCGACTACTGTAACGTCCTATTTACCAGTACTTCTGAACGCAACCTGAACAAACTCCAGACGAGTCAGAACAATGCTCTCCCAGCAGCCATTGGTCTCTCCAAATCTGTTCATATGTCCAAAGCCAGGAGAGATGCACAATGGTTATCCATCTAGGAAAGGATTAAGTTCAAAACATTGTTCCCTAAACCATGGATGTCTCTCCAACACTGGCCCAACCTACCTCTCATACTGCATGGAGAAATATTCCCCCGCCCAACATCTTAGATCAGCGAACTTCAATTGCCTCTCAGTGGGGGGGGGGGCAAGAGATTCCCGGTCGTGGCTGCCAAACTCTGGAATAATCTACCACCAGCACTCAGAAAAGAACAGCCCTACTGGACCTTCCTCAGAAACTTAAAGACCTGGCTGTTCAACTAACTTTGATCTTCCTACGAGTCTTCTTCCCACTACTGCATCTCACCACCCTCCTGCCTTCTTCTCTTCTTAACTCAACGCTTAGATACCCAAGGGTTTTGTGTGCTGTAATAAACGCAAAAATAAATAAATCTGCTGAGATGAACAAAGCTATTGCCAACTTTCTGAAGATAGAGGGAACTGGCAGGCGAGTGATTCAAATTTGCTTGTTCTGGGAGAGGGGATGATGGAGCAGGGCCAATCACTCCTGTGGATGATTGCCACTCCGCCTCCTGCCTTTCTGGGTGGTCTGCATGTTGGATGCAGTAGCCTTGGGGTAGGAGGACGTTGAAACATGGGGGGAGGATGGGGTAAACCATTTTTCAGTGATGAACAGGGCATCAAGGTAGTTGTACGAAATGAGGTCAGCGATCTCTGCAATGTGACTGCTGAGCAAGCATTGATCAACATGAGAGGGTGGGTGCATGTGGCCCGTGGGTTTGGGATGGGGCAAGGGCAATATTGATGAATCCGCTAGGGTAGCTTGCCGGGGCTGACCAGGGCACTTGGCCATTCGAACCCTAGTTAGAGTGCGGATTGGCTGTGGAGGGAGGAGACACATTGTGATGTATTGTGGTGAGTAGCAGTAGCAAAGATTAGTTTGTAGGTGAAATGCAGTTTTGCGAGCCAGGCCCATGGCCCTATCAGGCCCAAACAGGTGAGATCCTTGTCTTTGCCAATTCCTGTGATGAGGACGCCTATGAAGGATTGATTAAATAGGTGGTGGGTGAGGCAATTGTGTGGCAGAGCCTGGTCATGTGACCAGCAGCCTACTCAGGGCGGTCTGCCTGGAGCTGGCCTAGAGTCCTTAAATAGAGGCTTGGAAGGCATGAACACTGGATGTGGGGAGAGCAACTGAGTGGCAGGGCCCTATGAAGAAGTCCCATTCTATCTATAGAGTATGGCCTCGGTTTTCCAATTTATTCGCCCTCTGGAATGACCGGTTCAAAGGTAAATCAGAAAGGTGGGTATTTTGTTGGAATCAGAGGAATCCTCTAAACCCCCAGGGCAAGCCTTGTTTTTTGTTGGGACCGTGTGAGGTGGGTGGACCCAAACCAGGGTTTACCACTTCTCATTCGTGGCAAAATGTGTCCTTCATTTACGACTGAGGTAAATGTGAGTTTCCAGATAAAATGAGTGATGGTATTTCTCCTATCTGTACCGGGTATGGATGAGGCCTATTGTTAAGCAGCAAAAGCAGCACATCTCTCTTGGAGTCCGTATGCCACCCCTCCGATCACATCAATGTATAGGTTTACTGCCAATCCAGACTTGGGGGCTATTAGCCTAGAATTGCCTCTGTGAACCAGTGTCGGGAGATTGTTTTCTACTAGGGCCCTGCTTCAGAGGAGACTACACAATGTTTTGCACTATGTAGGTTGAACACTGCAGCCTCAAGAGTAGCGTGGTAAGGGATCTCCACTTCAGGGGACATGAGGATCACCTTTAATGCTGCAAGTGTTTTTTTGGGTTGAACCCCTGGGTCAGACCCTGTTGGTCCAACATCGAACATCATTTTGCCACTGTGGGGAAAACAGAAGACCCAACATAAAGAAAGAAGAAATTAAGTCAACACCTTTTTATTAGTCTTGCTAAGAGGGGGTGGATAAACATATACACATACCGTGCGATAGCTACTAGAATGCAAGAGGCGATAATTTCTAACAGTGTCAGGATTGTGTTTGAATATATAAGGGTGTAATATAAGGGGATGTAGTGTCCCACAAAAGAACAAGTTACTTTCTTACCTGGTAACGTTCTTTCGATGGGATGGTCCGACGACGTATTCCATATCTATGACAGGTAATGTCCACAGCTGTGCTGCTTCGAAAAATCTTTGGCGTCTGCGTCCTGCATCGATGACGTCGATGCGCCGGCCCCGAGGACCTCCTCCGACGGCCGACGTCACCCGATGTGATAAGTAGGACGCACGACGCCCGTAGCCTCAGTTGTAGTTTTTTTCCCCAGAACGTGTGACACCAGTTTTCTGCCAGTCAGACACACAAGGCCTTGCGGAACGCAAGCTGCAATCGCAAAAGAAATTCTGCAGTGGGGAAGGTAGGGAGGGAGCGATATGGAATACGTCGTCGGACCATCCCATCGAAAGAACGTTACCAGGTAAGAAAGTAACTTGTTCTTCGAGGGGATTGGGTCCTCCGACGTATTCCATATCTATGACAGACTCCCAAAGCAGTGCCAAGCAAGGAGGTGGGAAAAGAATTTAGAACACAAATTTTGCATGCCCAATCAAATTGCGGAATAAAGGACTGCCTTGCCAAAGGCCAGATCCTGCCCTCGGGTGGAATCGAGGGAGTAGTGACATACAAAAGTATGTACTGAAGCCCAGGTGGCTGCATCACAGATGTGACGAATAGGAACACCCCTTGCAGGGCAATAGACGCAGCCACTCCCCTGGTAGAATGGGCCCGCAAGCCAGCCGGAGGGTCCTTACCCGCCAAGCGGTAACACTCAGAGATAGCTAAAATAATCCAACGAGACAAAGTCCGTTTCGTCAAAGCTTGTCCCAAACGCTTTCCAGCGTAACCAATGAAAAGTTGATCGTCCACTCTGACCCGGGACATGCGCGAAATATAAAAGCTCAACGCTCTCCTAGGATCAAGCCTATGGAGCCTCTCCTCTTCCTTACCAGGATTTGGAGGAGGATACAACGCAGGAAGAACAACCTTCTGGCTCAAATGCAATTCCGGAACCACCTTCGGAAGAAAGGAAGGACGAACTCTAAGGACAACCCTGTCCTTATGAAACACAGTGAAGAGTGGCTTAACTGAAAGTGCCTGTAACTCACTCACTCTGCGAGCGGAAGTAACCGCAACAAAAAACACAGTTTGCAGAGTTAACAGTCTCAAAGGGCAAGAATGCAAAGGCTCAAACGGAGCAACCATAAGAAACTTAAGAACAAGGTTCAAATCCCAACCGGGCACCAGAAAAGGTGACGGAAGGAACACATTAGTGAGCCCTTTCAAAAACTGAGAAATTAAAGGAATCTTAAAATAGGAACATTCTTCAGGCGAGCGCTTAAATATGGACAGCGCCGCCAGGTAACCTTTAATGGTCCCCACTTGCAAGCCCCTGTGGGCCAAGGAAAGCAAAAAAGACAGAACCATGGGAATGTCACACTCAAAAGGATCCACATTCTTAACTCTGCACCAGTCGCAGAACTTTCTCCAACGGCAACGGTACAGAGACTTTGTTGCCGGCTACCTGGCCGAGAGCAACACCTCCATCACGTCTTCAGGGAGGTCCCAATCCTTATACCTCAACCTTTCAGAAGCCAAGCGTGAAGGTTGAGGGATCTGACCTCTGGATGGAGAACCTGACCCACCCCTCCCATGAAAGCAGATCGTCTCGGTAGGGAGGACGACGTGGAGGGCAGATGGACAAGTCGAGAAGGTCCGGGTACCACGTCCTCTGGGCCCACGCCGGAGCATTGAGGATCATCCGGGAACCGAACCTCCGTAACCTCCGCAGTACTTGCGAGATGACGAGGACTGGATGAAACGCGTACAGCAGTGGAAATGGTCACTCCACCACGAACGCGTCTCCTAAGGCTCCTTTTGGAGGAAATTCTCGCAAGCAGAACCTTTCGCACTTCCGGTTGACACTGGAGGCGAAGAGATCCACTTGAGGGGTCCCCCAAAGGGCGAAGATCTCCAGGAGAATCTCCTGAGCCAGCTCCCACTCGTGAGAGATCGCACTCTGCCTGCTCAGAGCGTCCGCCGTCTCGTTGTCGTCTCCGGCCAGATGAACAGCCGAGATCGAAACTTCCTGCTGTATGGCCCAGAACTCGAGCTGCATAGCCTCCCTGCGCAGAGGAAGTGACCCTGCCCCCCCTTTTTGTTGAGGTAGTGCATGGCCACCGTGTTGTCCGTTAGAATCAGGACACTCTTTCCTCGCACAGTCGGTAGAAAAGCCTTCAGGGCTAGCCTGTCGGCCCTCAGCTCCAACAGATTGATATGGAGTCTGGACTCCGACGGAGACCGCTGACTGTCAACTCGTTGGCATGAGCTCCCCATCCCGTGAGGGATGCGTCCGTCATGATCGTCACCTCCGGCCAGGGCAGCCAAAATGGGGCCCCTTCATCAGATTGCCGTCGACGGCCCACCACAGAAGGTGCTGGGCGACCGAGGGCGGCACCTGAACAGGGTCCGACAACCTGCCGGAGGACTGAGACCACTGGAGCTTGAGTGCCCATTGAAAAGATCTCATCCGCAACCTGGCCTCTGGCACCAGAAGAATGCAGGATGCCATGAGGCCGAGCAGTCTCAAGAACTCGGACGCTGGGAGAGTCTGGGCAAGCTGAAACTTGTGCACCATCTGCTGAATGTGAAGAGCCCTCACCTGGGGAGGACAACACAGCCCCAGGGATGTGTCGAGCACTGCTCCGATGAACTGGAGCAGCTGTGTTGGCGTCAAAGTGCGAGTCGCCAACCGCGAACCTCAGGTACTTCTTGTGCTTGGGATGGATCGGCACATGGAAGTAAGCGTCCTTGAGGTCGAGAGGCACCAACCAATTCTGAAGTTGAAGGGCCTGGAGGACTTGAGAGAGAGTAACCATCTTGAACTTGTCCTTCCTGAGGAGTTTGTTCAAACCGTGCAAGTCCATGATGGGTCTCAATCCCCTGTCTTTCTTAGAAATCAAAAAATAAGGGGAATACCATCCCTTGTTCCTCTCTGCTACGGGCACCAGTTCTATGGTGCCTTTCTCCAGCAGGGCTTGAATTTCCTGCGCAAGGAACGGATCCAGACTCTTCAAAGAGAGGTTCCCAGGTGGATTGTCGTGAGGCCTCTGCCGAAAAGGAAGACAGTTGCCGTGGGTTACGATCTACAGAACCCACACATCTGAAGTAATGGCACCCCACTCTACAAGATGCTGCGCCAGCCTTCCCCCAACCGGCGAACCATGGGACCTGGCCTCATGACTGAGTGGTAGCGGCTGCGGCGTTGCCTGAGGGCAAAGAGGCAACTGCCCAAGCGGCCTTGGCACCTCGAGTACCTTGTTTTCCACCTCTGGCACTCTTACGGTGGCCTCTTTGACTGACAGCTCCTTTTGCTTTACTGAAGGACGAGTAATAGCGAAAGGAACCTCTGTTAGGGAGAATTCTCTGTAAGGCTAATTTCCCAAACCTAGTGAGTCCCCCAGCAGCTTTGCTGGATTTTTGGGGTTTATTTTTTTCTCTCCTGCTAAGAGTGAGATTCTTTTGCTCCCACTCTTAGACATGATTTGAGGTGTTCCTTTAACTTTCCATGTGTTTTATGGGCTATGGGGTCTTTTACTCCATAGGGTCTCATGTGTTTTTTTGATGTGGGTTACACAGCACCCTCCGTGCCGTAACCCAGGGGTGTCGTAGCGACCCCCCAACATAGACTCCATACCCTGGGACTGACTACTGTCTCCCAGGGCATGTAAAGTCACCATTGGCTTTGCTAGTCCCAAATTATGAACAGAAACCAGTACAAACCATCATGTTGTGGACGTACTGGTCAGGGCAATTCGATTGCCCCGGGGTCTGTTGTTCGAGGGGCACGTCTCCGCCCCCCCTGATCGAGTTTTGGCTGGTGGCAGTGGATACTACTTTTTATATTCGACCTTGAATATATCTCTATGGGATTTTCCCATTGTTCGAGGCTACCAACTTTAATTATTTAATTCTTATAGCCTCGAACATACCGCCGGTTTATTTATTTAATATTAATTCACCGGTTGGTATTTTTTGCCAGAACTCGGTTCTAAAATGGCGTTTGTGTTCTCTTCTGTGACTCCAACCCAAGTCGAGCCCTTTGTTCCACTTTTTGGCGGGCTTCTCCACAGAAGCCTCCAAAAGTGGTGCCACTCTGTCTGGGTACCACAGGTGGTGTGGGAGGGGGTTTAGGCACCCTGGACTGAGTTACCTTGGTAACTCAAGTCGCACTCTTGTGTGATTGGCCCAAGTGGTGAGCCGGCCGGCTCACCACTTAGCATGTTTGATTGACAGCTAGGCTGAGTGAATTGGGGTGTGCTGCATAAAAGCAGGGCTTTGGGGACTGGAACTTCAGACGTCGCCACTGGACCTAAAAAATCCGAGGAGGGAGAAGCTGAGCCGGCCTGCAACGGCGACACCACCAGTGGAGCCCTGCTGAACCGTCTCACCACTTCTCCCAACGACAGAGGAGATCTCCAGCCCGGAGAGTCTTCTTCCTTCAACTGGTGGGGATAACCAGTCTACCTTCTTTTCGCCTTCCTGGAGCATCTCGTGGCGACCTTGCCTGTGCCAAGCACCTTGGCAACCGGGATACCACGTTTTCACCATTACCGTGAACCGAAAGGGTAGTACCTTTGTACCGGAGAACTCCGCGGGTGGTTTCTTCCCTAGCAGTGCAACGACCTTCATCTTCCCTCCACGACGAGATCTTCTCTTCCTCTGGATGACGCTGCGACTTGCACCCGCTGCCAGGAACAACTGCCCCCACTGGAGTATCCTCTCCATTTAAGGTACCGTTTTCCGCCTGGCTTCCCTTGCAACCGATTGAACGGGGTGTATTAAATCCTCGTCTCTCGAACCTGGGTTAGCATGGGACACCTTAGCTAACTTTTCTGAAATGAACTAAACCTTTTTCAAACTACCTCCACAAACTTCGAAGACTCTGTGTAACTGTCTGATCTTGGGCATCTTCCGCCTGGCTCCCTTGAAAGTGGGCCTGGCACCTAACCTTCCTTGCTCACCAGTAGACTGTGCCTTCCTAACTTGCTGTGGTTCTTTAAAAAGTGTTTTGTGTGTGTGCTTCCATAATTCTGCTTTTCCCTCCCTTTTTATTTAACTTGTTGGAGTTAAACGCTCACCTCTGTCTGGAAATAAGTGGTGTTAACTAAGACTTGTCCAACAAGTAATCAGGGATGTACATATGATAATAGTGATTGTGTTTTGAACGTATCTTACCAATTTAGTGCTAGTGTGTTTTATAAGTGTGTGTTAAATAAATAATTATATACTTTTACACCCAAGCTCTGGTCAGTGTTTGCTTGTGCTACTGTATTTCTGTACCTATTTTGTATGATCTGTATACTGCCTAACTCTTCTTGAGGGAAGTCTGACTGCTCAGCCACAGCTACCAAGTGAATCTGTGTGGTACAGACTGCTACCAAGTGGGTTTACTGCCAAACACCTGTAGTCTTAAATCTTTTGCAGTGGTCCCTAAGGGAACTGCACAGGTTTCTGCCTAACAGCCTCCCCTCCATTGTTGTCCCCTAGGACGAAAAGGCGGAGGTTGTCGAACTGCAGCGCCCAACGACTTTGCTGCAGCTTTGGAGGTCTGCAACCTCTCAAGGCTCTCGTCAGCCTTGCTGCCAAAAAGATGTTCACCGTCAAAGAGCATGTTGAGGAGCCGGGACTGCACATCAGGAGCGAACCCAGACTTCCGCAACCACGCAAACCTGCGTATTATGGTGCTCGCCGCCATGGACCGGCTGACACAATCTGCCACGTCCAAACCCGACTGAACGGCCTCACACATGGCATCCTTGCCATCCAGAACCATAGCAAGGAAACCATCCCGTTCGTCCTCTTCGGGAATATGTTCAGCCGCTAATGCAACACAGTTCCACAGAGTGTGTGTGAAACGAGACAAGGCACATATGGAGTTGGCCGCCTGAAGCGCCATACCCCCTGAAGAAAACACTTTCTTCGCCCAGCCGTCAAAACGTTTGTCGTCCCTATCCGGAGGGATGGTAGGATACGACGCCTGCTTTGCCGGGGCTGTAGCCGCCTGCACCACCAAACTCTCCGGAGTGGGGTGCCTGGACAAGTAGCAGGGGTCGCTACTGGCTGGACGGTATTTTTGCGACAAAGACTTGCCCACTGCCGGGAGACACTCCGGAGCAGTCCAAGCCGCCGCCACCCTTCTCTGCAGAGCCATATGAAACGGCAGCACCGGGTCAGTGGGGGGACCAAGATCAAGGATGTCCGTGAGATCATCCTGAACGAACTCCCCTGGGGGAGCCGACCATCCCAAGTACTCGGTGATCCGAGACATAAGGCGCCGGTATGAAAAATCGGCATGAGTGCCAGGCTCCGGCCTACAAAACTCCACCTCCGGAGAGGTGTCCAGTCCACTGGCATCATGCAGTGACTGCCTCAGGTCATAAAACTGGCTATGGCCCGAGAGAAGCTAATCTGGTACCGTAACCGGAACCAAGCCTTCATCAGAGCCTTCATCACCCTCTGAAATGTACTCCAGGCGGTGAGAGGAAGACACCTGGGGACCAAAGCTATGCCTGAACTTAGCCAGAGCCTTTCTAGGGGCTAACCCGGGCCACGGGGCCCCTCCGACACCACCGCCTCGAAAGGCGTCGAGGGCGACAAACGAGTCGGCGCCGGCGTCGAGAGAATCGGCGTCGACATCAGCTGCACCGCCTCCAGCATCGACGGCGTCGACACAGGCCTCGAAGCCAGAGCTCCGAGCGTGTCTCTCAACGACCTAGTCGCCGACAGCATCGACGACCCCCTCGGAGGCGGAGCCTCGAGAGAAATCGTCGACGACCTCGGCGCCACAGGCGTCGACGTCTTCCTCGAAGACGGCACAGGATCACGCGGTCTCGAGCGCGTCGAGGACCGGGACCTGGAACGGGCATGGCGAGAACAGCTACCCTTGTCCAAGCGGGACATTTCCCGCGAGCCGTGCCGACCACCCGAGCCCGATGGCGTACGAGCAGTGTTTCTCGACCGGTGCCGACCGACCCCACTCGGAGGCGAGGACGGACCGGTGCCCTGCGATTCAAGAATCGCTAACATCTCCTTCCCGAAGGAAGCCCATTCCTCCGGTGTCGCTTGCATGGTGGGATAAGCGACCCGCCGACGGGCGGAGTCCTCGGAAGAGGACGGGGAAGGTGACCGATGCCGGCACTTCCGGGAATGCCTCGAAGAGGCCGAGGAGTGGCGAGACCGACTCCTGGAAGGAGACCCACTGGACTTCTGACGATGACGCGGAGAGTCGCCTCTCGAGTCTTCCGTCGAAAGCCCCGTAGACCTCGACTTCCGGGGCTTAGACACCCGACCTACCGACAGCTTCTTCTTGCGCTCCCGCAAGGCCTTGGCCATGAGCGACTGGCAGTCAACACAGTCGTCCGTATCGTGGGCCTCCCCGAGGCATCAGAGGCAGGCATCGTGCGAGTCCGTGACCGACATCTTGGACCCACAGTCCCCGCATTTCTTGAAGCCCGGACGCAGGGTTGAAGACGAAGTAGACATCGTCACGAACAGGTTTTCACAAAAACCGAACAGGTTCAATGAACCGAGAAGAATACAGCAAACTCCAAAGAGTCGAGGCGTACCGAGATTCACGAAGCGAACACGTTTGTGGAAAAAACGGAACTGAGGCTACGGGCGTCGAGCGTCCTACTTATCACATCGGGTGACATCGGCCGTCGGAGGAGGTCCTCGGGGACGGCGCATCAACGTCATCGACGCAGGACGCAGACGCCGAAGATTTTTCGAAGCAGCACAGCTGTGGACATTACCTGTCATAGATATGGAATACGTCGTAGGACCCAATCCCCTCGAAACCCAATTACCTAGTCTACAAAAAGAAAATCAGTTCCAGGGATATAGCCCCCTGTTGACTATATCTAGGCCACTCAAAGTCATAGGACTTTATAGCACCCAAACATGATTTATTGGATGTTTGCTTTGTTGCTTCTTGTCCCAGCTCAGGTTATGGTATTAGACCAGGCCTGTCTTGATTGCCTATGATTAGGCGTGACTACAAGCCTCTTATCTCCACCTCGTTTGAAGCTGTGAAATCAGACTCCTGGTCATCAATCGCTCATGTCAAAACTCACCCTAGGCTGTCTCTCAGCACTAAAAGACAGGTATAACTAGGTTCATGTGCTAATCAACATGATTAAACATATACAGTCAAGTACTGTAAAGTTCTTAGACTCAAAGAGATACCACTATGACGCATTGCTCTGAATTATACAATTGACACAGGAGTTATGTTAATGCATTTAATATGACTTCTGAGGGTTCTTATTCTCATCAAACAAGCTAAACCAAAAACAGATATAACATAACATCACACCTATGAACAAGATGACCATGTAGGCAAAGAGCATGTTTGAATGTGTAAGTAATAGAGCAATTGGTGGTTTAGTTTAAACGCATAGGTACCCTTTATCTCTTATTAAGCTATGCTACATTGTACGCCTTCAGTCTCTATGCAAACAGTAAGCATCCACCCGTCACTCACGTTTAGAGAGAAGTGTGCTTCAAATCAAACAGCTCCTTCTGGGGTTGACGAGTTCTGCTTAGCTGGGACTGGCTGTCTCGCTCAGATGCTGCTGCTCTGCACTCCTCCCCGACCCCCCGGTTGAAATGAACTGGCAAGTGTGCTGGCCTCCCTTCTCTCTCTTTTTCCCTCCTTGTGCTGGGCTATATATCTATCAAGTAAAATGGCGGCCCTGCACATGTGGGTTCATCATATCCGCTGTTTGGAACAGTGAGAGAGCTGGCGTGTCACTTTGTTCGTTTGAGGTAGAACTCCTATGTGAAACTATGTAAGAAGTTTTTTGTATTTCAAAGTGTGTTCTCTGTACCCGTAAGTGCCTTCACTGTAATCTATGGCATTTTGTAAAGCTCTGCAACATCACAGCATCAGATACTTCTGCAGACTATCTTAGCTTATCTTAGTCAGTTATCAAGGGATATCTTTCTCACTTGTTACCCAGTGCTTCCCATTGTACCCATTGGGCCTTGACTTTGCAAATGTCAAAGATGCTTCTGTTCATGCCTGTCAATTTCCTGTTCTTGACTCCTTATCAGATAACACCCAACTGTGTGGGGTTAAAAGGCTGCTATCTGACAGTTTTGTGGTCGGCCACCCTGCAAGAGCAGGAAACACACTGTTTTCTGATTTTTTTAAATCACTTTTATTAAATTTTACAACACACAAAAACGTAACCGTGACACACAACATTTCCAATTACAAGCTCTTAAGCATGC
Source organism: Ambystoma mexicanum (assembly GCF_040938575.1). NCBI lineage: Eukaryota > Metazoa > Chordata > Amphibia > Caudata > Ambystomatidae > Ambystoma > Ambystoma mexicanum. Next base: position 1,329,851,791 of record NC_090921.1, on the reverse strand, counting down.
ATTTGCATATTATTCAGTTTTGTCTCCCCCCCCCGCTGTAACTCGAGCTTCTGCTGTATTCCTCGGGTTTCCTTTTTCCTGGGGTTAATCCCCTGTGCCGTCCTCAGACATGTCATGTTCACTGGAATTGGTCTGGGGTGTTCCTGTCAGTGTGGCTACCGTTTGTCTCCATGCTATCAACTGTCCCACCTCATCCTCCTCCCCTCTACTGGCTGCCTCGTACCAAGCAACTGTCTCGGCCTCAGCCTACTTCAGGAGATCATTCCACCATACCTCTAGCCTGGGTCTACGAGCTGCTTTCCAGCCCATGGCTATTCTCCTTTTGGCTAAAATGTAGGCCAGGTCCTTGAGTTTACAGATATATTTCAGGTTGCGTGGTCTGGTGAATCCCCCCAGCATGCATGCCCATACAGATTCCACCTCCATCCTGATCCCCTTCTAGAATGGCATAGCCTGATTTTCCCCCAAAATGTCCCCACTCTGGGCATGCCCAGAACATATGGATCATCCCAGCATTTACCTCACCACACTTGGGGCATTTTTGCGCTTCTGCACTCCCGAATCTGGCAATCCTCTGGGGGGTCATGTACGCCCTATGGGTGACGTACAACTGGAGCTGTTGCAGCCTCGCATTCCTAGACACCTTTTTGTGGTATCTCCGGGCCCTTTCCCACTGCCCATCCTGCATAGGCTCTCCCACCTCCTCCTCCCAATCTCGTCTAAGTTGGAGCAACTCCCTACTCACTCTGGACATCACCAGCTCATAAATTCGGGATATTTCGTGCCCTTCCTCCGAGATATCATACATTGTTTCTATGGCGGTGTCTGGTTGTTCTGCTAATGCGATTTCGGACCACGTTTCCTTCACCCGGTTGATTATTCTAGTATATGTAATATATTGCCCCGTGTGTACCCCAGTTTCATCCACTATCGTTTGGAAGTACAGTGCCCTTCCCTCTCGCCATATATCTCCCAAGGTCGCTAGGCCTACCGGCTCCCAATGTTTCCGGATCCCTTTCCTCAGTTGCTCATCCGTTCTGCTTAGCGCTGCGAGTGGCGCCTGTGGGGAGCATGGGGTCGGGTTTCCCACCACTCGGCACGCCTTGTGCCATGTCCTCCAGCCCAGTTCTAACAATCTTGATCGCCCGTGCAGTTCGAGTTTGGGTAGCCATATCATTTCTTTTAAAAAATACGGGTCACATTCAACCCTCAGCAATCTAGACAGTTTTCTGTTTGTTGGCTTATCTGCAGAATTTACGAACACTTGTCCCTCAAGTGTTGCACACGTTGCATGCATCATAACATTCCCTGTTAAAGTGTTGTGTCTGTCTAAAGAACACCTTTTATGGCTACATGTCGTATGAGATATGAAATGCTGTCTTAAATTAGACTGAGTTTTTGTTCAGGCCAATCATCCTGAGCGGGCCATGCTGTGTGCGGCCAGATTTGATTTGAGTGCTGTAACTTAATGCTACGGACTTATGTAGAATAAAGCTTTATATAATGGTGATTTATGTAGCGCAGTCAACCTAGTGAAAGCAGCCAAAGAATGAGCTCTTGTCTACACAGACTAAAACATTTAACTCCCTGGGGGATCTTATGGGTGGATAGTACCGAAGTCTGGGATGACAACTAATAATTGAATTGATGTTGGCGCCATGGCGAAAGAACCACCAGGTGGTAGTAATGGTGCTCCTCATTAACCATTAGCCGGCCCCCAGCATGAAAGCCCTACACAAAGGCCCCTGTATAGCCCTGTCGGCACTGGAGGGAGCTCCTCCATGTCGCCGCATATGCATTCCTCCCATCCCTCACTGCACAGAAAATAAACTAACTGCATCCCTGCATTCAAGACCGTGATCAATCTGCCACCACCCTGCTCCGGTAAGCACACCAGATCACCTGCCTTGGGCTGAATCTCTCCACCTGGTTGCCTACTGACTCTTGCCGCCTTTGTCTCACTGCCTCACTGCTAACTTAGCCTCCACCCACATATCATGGTTCCTTACTGTCCATCTCATTCTTAGCCTACTCCTGCTACCTACTTGTGCCAAACCCTTTGTTTTGGTTTTGCTTATGCTGCAATGGTGCTCTTTGGCAACGTCAAATCTAGGTGTGCTTTTTAAACTGTTGCATTCTCCATTTTGTGCTATTTAGTGCCCTTTTGCGAAGTCAAATATTGGTGTGCTTTTTAAATTGTTGAATCCCCCATTTTGTACTATTTTATTGTCCTTTGGCAAAGTCAAATCTAGTTGTGCTTTTTAAATTGTTGCATCCTCCATTTTGTACTATTTTAGTGCTGTTTGGCAAAGTCAAATCTATGTGTGCTGTTAAATTACCCACTAGCCCCGGATTGCTAGGCAGACTGGTGAGTGGTCTTGTGCCTGCGCAGTATCTGCTTCTATCCTTTCACTCCCTCTCCTTTCTGGTGATCCTGGCTTACCTTTCGTAGACATCTATGTAAGTGCCACTTCCAGACAGATTGCCACTCATATCCTCTTTTCTGTCCCCTCTCCAAACCTATGGACTCTGCATCTGATCTCCACTCTCTCCCTTCCTCACCCATTAATGGTGGCACTAGACGGGACGTTCACTTGGCTGGCTTCTCATCATCGAGGTGCATCATTAATGTCTATTACAATGGCACTATCATGGCTCAGGGTCCTCAACCCAATCTCCTCCTTTTTGACTGGCACCTGCCATCTCTCATCAACTTGCTTCCCACTCCTGCTATCCCTCCTTCCTCTCTCTCAGCACCTCCTTCACCACCCTCGGTGGGTGTACCTCTCCCTTGTGCCCCTCCCCGGAAAGCTTTTAAGGGTGGTGACTGGCTTCACTTAGCCACACTTAATGCTCACTCCACTATCAAACATTCCTCTGATATCTGCCTCCTACGTGAAGACTTTGATCTCGACGACCTGAGTGGGTCCCTTCTCCCCTCATACCCACCCATCACTATTCCTCCTTTGAAAGCCTGGTCTGCAAGCTTAGCATCTCTCCTAGTGCCACTTTGACCATTGCCACTTTCTACAGGCATGCAGGCCCTGTCTCCTCTTTCCTTTCAGAATGGGGAGATTTCCCTTCCTCTCTTGTGACTTTCACCTTTAAACTCCTCCTTCTGGGTGACTATAACATCCACTTGGATTCTTAACTCAAGGCCTCCACTCTCTTCCGTGACCTCTGCACTTCTTTCTATTCTCCCCTCCGGTCCTACCCACTTGGCTGGACACACTCTCAATGCCTTCATCCATACTGATAGTTTGCGCTCTACCCCACTCTCCACCCGCTCTCCTGGTCTGACCACTCCCTCCTCTCCTCCCACCTAGGACCTCTCAGCCCTCTGACCGAACCTCTCCCAGCTCTGCCAGCCTCGTTTGTGGACAGCTGTCCAATGAAACAAGTGTCAGTTGCTGCATTCACATCCACCTTTATCCCCCCCTTACTCCTCTTACTACCAACTCAACTACTGACTCTGCTCTCAACAATCTCCATCTCGCTATCAATAACACTCTCGATATTCTTGCCCCAGTCATGAGGATCTGTCCAAAACCTGCCTCCAAGCCTAACACTTGGTACGATTTTGATCTAACAGCCCTGAAATTCTAGTGCAGAGCTGCTGAACGGAAGTGGCAGACCTCAAGCTCATCCTCTGATAAACTGACCTGTCGCCTTCTCCAAAGGCAATATCGTCTCTCCATTCACTCCAAGAAGAGGGCTCACATCCAGGCCCCCGTCTCTTGAGCTTCTAACAACACAGCTGAACTCTTTAAAATCTGCAAGGAACTAGCAAATCCATCTGTGGTCTCTACCTCACCTCTTCCCTACCCAGGCCCTCTGCACTGCTCTGGTCACCCACTTCACTGCTAAAACTCAGGACATCCCGAGTTATCGGCCCCCCGGCTCCTCCCATACCCCTGTCACCATTGGGCCCCTCCTGCTCCCTCAGCCACTCTTTCCTCCTTCTCTCCTATCATTTCGGACAAGGTCGCTAGAGTAGTCCGCTCTATGAAGGTCTCTTCCATACAGGTCTCCCCCTGTTCTTCCATAACTATTAAGGACAATATTGACTCCCTTGGCCCCTGCACTTGCTGATTTCTGTAATCAATCTTGTGCTACTGGGTCCTTCCCCTCTTCCCTCAAGTACTCCCTTCTGCGCATCCTTCTGAAAAAGCCTTCCGCCGACCCCTTGTGTCCGGCAAACTACCGCCCCATCTCCATCACTCTCTTCCTTGGGAAACTTCTGGAGAAGTTGGTCCTCACCCAAGTGGCCCAGCATACTAAGCTTGTAGGTTGCCTGCACGACCATCAATCTGAATTCTGAGCATCCAGAGGCACGGAAACTGCTCTTCTGCACACCCGTGTAGAATTGGTTGCATCTCTTGACTTCAACTCACCCGCTGTTCTCATTCTACTTGATCTCCCCTCTGCTTTTGACACGGTCAACCACCCCATCCTCAAAGCGGCTCATGATACCCTTGGTATCTTGGAGAGGGCACTGGACAGGCTGACCTCCTTCCACACTGACCACCCCTCCTAGGTTATCCGGGGTTCCTTCTCCTCACCCCCTCTTATCTCCACTTGCGGCTTTCCCCAGGGCTCTATCCTTTCGCCTTGGCTCTTTAACATCTATATTGCACCCTCTTGTTCACCTTAGCTCCACCTTCTCCCCGTACTTCCAGTGTTATGCAGATGACACCCAGCTCTTATTCAGACTACCCTCTGCATCTCTTGACTTCCTCTGTCATTCCTGATTGCCTGTCTACCATCCAGTCTTGGTGTACCACCAATCAATGATCTATGTCTCAATGCCAGCAAGACTGAGATTCTTCCTATCAGGACTCCTGTTCGCTCTTTTCTCCCTTCACTCTGGCCACCCTCTATGGGCTCTCCCCCGCCCCCATCTCCTTCCTCTGAAACAGAAATCTGGGAGTTATCTTTGACTCCTCTCTCTTTCATTCTTCACACCTTGGACCTTGCCAAGAAGGCCCATTTCCAACTCTACCTCCCCAGGGGCATCCTTCCTTTCCTTACTTCTCCCCAGAAGCTTAATGTCTCCATAGCTCCGGTACTCTGCAGGCTGGACTACTGTTAACAGCTTCTTACTCAAATCTACCTTCTTCTCTCCGCCTCCTGCAACCAATCCAGAATAGGGCTGCGAGATTTATCCTTGGCCTCAAGCCCAGGGACTTCATCTCTCCAGCCCTAAAATCTTTCCACTGGCTCCAGGTTGCTGCAAGGATCAAATTTAAATCCCTCTGCATCATCCATAAGGCTGTCTGGGCCGGGGACCACGATATCTGCAACTTGCTCTCACGAAATACTCTCCTTCCAGATCCCTCTGATCCTCTGGCTCCACCTCTCTGCTTGTCAAGCAGTTCTTTAAGCACAGAGCGGGCAGCCATTCTCTTTCCTCAACTGGCTCCTCCCTATTTCCCCCCGTCTTGGACTAGATCTCAAGTTGTGCAAGCACCTCAAGACATTCATCTTCTCCTCTTCCTTCCCTCCCTCTCTCCCTCTCGTGCTTAACCCTACAGTCGCTGTGATTGGTGGCCTGGGCTTTTATGTGTCCTTCCGGGCCTGGCCTTCTGTCCAATCGCCCGCAGCATCCGCCCTCCCCCCTGTACTTGCCTTCAGGCACCACTGGCCTTTTGATGTCTCACAGGCCTGCACTTAATGTATTGGCTGGTGACCCCTCTTCCACCATATGGTCACTGCCTGGCACTCTGGCACTTAGCTGTTGCCTTTGCAACTGGCTCTCTGGCACTTAACCCCTATTTGGGACCTCTAGCACTCACCCCATTCCCCTTCTCTCTCTCTGCACTTGCATGCTCTGAATGTTCACAAGGCCTAGTAGGACCGCATTTGTGTTTTGCTCATCATTGTTATCATATTCCATTGTGTTGCTGTTCCCTTTTTCCCTTCGCCCTGTGGGTGCATTAAAACACAATTTCTTGATGTATACGCGCCTTACAAATGCCCAATAAAATAAATAAATACATTCTAAATAGCCCTTTCCTGTCCATCCGAGAGAATGGACATGCCGACATTTTAGTAAAACAGAACTTTGCCCATTAATTACTCTGGCTTCTAGTACATATCCTGGTCAGTGTCAAAGGCCACAGTTGAGATAAAAGGAAAAAAAGAGCATGCCTCATGGATGGGGGCCTAGGCACCCAGACCCGAGGGGGATATGGTTTAATAAACCCTGGCAACCTGTATACCACCCTTGGCTGGGGATGGGTTAACAATGACTGCAACCTGAAAACTCAACCTGCACAGACAGGAAGATATAGACTATCATCACCACTTGAATCCTAAGGTATTGAAGTGAGGGGGTCTGCACTGATTGTCAGGCTATAAGCTTAGGAAGGCATAATGGCACCTCGACTATGCAAGAAGTGTCCTTAAATCCTTAAAGGACCTTTGTGTGAACCACGTAGGGAAATTCAACCATGACCACACATTTCTGAATACCAGGGAACATGACACAGGCCCATGGCCCTACATTACAATACGGCTTGAATATCCCTCTCAGGTGATTGTGTTGTCCTTGCACCTCTGCACCGTGAAAACACTCAACATCAATATGGGAATACTTAGAGAATAAAAAAAAGGACACTCCTATCCTACTCATGTATACACCCTGCTTAATCTACCGACAACTAAGAATCAGACTCAGTATTTTCAAAAAAATAATAATTTTTATAAAAATCAATACTTGATAAAAACACACAAACTGGTCCCATGGACTATATAAAAATACAAAGAGGTGATGGCTGGAAGGTTTAGAATTAATCTTAACCTCTGGCATTGCTCTGGGCAACCCTCCAGACCATCGTTCTTCACAGCATACAGTCTTTATATTGAAATGTTTTATAAAGAAGGTTTATATATCAAAACATTTATAACAATTTTTTTTTATATAGAATGCATTTAGGGGTGGGGTAAAGGGTTAAATATTTTCGGCAAAAGGTTGGGGTGGGTTTTTAGGGGTGGGAAACAGGGGTTTGCGGGCTAACCCCAACCCCCCCAAAAAAAGTGCATTCACTATAACATTTTTCGTTATAAAATATTAGAGATATGTTCATTTATTTCGGTATAAAGACATGTAACCGTTCTTCACCTAGTAGCACAATAAACAACGGCTTTTAAGGAAGGAAGTCATTCAAATGATCTGTCAAACATGAAAAAACTGAAACAGAGTTAGAGCATATGCTAACATTACGATTCACCTGCCAAGCCCTTACAGAAGGGGAAAGACCATATGCAAATCAGGCTTGGTCGCACCCCAAAAGGGGCAGTCCAGCCCGACCTGAGAGGTCACATCCCTTCTGCACGAGACCACAAGCATCCCCAAACATCTTTCAACCTTGTTGGGCCTCATCAGTGAGGAGAAGCTTGGGTCTCTAGGACGAGTAGCCACGGGACCCACGTCTGGGCATACCCGTCCCACTCGGGTTGACAAAGCAAAAACAAAGAGTTAATTGCTGGAAGGTTTAGAATGAATTCTGGGCAACCCTCCAGACCATCATTCTTCGCCTGCCAAGGACTATATCACCATGTTCAAACCTAATATACTAAAAAATACAAACAACCTACTCAGTGGGGCTTAGTAAGTGGGGCAGTTACTGTACTCACTTCCAGTTTCACAATTACCAACTGGGCCTTACAACTTCACACACATTGTATACGTCTGAGGTCTTTCACAGATCAATAACCACAGCCACGAAAAAACAGCTGCTGCAAGTTATTGCGCCCTTCTTATTCACAAAATACAGTTTATTTTTACTGTGCTCACACTCAAGCGCTTTCCACCAAAAGTGTGGTGGTCATGCGTAAACCTACACACTTACAATTACAAAAAACGTCATCACATACAATGTGAACAATCAAAATCGTCAACACATCTGTGTTTCGGCCCAAAAAGTCTGCTGGATCTCTCCTGCTTGACGCATGAGAGCCTCTTTTGTATTTATCGGGCCTTCATCAGTACTATACAAACTACTGCAACCCCTTCTTTTTTCTCTTAACAGCTGTGTGTTTCAAATTTCAAACAAGGTCCCCTTCACTTCATATTTTGAACTGTCTGCAATGAAGCACAAACGGGGTGTATTCATTAGTGACTATTCTTCACAATTATACATAGTTACCACTGTGATACCTTCACCATGTATTGGAGTGTCACTTACTAGGAACCTCTGAATGGCGTCACTTTGGAATTCTGTTCTTCCAATCTTTTTAGTATTAAAATCACTTGGATGTTCTTTGTATTATACACCCCGCATTTCAAAGACAGGGCATTGCTTGAATACATTATTTCCTTATGTCCTCTTTAGTGTCTAGCTCAGCGGCAGCGTGCTCGACTTGGAAACAAGACGACACGGAGCAACACAGGTTCGATCCCTGGGTCCGCGCTTAGAAACCTCTGGGTATTAAGCGCGTTATAAATAACCTATCATATCATATCATACCTACAGCGTATTCATTTTCCATGTCTGATGTGACTTACTCTGTGTGTACACCACCTCCTCTCTCTGTTATACTGTCCCACAGCCGGAGGCCTCTGTACATCAACATTTGCACGCTGCACTCGTGACCTTTGTCTGCATCGCACAGTCTGTCAAGAAATATAAATAGAAATGCTGTAAGGGCTTGCGTGGTTTCATGCTTTACATTACTCTGCAGGCTTCGCCTTCATGCTTCTTCTACATGCGTGTCATTGAGATGTGCGCCCTCACCTATAGTTTTGTGGTTCTTGTATCTCAGGGGGACCGGCATCCTGTTGCTTCATGCACACAGGTCCCTTACCATGAAAACTCTGTCTGCGCACCCAGGCAGCATCCATGTTACAAAAGTAATGTTGGTTCCATCTGGTGCGCAGACCAGCGATGCCTGCAGTGTCGTTCCTTGTCTGCCATCTTAGGACTCCCTGCTTCCCCACTCAATGTCCTCAGCATAGTACTCTATACACTGTGAGAAACCAAAAGGTGTCTTGGCCGCTAGTCGTTGGGGACCGGTCATCCAGGTGGGCAGGACACAGTCATCGCTTTTGGATCCAGTTCCTGGGTATGGACCAGAGCAGGATGATCAACTGGGTGAGGGATTTTCGGGTCGGGAAGTGAAGGTGAGACGCGGTATTCCCCCTTTTTTGTACATCCAACTCCTCCTATTTTTTGGGATACAATGACCCAACCCCCCACACCCTTTCTGCACAAACACTAGGCTGAGGAAGAGAGCGACGGAGTAACAAAAACTCTTTCACAGCGTGCTGGACATGTGTTACACTTCGGGCTTCCCTGCAGGCTTTCTTGCAGAATACGACTTTTCTACAAGCTCCTCTGTGGACCAGATACAGGTTGCCATGGCGCCTGTACAAACTACGACGGATTCCGGGTCAGCTGACACGTCCTGTACGTGGAAGACGTACGGCAAGACACGCCCCCATACGGCTATAAAACCACCGTCTTTCAAGGGGCTCGTTGCTGCTAATTAGCGTTACAAGCTACAAGTGGTTACGTCCGTTACTACTTCGTGTCTTCTCCACCCAATTCCTTATCTGATTTCCTGGTTCTGACCCTGGCCTGACTACTGGATTGGCTTGCCTCCTCCTTTATTCCCGTCGTGCTCATCTGGCTTTTGACTCGGAACGTTATTGGATCTGGCTTCCTGCTGTCTCTTGCGGTACTTCATTCCAGGTTGCCGCTTCTGAACACGGAACCAAAGCCTTCCTCGCAGAGGACTTGCTGTCAACAATCCAGAACTTTTCTACACCTACTCTGGATGCATGTGTGCTCAGGTACATACTTATAATTGACAAATCCCGTCTCTGCTACTATTTTCTCTCCACGACTTTGATTGGATATTTGTCTTCTGTTGGATTCTGGGACATTGAGTGATTATAATGTGAACTTGTCTTCAAGTGCATATAAATGCTCTGCTGAAACTGCACCAACCCGGCACTAGTGCGACCCTTGTGCCATTCGGGGCTACTTCCCTATACTAACATTCCTGTTTGTTATTTTCTCCTTTCGTTGTCTTCCGTTTCCTGGATTACCTTGCTCAAAATATCCTTATTCAGGTTAGTTGTTACCAGTTTGATATATTATTTGGGATTGATACTTTAGAAGGCTCTTTAGAATATTCCCACTCATTGTGTTATATTTTTTGTAGATCCACCGCGGGGAAGATCCACTCCAATACTTACCTAGGTAGTTTCCCATAAAATACAACTGTTCTGATTACTTGCTTTAAATTCAACACCGTTTAATATCTTTGTATTCCTTTGCAGCATTGGTATTGGCGGTGTGTGTTCTCCCCGCTCTTTTATTCAATTGACACCTCTGTCTGTCCCAACTGAAACAGCAGAGAGGTACATTGTAGAAAAGAGCCCCTCTTTGAGGAAGCCTGTGTCTTGTACTCAGGGGAGCTGGGATGGAAGGCTGAATATCGATTCTTGTACCACCATCATCTCCAAGGTCACTCCTCCACATCTTCGGCCTATTCTGGAGTGGTGAGTAACAACATCTCCCGCTAATCGGGTCAGGCAAAATAAAGTACTTGTCTTCAAATACATACACCTGAGTCCAATTAGCTCTCCTCACATGGATAAAAGGCAGAACTTAGAGAGACACACTCTGATCAAGGTGGAGCACGAGCAGAACTTCTGGGGCGAAGGCGAACCTGCTGGAGCAGAGCAATGGACCAAGGGGAGAGAGCAGCAGACCAAATACCCCAATAATTCCCTACAGGAGGTTGTTTCCTCCACACGGCCGCAAAAGACACGTGGAGTAGGCCAGATCCCACATCAGAAAGCTGAATTGTGTTCTGAGGATGCAAGCGACCCTCCCAGGTGAACGGCAGAGTTGGGAAGGCAAGGCCAAGTATGTGGTACTAACCTTGACTCGCAAATTGGAAAAGAGAGAAAGAACCACACACAGCCGGTGAGTTGGCAAGCGACCTGAGAGACCGGTGTGTGCTAAGAAAGATTGAAGTTTGCAAATATATACCGCAAGTGTAGGCTGCATGTGTCTGGATGAGACATGAGGAAAGGCAGACCTGTGAATTAACTTTAAGATAAAGGCAGTTGCAGAATCAGGTCTGAGCCCGACAGAGGGGGACTGGTGTGAACCTTTTGTTTCATTATTTGGGAAAGACTGGAAGCAGAGCCTATAAGGTATAAGATCCCACATCTGAAAGCTGAATTGTGTTCTGAGGATGCAAGCGACCCTCCCAGGTGAACGGCAGAGTTGGGAAGGCAAGGCCAAGTATGTGGTACTAACCTTGACTCGCAAATTGGAAAAGAGAGAAAGAACCACACACAGCCGGTGAGTTGGCAAGCGACCTGAGAGACCGGTGTGTGCTAAGAAAGATTGAAGTTTGCAAATATATACCGCAAGTGTAGGCTGCATGTGTCTGGATGAGACACGAGGAAAGGCAGACCTGTGAATGAACTTTAAGATAAAGACAGTTGCAGAATCAGCAATACTGAGTAACGGAGTGGTCCGGCAAAGAGGAGTAGCCCATTCGAAAGTCTCTGTGAAAGGTGCATTATTTGAAGCAATAAAAGTGAATGAACTCTAAACATAAAAGTGAACAAAGTTAACCCTGAGAGAAGGGGACAGGAAAAGTTGAATAGTAAACTCTGAGTTGAAGTGGTCTTGCGGTGGTCTGAAAAGGAAGCCCTGCACACTCGAAAGTCTTCAAAGCGGTCTGAGCCGATTGAGGAGACCCGAACTGTAAAAAGGCTTGGGGAAGGAAGCCCCAGCAATAGATTGTTGAACTATTAAGGTCTGAGTGCGGCAAAGGGGGACCGACGTTGAACAGTTTTTTGTGAACAAGGTCTGAGCCCGACAGAGGGGGACTGGTGTGAACCTTTTGTTTCATTATTTGGGAAAGACTGGAAGCAGAGCCTATAAGGTGGACAGCCAGGTGGGCCTCGATCCATGTTCCGAACTGTTCCAGTGTTCATATCTGAGCCAGAGTATGTCATCCTGCCTAGAGACTGCCTTATTTTGTGCTGTTTACATGTGAAGAGGAAAGCTGACCAAGCCACATTTATTCTTTATCAAACACTGATTTTCCTTTTATATACATACTTCTCTTTCACAACTTTTGTACTAGCTGTAAGGCAGGCTTTCGTTTTTTGTTAGTATAGGCCATTTTATTTGACGGATACAACTAGGACTGTTTGTTTATGATTTGATGAACAAGATTACTCCCATCCCAGCTAGAGGACACATTAGGAGTTTCTCCAACCGCATTGAAAATATAATATAGGTTTTACAAATTGTATCTTTTAGGTCAGTGTCATACCTTGCCTCCCCTACAGCACTCTTAATAGCTCTAACCCTAAACGGAATATTGGGTGCCTGCACACACTTACTCATGTGTCCACCCTATGCTGCATACATACCAACCTTGCTGTTGTTTTTCTAAAGGTTGAGCATACTCGCCACTCTTGTTGGAATTCCTACAGTATATATGCGAGTATGCTCACGCCTGTATGCATAAGTGCCTTGGCTTGTCCCGCGAGTACTGTCCAGTGTTTTAATTTATATTATATTATATTTTTTAATTATATATGGTCTCCGTCCTCGGCAGCTTCTGATCCGTCACATCGTTCTACTGGGATTGGCATGTCACACCTTTTTCCATCCACCAGCTGACCCTCTGTTCTTCCTTTTAGCCGCTAATGCCTGCAACCTGCTCATTGCTCAACTGGCACGTCTCACTCAGTCTTTCGTTCTAGCTTTCTGTACATACCTTTCAGTCAGGGAACATCTTGACAGCTCTGTGGCTTCATAGCATCTGTCTTTTCACCTCCACATTTGCCTTTGGTATCTTACAACAATGCCCCACTCTCTGGACATCTGGTTGTTGTGCCGATGACAACCACACTGCTGCCCACTGGCTCTGTGTCCGACATCAGTCGATTCTACCAGTATTGGTCTGGCTTCTGTGCATTCTGCACATCTCTCCAGCCTTCACCAGCACTGTAGCACGTCTAGGAACCCTTTGTCCATTTCCTCAATCTGCATTCTAGGTCGCAGTGCTTAGGCCAGCATCACCTGATCATAGAAAGGTCAAAAAGACTGATATCTCACTGGGCTTATCGATTTCTGGTGCTCACTTCAGCACAGCCATTGAGATCAAAACTAGCATAGCCTCTACCCCTGTAGAAGAACAAATTACTTACCCCTAGTAATGTTCTTTCTGCTGGATGTTCCTCCCACTGGATTCTCATCTTAGATATATTCATACCCTGCTTTGCAGTCTCTGAAAAAGCTTCGACAGCAGGGGGTGCTGTGCAGCATCGCTGATGTCCCACACCTGACGGTGTCTCCCTGGCTAATCCCTGGTGATCTGTCATCCAGGTGGCCAGGACACATCCATCGCTACTGGATCCAGTTCCTGGGGGTTGACCAGTGAGGGAGGATCACCTGGATGGGGGTCCTTGGGGAGTGGGACACCGACGGGTGAGACGCAGTATTTACCCCTTCTTCTAACACCTTTTCCCCATCCTACTCCATAAAATATTCCAAAACACTGCCCCCCTTTTCCAAAATATTCCAAAACACTGGAGGCTATGCAAGCAGGTTTCGCAGCTGTAAACACCAAATTAGATGATATTGGAAGCACCATAGCCTCCATCAGAGCAGACATGCTACAAACAAATACCCAAGTAACCGAGGCCGAAAATAGAATAGGCGAGGTAGAGGATACCACAGCCAAACATGGAAGAGATATTGAGGACATCAAGAAAAGCCTACGGCAGGTACAAACTAAATGTGAGGACCTAGAATCACGGTCCTGCCTAAATAACATACGTGTTGTGGGATTAGCCGAGAAATCCATCAATGTCCCTATGGAAGTGTTTCTGGAGGAAGTCATAAGGAAGGCCTTGCCCGATGCACAGTTCTCCCAGCAATTTTAAATCGAGAGGGCCCATAGAATGTCCGCACCACCCCAAAACCAGGGGCACCGCCACAAACGGTAATTGCCCATCTACTAAATTACTGCGACAGAGACCACATCCTACGCCTACCAAGAGAACAAGGGACGATGATGTACGACTCAGCCAGGATACATGTATACCCGGACTTCTCCAGTGGGGTACAGGCGGCACGTCGCACCTTCGACCAGGTGAAAAAAGCACTCAGGGCTAGAAGTGTGCCATATGCAATGCTCTTTCCTGCAAAACTCTGTATACAACACTCGGGGAAGACATACTCATACTTCTTCGAAGCCCCGGAAGAAGCCATGAATTACATAGAACGCAACATTCCACTTCCCCCACAAGACAAAGAAGCCACACCCAAATGAAGGGCACTACGTAAGACAAGATACCACCGGAAAAATGCACCAACTCCGATCAGCGAAGATACAGCGCGGCGCCCCTCGGGACAGTCAAGACGGGTGACGGAGAGTGACAGTCCAGCAAAGCCACCCACCTTTTTCAAAAGTTGAAAGTTATCAAAGGGGATACACTGTCCAGTTGGGGGGATAGTGAGGGAGGCGGGACGGGGGGGTCAAGGGCATGTTGCCCAGTTAGGGAAAAGGGAGCAATTCAAAAAACAGACAAGTGCAAGAATCACAGAACATTAGTACCTGTAAAAGACATCGAGGAAACAGCGAAGATACAAAACCAATGGCTATGCAAGCTAAACCACCGGGGGTGAGGCTACTCACATGGAACATTAAGGGCCTAGCACACCCGATCCAGGCAAGGAAAATTCTGAACTACGCGAACAGGCACCAAATCGATATCCTACTACTACTACTACAGGAGACACACGCAACGAGAAAAGTGACAGAAGCATTCGCCCGAACATGGGGATCCATTAAAGCCACCACAGACTACTCCACACAAGCCAGAGGCGTACTCACAGTGGTGCACAAGCGAACCAATTTTCACCTAACCAAAACTGAAATAGACGAAGAGGGCCGCTACGTTATCATGTGGGGTACATTGTGCAATGAACAAACAATCAAAATCAACACGTATGGTCCCAATATCAACTCCCCCGAATTTTATCTAAAGATCCTCACGATGATAACCCCGATAGGTCACGCCAAAGTGCTCTGGGGCGGAGATTTTAATACAATTCTGGACATGGAGCTAGACCGAACCACGAGAGGGAGTAGAACTCATACCAAATCTGCTTTAACAATACACCAGGCCATGATCACAATCCCCCTCGCAGACGCATGGCGAGAGCTGCATCCCCTGGAAAGGGAATATACTTTCTACTCTTACGTACACGGGTCCAGTTCACGGATAGATTACTGGCTATGCACACACGACCTAATAACAGCCGTAACAGCATGCAAGATACAACCACGCACAATGTCTGATCATTCACCGGTCCTTCTTGAGCTGACACCATCCACCGCAGAATGTACAACCCGCAACTGGAGGGTGCCCCCCCGCATTACTGAGAGGCCAAACAATGATAGAACCCCGCAGAACAGAAATAACCTGCTTCTTTGAACGAAATGCAAACTCGGTTGGCTCAAAGGCAGTCATTTGGGAGACATTCAAGGTTTGGTTGCGCGGGCAACGAATGGCACAGACTCACAGAGTGCTGAGAGACGTAAGGAGGGAATTGGACCACACTGAAGGAGAACTCAGAGCACAGGAAAATGCACACGCCACCAATAACGACGAGTATCACCTGCAAAGCATCGCAGAACTCATGGCAAAATACAGATCACTGGCCGAACGCGAAATCTTCTACATGACACAGCCTATAAAAGCCAGGAGATACGGCGAGGTAAACGGAGCTGGCCGCACACTCGCCAACCTCATCAAAGCAGAGCAAGGAATGAGACATATTACCAGCATAACGGACGCAAACGGGAATGTGCGAACAAAAGCAGCCGACATCGAGGTGTTCCAGAAATTTTACAATAAACTCTACACTAACAAGGACCAAGCCTCCCTAAAAGAACCACAGGAATACATAGATTCAATTCCCCTTCCTCAATTGGAAGACGAAGACAAAACGACCCTCGACCTACCAATAACTACAGAAGAGCTAGGACAAGCCATAGCGGACTTAAGGGCGGGCAAAGCCCCAGGATCTGACGGAATCCAAGCCGATCTCTATAAAACATTTAAGGAGGAACTAGTCCCCATGTTACTGGAAGTCTGGGAGGAGGCCATAAGCAAAGGGTCACTACCAAACACCATGAAAGAGGCCATTATCACAGTTCTCCTTAAGCCCCACAAGCCACCACAAGATCCCATGTCATACCGACCATTATCTCTAATCAATTCGGATGCCAAGATATACGCCAAAGTGATCGCAAACTGACTCATAAAATGCATGAACACACTTATAAATCCCGACCAATCGGGGTTCATCCCTACCAGATTCACCGCATTAAATCTCAGGAGATTCTTCGCCATCACTTCCCAACTGGACCCAAAAGCCAAAACAACAGCAGTTACACTAGATGCTGAAAAGGCATTCGATTCCGTGTCCTGGAATTATATTTACTCTATACTAAGCAAAATGGGATTTGGCCCAGTATTCATCAAATATATACGTGTCTTATACACCGATCCCAGAGCAATGGTCAGAACAAATAAATCTCTATCCCCAAGCTTCGCACTTGGTAGAGGCACAAGGCAAGGCTTCCCATTATCCCCTCTTATATTTGCACTCACCATAGAGGGCATGGCAGCCAAACTCAGACACGAACACGGATGGAGGGGTATTCGCGTTAGGGGACCTCCCCAATTTATTTCACTTTACGCGGACGATACAATGCTGTATGTCAGAAACCCGGAAACCAACCTACCACTGGTAATGCAAGAAATAGAGACATTCGCTAAATACTCAGGGTACCGAATAAATCAGGCTAAATCGGAAATTATCCCACTCACCGCATCCACAGTACAGACCCCAGCCACTGTACAATTCAAATGGTCACCGACCACAGCCCGATATTTAGGAATCATAATGGCCACAGATAAGCAGACCCTGTACAAGAACAACTATGAACCATACCGAATACTATTGGAACATAAGCTAAATGTATGGGACAAAATCCCAATTTCTTTATACGGGCGAATAGCGCTACTCAAAATGGTGATAGTACCGAAACTATTGTATTTGTTCTGTAACATACCCATTTGGCCGGGCAAACCGTTTTTTCAACAACTTCAGAGACTGGCGACTAGGTTTGTATGGAACTGAGGTACCGTGAGAATCAAATGGCCCAAACTTTGCGAGAAATACGATACCGGGGGCTTGGCAGTCCTGTACTTTCAACTATACTATCAGGCCTCCCAAGCCCACTTCGCAAAATACTGGTCAGACTCCACCGAGGCGTACGCACATACACAAGCTGAAAAGTTTGCGGCAGCCCCCTACAACATAAGGGCAATGCCCTACTTCAAAGCACAGAGAGACCGAGGAGAGGTCGACCCAGTAGGCTCTACAGTCCGGGCGTGGTCCATCCTAATGAGCAGAGTGGGATGCGACAACCCATACTGGCCACATACCCTGCTGTGGCACCATCCAAAGCTCGAACCCACCCTGGACACAACCCTTCAGAAAAAATGGGACCCAGGGAAAGAAATGCACATAGGAGACCTATACCCTGATGGGAAATTTGCATCCCTAAGCACGGTCCACGCAAAGATCGGGTCCGGGCTGGTAACCACAATACAATACTATGGACTTAAAGCCGCGTGCAAGAAACAATGGCCATCCCTCCCAGAAGCCCCACCTACCCATCAATTCCTGACCGACACCATGACGCCAGAAGGCTTCAGGGGTAGAATCTCTACCCTCTACAACGCAGTACAACGGCACACCTCATCCAAAAACACAATGAAAGCCAAATGGGAAAGAGACCTGGGCATCACCATTGAGGACACCCAATGGGACAAATACTGCCAGTTTACCAAGGCAATTTCTATGTGCACCAACTTTAGACTGATTCAATTCAAAATATTAAATCATCTACATATCACTCCCAACAAAGTCGCCAAATTCGACTCCACGACCAAACCGGAATGCCCAAAGTGTCACACCCAAGGGGCAAACTCCTTTCACATGTACTGGGACTGTCCCCCTATATCAAGGTTCTGGTGTGAGGTAGCAGACACTGTAAGCAATATTGTTGGACACAGGATCCCAGCAACTCCACTGAAATAACTACTTGGTGACATTGGGAAGGTCTCGATCAAAACACGTCACCTGGTCGCAGTCGCGGGGGCAGTCGCCAAAAGATGCCTACTTGGAGCCTGCAAGGCAAGTAACCCTCCCACACGACAGGCCTGGATGAAAGACCTCATTCTAGTACAAGAAACTGAAGAAGGGAATAGTTTCTTACCTGTAACTCCATTTCTCCAGCATTGGTATCTTTCATGGATTCACATGCTTAGAATATTCCCCGTCGTCAGACTGGGACCCCTCGGTACACATATATAGCCTTTTTCAAAGGAAAAACTTTTGACACTTTTGTGTCCTATCTACGTCCTTCTAGGACCCGCCTACGCATGCTCCGCAGGCCGTGCTAGTATAAGAGGCCCGCCCCCGCGGCTCCCCTTCAGATTTCGGCCCCTCCAAAGTAGGAAGGGTTAAATTTATCACATACATTACATACGGGGAGGTTGGCAGGCGCATGTGAATCCATGAAAGATACCAATGCTGGAGAAATGGAGTTACAGGTAAGAAACTATTCCCTTCTCCAGCATTGGATCTTTCATGGATTCACATGCTTAGAATAGATTGTATAGCAGTAACGCTTGAGACGGCGGTGAGAATGTAATGTAACAATATATATCCTCACCCTACTACACAATGCATATCTCCCGTAGGGATAAGTTAAGTCATATAACATTGCCCACATAAAGTATATCGCCCTTAAGAGGGTAGATAACCAAATCTCCACAGGGAAGAGCTTACCTTACTGAAACAAATGGCGCAGGACAGCTCTTCCCATCTGCACCTCGTCTGCATGCTGCCTGGCAAGGCAGTAGTGGCGGGTAAACGTGTGGGGCACTGACCATGCCGCCGCTTGGCATATGTCCGTCAGCGGAATCCCAGCCCATAACGCTGTTGAGGAGGACATCGACCTTGTAGAATGAGCTCTAGGATGTCCTTGCAGTGGCCTTCCCGCCTTAGTGTGACAAAAAGCAATCGTCGACGAGACCCATCTAGCCAGTCCCTGTTTAGAGATTGCTTTTCCTCTTGTCGACGGACCATATGCGACGAACAGTTGCCGAGTATCCCTGATGTCTTGTGTACGATGTAGGTAGAATTTCAGGGCCCTCTTAACGTCCATGGTATGAAGAGTTTTTTCTGCTGCCGATGATGGAGTGGCGAAGAAAGTAGGCAGAACCACGGATGAGTGTTTGTGGTATACCGTCGAAACCTTCGGGACGAACATAGGGTTAGTTGCCAGGACTACCTTGTCCTTAAAGAATCTTAGGTAGGGCGGGTCCACGACCAGCGCTTGTAGTTCCGAGATACGTCTGGCTGATGTGATAGCTATCAGGAATGCCAACTTCCACGAAATGAATTTTATGTCGGACGTGGCCATAGGCTCGAAAGGCGGTTTCATCAAGCCTGCCAACACTGTGTTGAGGCTCCACATCGGGGGAAAACGTTTCACCGGGGGAAAGGCTCGAAATAAACCCTGCATGAAGTGTTTTACCAGTCTGTCACTGAATAGAGGAGACGACTGCCTCTTCCTTGTGAACCTCGAGATGGCTGCCAGGTGTACCTTTATCGACGAGGGGGACAATCCCTTTTCTGCCAAGAGGAGCAGGTAAGGTAGAACTTGTTCTGGCGTCACCAACAATGGTTGTAGGCCCCGTTGTCCTCTACACCATTCACAGAATCTCCGCCACTTATAGGAGTAAGATTTGTTAGTAGAAGGGGCTCTAGCCGCCTGTAGAATTTTTTGGCAATCCTCTGAAATGTCTAAGGCGCCGAACTCCGAGAAGTCAGGAGCCAGGACGTAAGGTTCAGACTGTCCGGGTCGTGATGCCACACCGTGCCTCTGTCCCGGGATAGAAGGTACGGGACTTTCGGAAACGCTATGGGATGTTCCAGCGATAGATGGAGGAGGTCTGAGAACCACGGTTGCCTCGGCCAGTATGGTGTCACTAGAATCACCCGGCAATTGTATCTGCGTATCCACTGTATTGTTTTCCGTATGAGGGGAAACGGGGGGAAAGCATAGAGGAACATGTCCGTCCATGGGAAGGAGAACGCCTCCCCCACCGATCCCTCTTGGGGCCATCTGCTTGCAAATTGCTCGCATTTCTTGTTGTCTTTGGTCGCGAAGGCGTCCAGAGGGGGGTGACCCCATTTCTCGAACACTTTCCTCAACTGACCCGTGTCCACTTCCCACTCGTGTATCTGGGCCATGCTTCTGCTGAGGGAGTCGGCTTGGCCGTTCCTCACTCCTGGAAGGTGATGAGCCACGAGGGAAATTTCGTGTTTCGATGCCCAATGCCATGTTCTCTGGGCTTCTATGGAAAGGGTCCTCGATCGTGTCCCTCCTTGTTTCCTCAGATAAAACATGGCTGTTGTATTGTCGGTCAGTATTCGCACTCGCGAACTCTTGATGTGTGGTAGGAACGCCTTCAAAGCCCATCGTACCGCTCTGAGTTCCAGTACGTTTATGTGTAGGAGTGACTCCGTTGGAGACCAGCGACCTTGCGTTTGGAGAGCACCCATGTGCGCTCCCCATCCGGTTAGGGACGCATCCGTAACTATGGTGCTCTGAAACTCCGGCTCCTGTAGGGGCACACCGTTGCTCAGATTGTGGGAACTCTGCCACCACTGGAGGGTCCGACATAGCTTGTCGTCGTCGACGGTTATCCTGTCCGACCACGATCCATGAGCCTGTGTCCATCGGTCCACGAGGAATTCTTGGACTGGCCTCATGAATAGTCGACAGTTTCTCACCAGATGGATGCAGGATGCCATGGCCCCCAGGACCGAAACATACTTTCTCACTGAGATCCTGGTGTTCCGCCGTAGCCGGGCCGCTTGTTGAATGAGTCTTGAGGTCCTGTCGAGGGAAGGTTTCACCAGCCCTAACTGAGTCTCGAACTGTGCCCCCAAGAATACCAGCGTTCTCGTTGGCCGCAGAGAGGATTTCTCGAAGTTTATGGCGAATCCTAGTCATTGTAGAAGCTGCCTGGTGGCTTGCAGACTTGTGTTGGTCGACGCTGGGGAGGATCCCCTTACCAGCCAGTCGTCGAGGTATGGGTATACATGGTGGCTTTGCTTCCTTAGCCAGGCAGCCACTGGAGCCAGGCATTTTGTGAACGTTCTGGGGGAGGTCTTGAGCCCGAAAGGAAGAACCGTGAATTGGTAGTGAGTTCGCCCTATTACAAAACGTAGGAATTTCCTGTGTTTCCGACACATTGGAATATGGAAATACGCGTCCTGTAAATCCAGGGACGCCAGGAAATCTCCCTTTTGAACTGCGCGGATCACTTCCTGCCGAGTGAGCATCTTGAATTTTAGGCTCTTTAAGGACTTGTTGAGATCGCGTAAGTCTAGAATGGGACGCCATTTGCCGTTCGGCTTTTTTACGACGAAGTATCTTGAGTAGACTCCTTGACCTCTCTGTGATGTTGGAACTAATTCTATCACGCCCTTCGCTAACATGAGTGTAACCTTTTGTTGCAGTACCTTCATATGGGACTGAGCGGTGAACGCAGGTGGAATTTGCGGAGGGTTGTGTTTGAATTGCAGAGAGTGTCCGTTTCTTATGGTGTCTAACACCCATTGGTCCGTCGTTATCCTTTCCCATTCGTCGACATATGCTGAGACTCTTCCCCCCAGAACGGTGCGTGGTATGTCACTGCTAATCTTTATTTTGCTTATCTCTCGACGACGATGGGTATGATGGTCGTTTTCTGGAAGACTGGAAGTTTCGTTGACGGTTAGCCGATTGTGAGGCACGTCGGTATCCCTGGGAGGGGTAAGCCGATCTGGCAAAGGATCTGTCTCCAGAAGAGAATCTCGAATTACCTGAAGCCCCTCTAAAGGGACGAAAAGACTTGTAACTTCTGCCACTCTGGAGGGCACCCAATGAACGTGCCGTGTCCGAATCTTCTTTCATCCCTTTTAGGGCCTCGTCCACCTTCTCGCCGAAAAGAAGGTCTCCCTCAAAGGGCATATCTAAGACCTTCTATTGCACCTCTGGCCTGAAGTAGGTACACTTAAGCCATGACTGTCGACGCAATACCACCCCATTGTTGACTTGCTTGAAGCCTGACTCAGTGAGATCCACCGCAATGTTTATTGCGTGATTTGAGGCTTCCTCACCCTCTCGGACCAGTAGCATCGCCGCCTTCCTCTGTTCTTCTGGAAGATGATGAAGCAGCGGTGCTAATCTGTGCCACATCTCCCTATCGTATCTGGCCACAATTGCCAGAGAGTTTGCAGCCTTTACTGTGGTCGCTCCCACGGAGAGCACTTTCTTGCCAAAGGCATCTTGGCGTCTCGCCTCGTTCTCAGGAGGAGTCGTGCACTTGTGCTGTGCCTTTGCCTTCCTCGCTGCTGCCGCTGACACCACCAAGTCCGGTGTTGGTTGGGAGGATAAACACTTGGGGGTAGACTCAGGAGCCTTAAACTTTTTTTCTAGGCGTCCTTTCACTGCTGGTTCTGAGAATGGGTGTCTCATTGTCTGCAACCCCTCTTTCCATACATGGTCCAGTATTGGTATCGAGAACACCGACCTCCTTCTCTTGCCCATGTGGTCGAACAAAAAACAATCCTTTTTCTGTTCTTCTTGGGACAGACCAAATTCTTTGCATGCCTTCTCCATCATAGAATGGAATGACGCGATGTCGTCCGGAGGGGAGGGGTGAGCTGGGCTTCTGGGGTTTTCCAACTCCGCCTCTGACTCCCAGGTAGGATCCCTGGAGGGGGATAATGAGATATCCGACATGGCACCCCTGTCGGACTCCGAATCTGGCAGCTCACCTTCCTCCTGTGCCAGTGTTGAGATTGGCGTGCGTGGGTGCGTCGGTTGATGGGACGGACCCGGCTCGTCGACGAGTGACTGTGGCAGGCTTGCCTGGGGTAGTCGCTGGTCCAACGACTGCAACAAGGACTGAAGCGTGGACAGAATATCCAACGACAAAACCGATTGAGGATTGAGGAGAGGGGCAGATACCGGTGTAACGGAGGCCCTCGTCGACGACTTGTCAGCCGCTCGTAGCCCTAGGTCTGCTGGGCCAGCAACTCTCTCGTTCTCGTCCTCCGAGGACAGCAACATAGCTTGTTCTTGTAGCAAAGGCTCCGGGGGGGTCGGGTCAAAGACTTCAGGCCTCCAGGCCTCCTGTAGGATCCCCGTCGATGAGGCCCTCGTCGACGGGACGGTGGATGCCCCCTGTGCAAGTGGTAGGGAGGTGGTCGATGACTGGACCGCCGTCGACGACGAAGACTTCGCAGGTGGTTTTGGCGGTCCCGCCTTCTCCACACTGTGCCCGCTTTTACTCGACTCTCGACTCGTGGTCGATCTGTGATGATCGCCAGAGGAGGATTTCCTTTCCTTCTCATGCTTTTTTGATGAGGATGATTTCTTTGCCGAGGAGTCTCTAGTGGAGTGACTTCCAGACGACTCTTTTTCCGACGGTCTAGATTTCTTCGCCGGCGGTTCCGGCGAGGCCTCTCGGCGCGATGTTTTTGCCGACTGTGTGGAGCCCACCTCCGAGGGGGGGTATGCCCCCGCTCCATCATTCAGCCATGCCACCAGGCGTCGGTTCCGGTCTTTGAGGGTTTTTTGAGAAAACCCCTTGCATATGTCGCAGGTATCCGCCGAATGGTGAGGGTGGAGGCAATATATGCAGTCCATATGTCCGTCCCCCTCGTAAACCTTTTTTAAGCCGCATGTCGCGCATGGACGGAACAGCGCTTTACCTGACACAGAGGACATTATTACTCGAAATCCAATGACGCAACCTAGTACAAAACAGTAGGACAACACGAGGAGATCCCACTACTTTGGAGACGGTTGAAATCTGAAGGGGAGCCGCGGGGGCGGGCCTCTTATACTAGCACGGCCTGCGGAGCATGCGTAGGCGGGTCCTAGAAGGACGTAGATAGGACACAAAAGTGTCGAAAGTTTTTCCTTTGAAAAAGGCTATATATGTGTACCGAGGGGTCCCAGTCTGACGACGGGGAATATTCTAAGCATGTGAATCCATGAAAGATCCAATGCTGGAGAACTATACGTGCAAAGCGTGGTGTCGGCCTCCAGGCCAAAAGATATCTGGGCCCCATTAAGGAGTTATCTTGGACCACCTTCCGACACATCAGGAGATGAATCCTCTAGCTCAGCCAACGACCTAGCCAGTGGAATCCCAGGTCCATCATCGATCACAGACTGAAACCCAAAGGAAAACCAAGGACATGAACAATACGAACTGACCCCCAGTCCTAAAATTTACAACTTGTTGTATGTCTAAATGCAAAATGTCAAAACATGTATGATATATGTGATGCACTTGTCAAATCTTTAAATAAATGTTTTTAAAAAAAGATATAGCAGAGTGGAGTGTATTGGCTCATGCTGAGAAGGCTCGAGTGTGTGCTGTGCTCCACGGTCCCACAGTGTACCATGCTGAAAACGTGGGGAAGGGAGATCCCTGGCAATCGCATACTGACTTATTATTTGTGAACACTTCTTTTGTCATTGAAAACCCTATCCCACACCCTTTCTGTAATTAGTTGTAAGGAATTGGCAATAGTTATTTATTTAGTATAAGCCTTTTTATTTTGACACAACGCCACAGGGACTGCCTTATTTTCATTTGATGGTCGACGCTTGCTCCCATCTTAGATTTAGGTTTGGCTTTTTTCCACCCTGCATTTAATAAACACCCTTGAACTGTGATCACTTGTGTCTTTCTTTACTGTTGCCTCCATGAGTTCCTTATATATGGTGTCCGAGTGTGATATGATTCAACTGATAAAAATTGAAACCCATGCTAATAATTGTGATATCACCGGAAGAGGAAAATAAAATAGTTGATCTCCTAGATTCAGACCACATACCCACATTAAAATAGATGCTCTCCTCTCAATTACATATTACATCCAGTCAACATGATCTGTTCTTTAAGACTCAAGTCTTACTAAATACCCTCCCACTCTCACATTATAACATACAACCCTGGGACCGAATAATTCTAAGGGTCCAACCATTTTTTTTGTTTAATCAGACCTGGTGCTCTGAGGCTTCCTCCCTCTGAGCCTTTTTTTTCAGGCTATTCAGTCTCCTTCGGCGGCAAGACCATCCGGGTTAAGACCCAATCTATCTCAGTCTACTCCTTTAACAGACTCAGAATCAGATGACTCAGAGGATTTTGACACCTTATCGGAAGGGATCGAGAGTAGTAGTTTTTCTGATTCAGACACCACAGGGGGAACCCTTACACCCCCGGAGGAAATGGCCGATCTAGCCAACATCATCGCCCAATTGGCAGCCCATTAGATACAAGCTGAAAACCGACTGCAGGAGAATCTAACTAGACGAACTGAATTGCAAGCAAGGCCGTTACTACCACAAGGCGTATTTCAACCATATCTCGAAGGAGAGGACTTGGGAAATGTTTTCCTAAACTTCGAACGCCTGGCCGAACAATTTGGGTGGGGAGAGAACCTTAAGAAATGCTATTAGGGACCCTGGCTAAAAGGGGAACTCCAAACTTCTTATCAACTACTCAACCTTGCACAGGGAGCCTACTCCTTATCCATCAAGGAAGGCTTGTTGAAAAGAGTTGGGCAAACCTGCAAATTTTATCGGCAGAAATTATGAGCCATTAGGTTAAACCCAGGAGAAACTCCTTTAGAAATGGGTGGATGAATCAAAAACACGGTAAACCCTATGGACAAAGAATAAAACTCTAGAAGAAATGACCGAGATGATTACTTTAGAACAATTTACAAATTCCTTACCCCCTTTTTTTCAAAAATCCATCCTTCATTTAAATCGACCTAACCTAGCCATGGCCATTGAGACTGTGCAAAACCATGCAAATGCGGCTAAATACTTCCATCAAACCCAGCGATGGGAAGATCAAAGAGATCATAAGCCCATCCATCGCCCTACACCCCAGGGAATAGATAAACAAGGGAGGGTCATGTAGAATCAAGGCAGGGATTCCACGAGAGAAAGTCGAGGTCAAGAAACTCGACCCAAGACCCAAAGATGAAAGCACAAGGGAGGAAGTAAAAGGAGGCAAAGCACTTCCTGTGGTCTCGTTTTCCTGTACAGCTATCGGACATCTAGCTAGACACTGTCCAAAGAATATAAAAGACAAATCTATGGAGATAGGCTGTCTGAAGGGGGAGGAGTGGGAAGAAGCTGAGGAAGAGCTAGAGACCTTTAGCATCTGCTTATGTCAGACCCCCATTGAGTTCACCTATGAAAAGGCTTGGGTAAACGCGAAACAGGTAAAAGCTCTAAACGACTCAGGTAGGAAACAGACCACTATACGGGCCGACTTAGTTACACCACAAGATCTAAACCATGCAACCCTAGTCCGAGTAACCTGTGTACATGGGCATAACGAAATTTATCCTATGATATCAGTACACATACAAATCTGGGGCACGACATGTGAAATACCATCAGCTATAATTCCAGAGCTCCCTGAGGAAGTCATCCTGGGCCGAGACTTCCCAATCTTCTCTACTCTCCTACAGGAATTTCCACCCACCCCACAGCCCCCTCAGAGATTTTCTGCCCCAGAGATCCTGGCAGGAAAACCATAACTCCCAAAACTCTCCAGTAAGGGATTGGGAAAACTCAAAACCCATGAAACCCAATTTGTCGGGTACTGTAGAGAATCAGATAAAATCAATTCACCTCTACCGATTAAAACTGATCAGTGTAATATGCAAGAGTGCCTCGACATCTCTCGACCCTGTTCTTTGGCCAGTCTTATCAACAGGAAATCTATCAAAAAACAGGTATATCCACCTCGCATAGGAGAAGGATATGTGAGAAACCTGACAGTGTCTCCCTGGCTAATCCCCAGGGATGTGTCATTCAGGTGACCAGGACATGGCCATCCCTATTGTATCCTTTACCTGTGGGAGGACCAGTGAGGGAGGATCACCTGGATGGGGATCCTTGGCGAGTGGGACACAGAGAGGCAAGAAGCGGTATCCCCCTTCTTCCAAAACCTTTTCACCATCCTACTCCGTAAGATATTTCAAAACACTGCCTCCACCCTTTTCCAACACAAACACTTTTGCACAACACGAAAGACAATGGACTAACACCAGAGCCGTTTACCTGACATCTCCCAATAAAAGGGTCAGGCAAAGTCAGGCAATTGACCAGAATCACTCATACCGGACGTCCCTTTCCCTTGCCCACAGGCATAAAAGGTGGCGCACGAGAGCACAGGCCGAGCAAGGCAGACCGCACGATGTGAGGGCCAACTCAGCACGGCAGTTCAAGAGGAGGCGAAAGACAGTGAATTCCCGAGAGGGTGACCAGGAGAGACGTAACCTTGCCCTTTCCGATCCAGGTCTGTGAAACCTCTACCATCGGAAACATAAGACCACGAACAGAGGCTAGCCTGTGTTGCAGCAGATGTCAATGGAATACGAGACCCTCCTCTGCTGATAACCACGATTGGGAGGCCATTACTCTGTCTTTATTGATACGTGAAACTATGAGAACGCAATAACTGGAGTACGAATTTACGAAATCAAACAATTTTTGAGTGCGCATTTTAAGCATGCATGACCGGGAGGACAAGACCGCACTCTCACGTTTAGCTAAAACAATCCCAATTGACATAATAATCTGGTTTTCCGGGTTGCATGCATAAAAATATTTCAAGTGAAATGGTTGGCTACTTGGTATAGCCCTAATAGATATTTGAAAGCAACTACTGTTTTAAATGTCAAAGTCTAGAGAGGCGACACTGCAGAAGTAGCGATTCACGATGAATCTGTGAAAGGACTTTGCAATCAGTGTATGCTTATTTTCATTGCACCATTGTAGGTGGGATTCTAACCCAGGGACTTGTTTACAAACTGTACCACGACTATTCATGCTGAATACCTGAAGTAATCAAAATGATGGTAAGAAAACCTTTTCTCACCCACCATTATTGAAAAAGTGAAACATGCTTGTGTTTTCTAAAACTAAAGTCACACATGGTTCTATCTATGAAATTGTTAGACCAGAAAAGCAACCCTATAGTCGAATGATATGTTTAATATGTTGGCCAGAAGCCAATCGCATCATGTGACAAACATCGCAATCCTAGAATCGTCAATGTAACCAAAGGGCATCCATTTTGTGAAATGTCGGCCATTTGCTTTTTTCTTTTCTGTCAAAATGCTTTGCAAATGTATTCTATGTTTTAGATTCGCACACCGTGTGAGGCCACGGCTTGAATGCTGAAATACTAACAGAGACAGGAATGTCAAACTGTGCAGAAATACATTGTTTTTCTCTCTCACTAAGTCCTTGAAGTCGAGCAGAAGCCGCATCTAATCAGTAGTCCAGGTGCCGGTTTGTCTTGCAAGCACTGTTGTAAAAGGCAGTTAAACATGAATTATAGTCTCCTAACGGTGATCCTTCGCAGAGAGTGGTATTTTCTGCTTCAGAACTATCTGATCCTTAGCTGATGAGCCGAAACACACAGATAACGTAGCAAGGAATGTTTCCCTGCTAAGAACACAATATCCTTGCCGAGCCAGAGCTCCATGTTCCCCATAACAGAAAGCTGTCTCTGCTGCCTTTGCTAGAATAGCTATGTTTAGGCTGAATGAAGACTTGCATAACGTGTCATAATTGTCATAATTGTCAATCACTGAACCCTAGCCTGTATGACATGTATGAGGGCGGGTCGAATTGCTTTAGCAAAGGATATGCCTAATGTATATATATTGCTGCTTGAGCGCTGTTCGCTCTCTCTCGCATCTCATGGTGTTTGCGAACACACGTCGTGAGGCGGTGAGACCCAGTCGGCCGACTGAGAATACTTTGAAATAAATCAGACTTGTTTGGAAAATGAACCTCGAGTCTGACGTGTCATTTTAGTATATGGTTATTGTGCCTTAGTTTCCATAAGCGGTCTTTATGGCCTAGCAAATATGGCGCACGAATAGGGACCCTCCCACTGATGCTCCATCGTATACGTTGAAGTTGAAGGAAGGCAAAAACGAGTCGAGGACAAAGCCATCGAAGCGGGATCGGAAGGTGTTCGGGGTGCCCCTGTAGAAGTGATGAGAGACTCCTCCGCAGATCTGTACACAGCCGATCCCTGATCGACGAGCAGCGCCCAGAGAGCATCAAGGCGAGGGTCCTGGAACAAGGCAGATTGAGCCAGACACGCAGTCACGACGATTCTTGGTTGTGTCTGTATACGGGCGAATTGCATCCTGAGTGACGTATTGGTTGATCAGGTGAGTCGTGTCCTGATTCTTAAACGTCCTGATAATGGTAGAGAGTTGCTCTTGCAAGTTCAAATGCCTAGGGTAAGAATTGACCATGCCTGGGAAATTGTCTTCCTGTTTAGTGAGTTTTTTTCACTGCGGTAGACAATCTTTGGAAACTGGCCAGGTTGCGCTACCCAAAGAGTCGCAGGCACATGAAATGTATATCAAGTATGGTATAGGGGCAATAGTGTTTAATGCGATTTGGCATAGGCAGACCAGACGTGTATCAGACCTTCAGTGGCCTAATAATGGGAGCTTTGAATTAGCACTCATAGAACACCTAGAATCAGTATTGCTACGCAAAAAGGCCCGAACTGCAGCATTCGACGTTGTAAGAGACTGCAGGAGGAAGCTAATCTCTGTTTGAGAAGTAGGGAGAAACACGCGCACAGACATAAAACGAATGTAGAGAAAGCGCTAGAGCATGATCAGCAGACAGAAGCCATAAGGAACATGGACAGGGCTTTCCAATTAGATGTACAGAAAATATATCCCCAGCAAGATTTGCATACATCAGATGAACTAATAAACAAAATATTAAATGAGCGAAAAAATGAGCATCAAAGTACTGACTCAGTTGCACCTCTTCCTTAAGTACCTCCCATTCCCGTTATTCCATTTGCACCTGCAGTAAGCAGTTTCTCTCCCCCTGTGCCTGTGACATCATTTCCTCCACCGCCTCCAGGGCATGAGTGAGCCGCTTTTGCAGGCAGTTCTACAGAGATGGGGCCTGCGCAAGGAAGCATTAGACAGACTCGTAGCATGATTAGCAAACGAAGGAAAGAAGAACTGAAAGAATGGGCCAAAACGTATATTGATGATGACAATGAGTGGCTGTGCAAAGTTCCATATCTGATCATAGAGGCCTTGGTGAACTGCAGGTATTGTTAGAATGCATGGGGAATTATCTTGTGAAAATATGGAGTGATTTGGCCGATACAGTGGTACCGCAAGAGTTGCGTGATTTAGTTGTTTTTTCGAATCTGCGAGATAATGCGACGAAAGTACGAGAACACATAGGCCGAATATTTGTGTTTAAGCGAGAACTTGATCGATTGCATAAAGAATTATTGAAAAAAGATAAACCGCATATGTCGTATGTCCAGCATACCACCGTTGAAACCTGTTAGTGAAGAGATGTGAATTTGTACGCGAGATGCGCTTAGATGGATTACGGAAGCCGCCATTTCCCCAATTGAAGTGCATGATACGTTTAGTCAGTATACACCAGAAATGCAGAGAAAGGTATTACAGGTTATGGTAGAGTACCTACAGGATGAATGTATCAAGAATAAGATATGTTGTCCCGCTGATCTAATGACAATTTATAAAAGAGCATTTTCGCCTGAAACGACTGCTTTTTCACTTGATTTAGCTTTGTTGTTTAATAGACGAACAAATGTAGTGTCATGAGCACTGCTCCCGAGGAGCCAGGACAGGTCCAGCATCCTCGGAAGCAGGCCCGCCTTTCATTCTTCCGGACCCAGCAGGCCCCTACAGGGGCCCTTTGGACCGTGTCCTGGCACCTTTGGCGCCAGGCTCATAAAGGGTTTCAGTCCTGGCGCCATAGGCCCCCGGCTCATATGGGTAAACCATGTTATAATGCTTGGGTGGACTTACCTGGGGCAGACCATGCTGCATACTCACCCAGAGCAACCCAGTCAGGCTGAAGTTCCCAGCCAGCAGGGCTGAGAGGAACTACTTCCTCAAATCAGGAACTCTTTTCTTACCTGGGTGGGGCTGGAGGAAGAACATGCACCAAAGCTCTGCTACACTATTTAAACCACGCCCGATGGATTTCACGTGCTTCGCGTTATTCTGCAGCAGCAGCAGGACGCTCACCGTGTCGGCTCCTGCATTCCTGGTCCGGATACATCCTCAGCTTCCCGAGCAGCAACCTGGGGTTAAGAAAACACGCCGGAATTCATACGTACCTGAATTCAACCTCCAGAATCCAGTCTCCGAGACATGCAAGGAAAAGTTCAAGGTTAGAAAACGTGCAAAACGCCCGCAGCCGCGCTCGCTTACCTTATCCATCCTTGATCACTCCAAGGCTCACCGCGGCCTTCACTCCGGCAGCATCCCCGCATCTAAAAGGGAAAAAGACATTGTTAAAGGCGCCCATTTGGATAAGGTTACAGTTTAACTATTACTTACCGGCCTCCGCACGTGCAGCAACGGCGGCATCCTCCACAGCATCCCAGCACCTGAAAGGGAAAAAGACATTGTTTAAGGCGCCCATTAGGATAAGGCCACGTTTCAGTTATACTTACCGGACTCCGCACGTGCAGCAACGGCGGCATCGTCCACAGCATCCCAGCACCTGAAAGGGAAAAAGACATTGTTTAAAGGCGTCCATTAGGATAAGGCCACATTTCAGTTATACTTACCGGACTCCGCACGTGCAGCAACGGCGGCATCGTCCACAGCATCCCAGCACCTGAAAGGGAAAAAGACATTGTTACAGGTGCCATTTTGGAAAAGACCATAGTTCAATTATACTCACGTGTCTCCGCACGTGCAACTGCAACAGCATCGCCCAACGGAGTCTCGGCATCTAAAGACTATTGCAAAGGGACTCTAACCTGCACATTGAATTCATCCAGTGACGTAACTGGACTCCTTGCGCCCCTGCACCAGAAGCAGGATGGAGAGCTCACCTTCACCAAGCCAAAGGTAAGAGCTCGCTGAGACTTGTTGAAAGCCTAGAAGTGGGAGAAGCAAGACTGGGGGGGAACCTCATCCTATCACTTGGGTATTTACCCCTTTTTTCCCATCTACAGAAAAATACCTCACAAACCAGGCAGTTCGTATTCGGAGGTCCCACCCTGAGCGCATTCCGAACCCAGGGTCGCAGTCCAGACTGAGTCAGCGCCTCCGTAGGAACCAGGTGAGCGTTACAGAACGCGAAGCCTACCAAAAATTTCCTACCCAGGCGCTATGGAAACTTCTGACACAGACCAGTTGGCCCAGTTGTTGGGTGAATTAAGGGCCGAAGTCCATGCTGCTTGCCAGGAAACAAACACCCTTAGGAGGGAATTGATAGTGTCAAAGGAACGAACTGATGAACTCGCCAGACAGTTATTACAGAGTCAAGCAGGACAAACCCCTCTACCTAACTAAGGGGGGAATTATATTCCAGTGTCCTCAGCCAATCCATTTCAAATCAACATACCTGGAAATGTGCCTTTGGCGACACCTGAACGCTATTCTGGTGATCCTAAAAGATTCGCAGTATTTATGAATCAGTGCCGTTTGCACTTTCTTTGTAGACCTGCAGCCTTTCCGACGGACCAGACCAAGGTAGCCTTTGTACTTTCGTATCTTAGCGGCAGCGCCGCGGATTGGTCGATCCCTCTAGTTACACAGGACGATCCAATCCTTCGTGATTTCCCAGCCTTCCAGGCCAATATGGAAAGACTTTTTGCAAGGCATTCCCAGGGGCAGGCCCTGGACAATGAACTCCTTTCCCTACGACAGGGCAATCAAGATCTTTTGACCTACATTGCATCATTCAATAGGCTAATCGTGGAAACCAGATGGCCCGAGGACAAAAGGATCACGCTTTTTTACAGAGGTTTGCGTGGCGAACTCAAAGACGTCCTTGCTCAGGTAGTGAACCCTCCTCAGGATTGTTCAGAGTACATTGATTTGGTGGTCCAGTTGGATCACAGGCTACAAAATAGAAAGGTGGATCGATCCAGGTTTGAAACACGAGTGTTCCCTAAGTCTCAAAGTTACACCAAGGGAGTAGAAGCCGTCGAACCGATGCAAATTGGGGTTGTAAAGGGCCCCTTAACCCAGAAAGAATGTGACCGGAGACGACAAATGCAACTATGTCTCTATTGTGGGAGTCCTGGGCATTTTCTTCGAGATTGCCCGACAAAACCACCTAAGAAGACAGTGGGAGTCTCTGATAAGAGTTCTGAAAAATCTGAGCCGGGAAACGACCTTGCCTGACAAGTGTAGAGGTCCGCTTGCCGAGCGTAAAAAACAGTTCTTTGACCTCGCATTTCATAATGCCAATGGTCCTCATAAACCCAGAGCAACCGGATCGCTTGCATGCAATTAAGGCATACATTGATAGCGGAGCAGTTGGAAATTATGTGGATCGCGAATTGGCCTCCAGGATGAACCTACCTCTTTGTCCAAAGGTGGTTAGAGACGTCATTACCACGGTGGATGGGACGGAAATTGCCTCCGGACCAGTGACCCATACCACTATTGAAGTGACGATACTAGGCCAAGACGGACATCAGGAGGTAATCGTGTTCGACGTGATCAAGGGTCCTCAATTCCAGGTAATTCTAGGGATTCCTTGGTCGGAGAAACACAATCCTCAGATTGATTGGCGAGCAAAGACGATACAGTTCCCAGAGTGTGCAACCACTTGTTATCCTAGACCTAGTATTGGCCTAGCGGTAGCAACGGCCGAAGGACCGCAATTGCCTCCAGAGTATCAAGAATTCAGGGATGTCTTCCAGAAGGAACAGGCTAATACCTTGCCTCCCCACAGATCTTATGACTGTCAAATAGACCTGATACCCGGAGCCACTCCCCCTTGCAGTAGAATTTACGCCCTTACCGAGCCTGAGAATCTTCATTTGCGAAAGTATTTAGACCAGTACCTGGCCAATGGCTTTATCCGTCCATCGAAGTCCCCTGCATCCTCGGCTCTGTTCTTCGTACAAAAAAAGAAGGTGACCTTAGAGCCTGTATTGATTATCGCGCTCTGAACCAGATAACTGTAAAAAATCGGTACCCAATACCTCTGATCCCAGAGCTCATTGACCAAGTGAAAAACGCCTGTATTTATACTAAGCTAGATCTCCGGGGAGCTTATCACTTGGTACGGGTCAAGGAAGGGGACGAATAGAAGACGGCATTTCGTACCAAGTATGGGCTGTTTGAATATCAAGTTATGCCCTTCGGACTATGCAATGCACCGGCTGCCTTCCAGTATTTCATGAATATTGTCCTCAGAGAACTCATTGACGTCTGCGTTGTTGTCTATATAGATGACATTCTTGTATAGTCATCCTCAGAAGCTGACCATCGAAATCATGTCAGAGCGGTCCTTGAAAAACTTCGCCAACATAAACTTTTTGCCAAGCTTGAAAAATGTGTTTTTCATGTCACGGAAGTCGAATTTTTGGGATTCATTCTGTCACCAAAAGGGGTCCACATGGACTCAAGAAAAGTTGACGCTATCCTCAAATGGCCATCTCCTACTTCCGTGAAAGGCGTTCAAAGCATGCTTGGCTTTGCCAATTTTTACCGCAGATTTATTCCAGAGTTTTCACGAGTGGTACAACCCATCACTGCCCTCTTAAGAAAGAATAAACGCTTCGAATGGTCTGCGGAAGCAGAACAAGCCTTCCAAGAGCTAAAGGCTAAATTTACCTCGGCGCCAATTTTGAAACACCCACGCCCAGACCTCCCCTATATCGTTGAAACCGATGCCTCCAGCTTAGCAATGGGAGCTGTCTTATCACAAAGAGATCCAGAGACTAACCAGCTGCATCCTGTGGCATTCTGGTCTCGGCGCCGGAGATCAACTACACCATTACAGATAAAGAGCTTCTAGCGATTAAATCCGCCTTTAAGGCCTGGCGGCATTATCTTCTTGGGGCCAAACACACCATCACAGTGATCACAGATCATCGAAATCCGCAGTATTTAAAAACCGCCAAGGCTCAATCTTCCAGACAACTTCGCTGGGCTCTATTCTTTGCTGAATTTGACTTCGTAATCACCTATCGCCCAGGCCACAAGAACGGCAAAGCGGATGCTCTTTCCCGAATTGGAATGGGAGATAACGTTGCCAATCCAGAACCTGTACCAATAATTCCTGAGCAAAGAATCGTGGGCCTGATTTCTTCACAATCCATCGAGGATATTGAGGAAAAAACAAAACAACTTGTGACCCCATCTGACTTACAGAATTGGTTACAAAAAGGAAAAGATTTCACCGTAAGCAATGATTTGCCTTATTTCAAAGGATGATTATTTCTACCACACACCGATTTACAAGGACTGGTAATCTCCTGCTATCATGATTCTTTAATTGAGGGTCACCCTGGCATTGCCAAAACCACTGAAAAGGTGAAGAGACACTTCTGGTGGCCCTCGTGGAGAAAAGACATTAAAAATATTGTGATGTCCTGCGGTGTATGCGCTCAAAACAAGGGTCAGAAGAAAAGGCCGGCTGGTCTTCTGCAACCATTAGACATTCCACCATGTCCCTGGCATACCCTTTCCATGGACTTCATCACAGACTTACCCTCCTGTTCCGGGTACAACACCATTCTTGTTATTGTAGACCTGTTTTCGAAAATGGCCCACTTTATTCCGCTAAAAGGTTTGCCTTCAGCTTCAGTCCTAGCCAGAGTATTTCTCGAAAACATTGTCCGATTACACGGCTTCCCATCGATAGTAATCTCAGATAGGGGAAGCCAGTTTGTTTCTCACTTTTGGCGCAGCTGTTGTGGATTAGCTCAAATCGATGTAAGACTTTCAACCAGCCATCATCCCCAAACCGACGGACAAACCGAGAGAACCAACCAGACTCTCGAGCAATATTTAAGATGCATGCTACAACAGTCGGAGAGCAACTGGAAGGACATCCTTTGGATAGCAGAATATGCATACAACAATTCAGTTCATTCAGGAACCGGGAAGAGTCCCTTCTACATTTTGTATGGTATTCATCCTCAAACTTCCGACCTTGACCCACCTCAAGATCTTGGAACACCCGCCGTGGATCAATTGCATACTGTTATCACCCAAACCTTTAAAGAAGCGACTGCACATCTTCAACGAGCCAAAGAAAGGTACAAGAAGGGAGCAGACCAACACCGAAGCGATGCCCCTCAATACCAGGTTGGAGATCAAGTTTGGCTGTCCACCAAACATTTATCGCTTAAAGGGCCTCGCACCTTCAACCCCAAATACCTGGGACCATATCCAATTACGGCCATAGTTAATCCGGTAGCTGTCAAATTAAAATTGCCAACCCATATGAAAATACATCCTGTATTTCACGTTTCTCTTTTGAAACCCATGCAACCGGGAACCAGATTGACCAGTTCTCCAGAGCCTGTTCAAGTGAATGGAGAACCCGAATTTGAGGTTAAAGATATTTTGGACTCTAAGATCATAAAATCAAAACTATTCTACCTCATCGATTGGAAAGGCTACGGACCTCAGGAGAGATCATGGGAACCCTATGACCACGTCCATGCTCCTCGTTTAGTCAGAAAATTTCACCGGACATTTCCCAATAAACCAAAACTCCCGGGAAGGACAAGTTTGGGAGGGGCCTTGCGGGGGGTACTGTCATGAGCACTGCTCCCGAGGAGCCAGGACAGGTCCAGCATCCTCGGAAGCAGGCCCGCCTTTCATTCTTCCGGAACCAGCAGGCCCCTACAGGGGCCCTTTGGACCATGTCCTGGTGCCTTTGGCGCCAGGCTCATAAAGGGTTTCAGTCCCGGCGCCATAGGCCCCGGGCTCATATGGGTAAACCATGTCATAATGCTTGGGTGGACTTACCTGGGGCAGACCATGCTGCATACTTACCCAGAGCAACCCAGTCAGGCTGAAGTTCCCAGCCAGCAGGGCTGAGAGGAACTACTTCCTCAAATCAGGAACTCTTTTCTTACCTGGGTGGGGCTGGAGGAAGAACATGCACCAAAGCTCTGCTACACTATTTAAACCACGCCCGATGGATTTCACGTGCTTTGCGTTATTCTGCAGCAGCAGCAGGACGCTCACCGTGTCGGCTCCTGCATTCCTGGTCCGGATACATCCTCAGCTTCCCGAGCAGCAACCTGGGGTTAAGAAAACATGCCGGAATTCATACGTACCTGAATTCAACCTCCAGAATCCAGTCTCCGAGACCTGCAAAGAAAAGTTCAAGGTTAGAAAACGTGCAAAACGCCCGCAGCCGCGCTCGCTTACCTTATCCATCCTTGATCACTCCAAGGCTCACCGCGGCCTTCACTCCGGCAGCATCCCCGCATCTAAAAGGGAAAAAGACATTGTTAAAGGCGCCCATTTGGATAAGGTTACAGTTTAACTATTACTTACCGGCCTCCGCACGTGCAGCAACGGCGGCATCCTCCACAGCATCCCAGCACCTGAAAGGGAAAAAGACATTGTTTAAGGCGCCCATTAGGATAAGGCCACGTTTCAGTTATACTTACCGGACTCCGCACGTGCAGCAACGGCGGCATCGTCCACAGCATCCCAGCACCTGAAAGGGAAAAAGACATTGTTTAAAGGCGTCCATTAGGATAAGGCCACATTTCAGTTATACTTACCGGACTCCGCACGTGCAGCAACGGCGGCATCGTCCACAGCATCCCAGCACCTGAAAGGGAAAAAGACATTGTTACAGGTGCCATTTTGGAAAAGACCATAGTTCAATTATACTCACGTGTCTCCGCACGTGCAACTGCATCGCCCAACGGAGTCTCGGCATCTAAAGACTATTGCAAAGGGACTCTAACCTGCACATTGAATTCATCCAGTGACGTAACTGGACTCCTTGCGCCCCTGCACCAGAAGCAGGATGGAGAGCTCACCTTCACCAAGCCAAAGGTAAGAGCTCGCTGAGACTTGTTGAAAGCCTAGAAGTGGGAGAAGCAAGACTGGGGGGGAACCTCATCCTATCACTTGGGTATTTACCCCTTTTTTCCCATCTACAGAAAAATACCTCACAAACCAGGCAGTTCGTATTCGGAGGTCCCACCCTGAGCGCATCCCGAACCCAGGGTCGCAGTCCAGACTGAGTCAGCGCCTCCGTAGGAACCAGGTGAGCGTTACATGTAGAATCGCCAAGATGCAATTACCTATGAGGGAGGTGCCTCCCACGTTTGTCCCGAAAGTAGAGATTGCTGCGGATGGAGGAGCTCCAGCGCGAACGATAGAAGCTCATTATATCGCACAGTTTGTACATGTCCCTTTTTCTAGGCAAGAGGTACATACTATTGTTAGGCAGAAACCTGTGCAGTTCCCTCTGGGATCACTGCAAAAGATTTAGGACTACAGGTGGTTGGCAGTAAACCCAATTGGTAGCAGTCTGTACCACCCAGATTTACCTGGTAGCTGTGGCTGAGCAGTCAGACTTCTCTCAAGAAGAGTTAGGCAGTATACAGAGTATTCACAATAGGTCAAAAGGACACAGTAGAACAAGTAAACACTGACCAGAGCTTGGTGAAAAAGAGATATAATTATTTATTTAAAAACACATCTAATAAAACACACTGGCACTAATATCAAGCAGTTCAAAAACATGGTCACTAAAAGATTTACACTCCCTTCAACGATTAGTTAGACAAGTCTTAGGTAAAGCAACACTTATTTTCAGACAGCGGTGAGCGCTTAACGAAGATGGCACTCTAATCAATCGGTTTACAAGGGAGAGAAAGGCAGAGCAAAGATAGAAACAGATCCAAACACTTTCAGAAGAACACAGTAGGAGGAGAAGGCAGGTTAAAACCGTAAAGTCAAAGTTAACAAGGCCGGACCCACTTTAAGAGGCTCCGGTCGAAATGTGTCCAAGGTCACACGGTTCAAAGTGCCCAAAAGTTTTGCAATAGTTTCAAAAAGGGTTGGATCAACAGAAAGGGACCAGTTAGATGGTCAAGGCGGCCAGCCCAGTCCAGAAGGTTAAGGGGTTATTGTTACCTTGTAGCAATCTTTAGAAAGGGAGGCCTGGCGGACACGGTACCTTAAAATGGTGAGAACGCTCCAGCGGGGGCAGTTGTTCCTGGCAGCGGGTGCAAGTCGGTGCTTCGTCCGGAGGAAGAGAGGATCTCTTCGGGGAGGAAAGCAGGGGTCCGTTGCACTGCCAGGGAAGAAACCAGCAGCGGAGTTCTCAATTAGAAAGGAGCGGTCCTTTTATTCGCGGTCCAGTGGTAAGTGGCTATCCGGTTGCCGGGGTGCTTGGCACGGGCAATTCGACCACAAGACGTCCTGGGATGCGAGAAAAGAAGGGAAACTGGTTGTGCCCACCAGTCAGGGGAAGAAGACTCTCCAGCAGGGAGATCTCCTCTGTCGTTGGGAAGTAGTGAGTCAGTTCAGCAGGGCTCCACCGGTGGTGTCGTCGTAGCAGGTCGACTCAGCTTCTCCCTCGTTGTATTTTCAGGTCCTGTGGCGACTTCTGAAGTTCCAGTCCCAAAATGCCTACTTTTATGCAGCACACCCCCATTCACTCAGCCTAGCTGTCATTCAAACATGCTAAGTGGTGAGGCGACCGGCTCACCACTTGGGCCAATCACACAAGAGTGCGACTTGAGTTACCAAGGTAACTCAGTCCAGGGTGCCTAAACCCCCTCCGACACCCCCTGTGGTACCCAGACAGAGTGGCACCACTTTTGGAGGCTTCTGTGGAGAAGCCTGCCAAAAAGTGTAACAAAGGGCTCGACTTGGGTTGGAGTCACAGAAGAGAACACAAACGCCATTTTAGAATCGAGTTCTGGCAAAAGATACCGACCAGAGAATTAATATTAAATAAATAAACCGGCGGTATGTTCGAGGCTATAAGAATTAAATAATTAAAGTTAGTAGCCTCGAACAATGGGAAAATCCCATAGAGATATATTCGCGGTCGAATATAAAAAGTAGTATCCACTGCCACCAGCCAAAACTCGATCAGGGGGGACGGAGACGTGCCCCCTCGAACAACAGACCCCGGGGCAATGGAATTGCCCCGACCAGTACGTCCACAATATGATGGTTTGTACTGGTTTCTGTTCATAATTTGGGACTAGTAAAGCCAATGGTGACTTTACATGCCCTGGGAGACAGTAGTCAGTCCCAGGGTATGGAGTCTATGGTGGGGGGTCGCTACGACACCCCTGGGTTACGGCACGGAGGATGCTGTGTAACCCACATCAAAAAAACACATGAGACCCTACGGAGTAAAAGATGCCATAGCCCATAAAACACATGGGCCCTCATTACGACCCTGGCGGAAAGTGACTGACCTGACCGCCATAGCGTAAATAGCGTTTCCGCCATCGCACGACGGAGCAAAGTGCGGCCAATTCCGACCCATCGGGCACGAGCACTACGCCATGGCGGAAGTGCAAAGTCCGCGATGGCGGAAATGTCCCCAAAACGCGCCTCACCGCCGTCGTACGGCGCCCTAGGTGCAATTCCGCCACCCATCTTAGCGGTCACCGTAATGAGCGGCAACCGGAAAGTACGGTGACCGTAAACATACGGAAACGGAAGTAAAAACATGGGCCCGGAACGGGAAACAGCACGCCGTACACCTATAAAATCAGAATCCCCACACAACCATTAAAAATACTACCCTGAGACACATCCCAACCCGTCATCCACCCCAGTGAAAGCAATAGAAATGGGAAAAGTAGCGAAAAAAGCGTGCGACCGCAAGCGGCAGGTCCACTTCTCCCATGAGGAACTCACCGTGCTTACAGAGACCCTCCAGGAGAATGCTGCCGTCGTCTTCTCCACGCAAATGACCAGGACGGCACTTGCGAACAAGAAGGCCATATGGGCCCTGGTGGCACAGCGGGTAAGTGCGGTGGGGACCGCACCCCGCAACCCACTGCAATGCAGAAAGCGATGGGACGACCTGCGGATACGCGTACGGAGCATACTATCCGCCAATCGCAACATTGCCACAGCTACCGGGGGAGGATCGGAATCACCCATCAAGTTGACCCCCTGGGAAGAAATCTGTGCCTCCACCATTGGAATGGAGAGTATAGAGGGAGTCGGAGGGATGGAGAAAGGAGTGCAGACATCCGAAGAATCAGGTAGGTGGGCCAACTAATACTATGCCAAATCCACAATGTCCAATCATGTGAAGTACCATGTGTCCACATAGTGCAACAGTAACACATGTCCAGGAGAACGTCCACATACATTGGCCTGACAGCGCACTTTAAAACTCACATTAAATACATAAATAATTAAAAACCCTAAAAACACCCTTTACACGTGCAGCAGGCACACCCTAACTGCAGGCTGCAAAACAACTGCATCCTCAATCCACACAAAAATGAAACCACCTCCAAGGCCCCGACCCAAATCACCCTCAGGTACCACCCCAATGCATGTGATACATTGCCATTCCAATTTCCACAGACCCATAAATAACGCTCGCCCTCCTTTACTCCACCACAGGGTCCGATTCAAACGACGAGCTTCAGGACACCCCTACCAGCACACCTGCAAAGAGGGCCAAGACCAACGGCCAAAGACCCTCCACCTCAGCTGCACGCATCAAGACACGGCAGCAGCACAAATCAAGTGGCAGCACACAGGAGGGAACATCAACAGGCACCCCAGCAGCCAGCATGCCCACAACAGCACCACCACAGGTCCCCCCAATGGATGCCACAGAAGGCACTGCCTCTGGTGGCAGCAGCACCATAGGTGACACCCCATTAATGGCAGCATGCTCCGACACAGAAGACGGGGATGTCGAAGTAAGATCCATCCATGACCTGTCTCAATCCCCCTGTTTGTTTCATCCCGTACACCATGAGGATACCACGCAGGGGCACCCACAAGACGACGACTGGCCATCCCCCACAAGCCCTGTGGCAAGGCAACATGAGGTGACCAGCCCCTCTGTGACACCACCGCAAATGGCCATGGCACAGCAGAGGCAACAGTCCCTCGACCAGGTGATCGTGCAACAGCAGCAACTGGCCACGTTCCTCAAGGACCATGCTGATGAATGTGGGGGTACTAAGGCAGCCATAGAAACATCAACTGAGACGCTTAGGGCAGAAATGGAGAGAAGCACCGAGAGCCTGAGAGTACAAATGGAGAGAAGCACCGAGAGCCTGAGGGGGGAACTGCATGCGACGTCCAAAGACGTATGTGCTGAACTTGCCGCTGTGCGCCGTGTGCTCACTGAGCTCTCACAAACCCTTAGGGACATGCATGGACGTGAGCAGGCAGAGACATCATCCGTTGCAAGTTCCGTCCAGGGCAGCCCCCAACGTAGATCTGGGAGGAACCTGCGCTCCACAGGCAGGGGTGCCCCTGATACCCGGAGAGGGGGCTTGCAATAGCGTCTGCCCACTGACAATGAGCATCTGCGGACACTGGTGTTCGGGGGGGAGGTAGGAGGGTGGAGGGGGTGTGTTGGGCTTACGTGGGTGGCGGGTCGATGGGGTGTGTAACATAATTTCACATATGCTATAAACATTTCACATTCATCCAATGAGATGTGTGGACATTGATCTTTGTGTACGAGGCCTTTATAGGCGTACAGTCCATATTGTGCATGTTCCAGACACACACAGTGCCACAAGTCCCGTGTCCATGTATCAGCCACCAGGCGTGAGTGCTAGAAGCATGAATCTATGATACTCTGACGAATTTCACGGCCCTCCTGTGCCTCGCGGACTCCTTGAGGTGCTGCCACATCCCCACCCTCATCATGACCATCTTCAGGTGCTTGCAGTTCTGCGTCAGGGGGCATGGGCACATTTCTACGTACGCACATGTTGTGTAGCATGACACATGCCATGACCATCTTTGCAACCTTCTCATGGCGGTACAGGAGTGCCCTGCCAGACCTGCTGAGGCAGCGGAAACGAGTCTTCAGTAGGCCGAATGCCTGTTCTATGACTACACGGGTACGTGAGTGGGCATGGTTGTAGTCCTCCTCAGGCTGGTTCTGTGGGTTCCGGAGTGGTGTAAGGAGCCATCTCTTCAGTGGATACCCGGCATCACCTGTATGTGGACAATAAAGGACGTTTGTGGAATGACATTGCTACGTACGCACCCCCCCCCCTTCCTGCCAGGTCATTGCCGCATCACATACCCCACATTATCATGCATGAAATGAGACTCACCGAGTAGCCAGGATCTGTTCCCTGCGTGTCGCTCCATGTAGCGTGGTATTGTAGAGTTCCTCAAGACCATAGAATCATGAGTTGATCCAGGAAATCGGGCACAACAATGTGTAAAGATCCTGTTGGAGTCAGACACCATTTGTACATTAAGAGAATGAAATTGTTTTCGGTTGCGGTACTGGGCCTCCATGGCATGTGGGACGACCAATTCCACATGGGTGCAGTCGATGGCACCAATGCAACCCGGTATGCCGCCAAGTGCATGGAATCCCACTTTTGTGTTCGTAATTTCCTGCTCCGAGCGTGGTAGAGAGATGTAGTCGTCTGCGTGCTTCAGGAGGGCATCGAGCACTTGCAATAGTGTCCGTGAGAACAGTGGCTGTGAAATGCCATGCAACTGTCCGACTGTGTGCTGGTAGGTGCCTGTGGCCAGGAAGTGGAGTACAGACACCACCTTCAGTAGGGGTGGGATGGCGGTTGGGCTATCTATCATGCTGGCAAGGTCAGCCTGTGTCATGTCCACAATGGCGGTTATGGTGTCCCGGTCCAAACGGTAGAGGGTGTGGATCTGCTCAGCAGTGAGGTTGAACGGATGAGCTCGGAGGCGTGGGATTGCGGGCTGCCTGCGTGGTGGTAGTGGCTGTGCTGGTGGGCCTTGCTGGCCCTGCCTTGCCCTCCTCCTCCTCCTGCGTCTCCTCTGTGCGGCCGGTTGTTGTAGTAGTTGGTGTTCGTCTTCTTCTTGAAGTTGGAGTACTTGCAGTGCTATCAGGTCCCCCAGGGCCAACATCGCTAGTCCTGCCGGTAGCATTTTGGAGCGGGTGTGGTTGTGGGAGGGGGTTGGGTGTGCAATTTATGTGTTTTCAGGCTGTATAGCCTCCACCTGTGGTGATTCATTCCACCTGTGCCAGCTGCAATCCCCTTTGGGCGAGCACCGTACCGAGGTTCACCGACGGGCGGGGCGTCCCATTTGTGAGTGAAGCCAGTTGCCATTTACACACACTGCCGCACTACATGGATGGATTTGTGATTTCATGCGGTCACAGATGCCTTTTCGACGTGATGTTGCAAATGAGGAATTCGAAGGACAGCGCTTTCGGTTTTCAGCTAGCGGCGAGGAGACGCCCACAGGTCTGACTGCAAGTATAACGTTCTATTGTTTAATGTCCTTGGGACAGGGGCCATGGCGAGTATGCTATGATTGATATGAATAGTATGGGATGCGCAATAGCGTAGTGGACAAAAAGGCAGGACGTTCCCAAATACATGTTACTTCACAACACTAGAATTCCGGGCTGGAGAACAGTGGATTTTGCAGACTGCATTACGCACAGACTCAATGGAAGTTTCAAATGTGATGTGAGTAAATAATCAGGCGTTTTCATACCGGGATGAGGGAATGATGTATGGATGCATGGACAGATGATTTGATGGAGAGTTTGCCATGTACAGGGCTTTTTGGAATCTATCCGCCTCCCCTGCGCTATGTCATGCAGAGCTGCCATAGTGGGACCATCGTCTTTCTGC
The DNA here is from genome assembly GCF_040938575.1 of Ambystoma mexicanum. Taxonomy (NCBI): domain Eukaryota; kingdom Metazoa; phylum Chordata; class Amphibia; order Caudata; family Ambystomatidae; genus Ambystoma; species Ambystoma mexicanum. The sequence goes on along the minus strand of NC_090921.1, from coordinate 1,329,806,958 downwards.
CCTTGTTGAACCCTCCCTGTCTCGACGCGCCTTCAGGCACTTGTGTCTATGCACGTTACTAATCCCATCTGATGGATTCTGTCTTCACAGACGCATGCACACAAACACTCGTTTGTAATGCTGTTTTCACCTCGATTTTAATGGTTGTGATTCGCAAGTGATTTTCGGGTGGGTATATTCCTTTTGAGTGGGCTAGCATGCATATGGCTGTAGATTTAGTGTGATCATTGAAGTGAGTTATACAATTGTAGTTCTGATGCCCATGCTATTCTTTTTCATTTCATTTGGGTGACAGGTATCTCCTCCCCTTTTGCCGCTGCCATCTGTACGCCACTCCTGCAGATGGCTTTTACTCCCGACACCTGCTGCTTCGTGTCAATCAGTGGAGCACCATTACGATCTTATGGGACGATCGCCAATGGGCCACATGCCCTTACGCAGTGCTAGTGGCTAGGAGCAACATATCGTCCTTTCTGCTGGACTAGTGCCTACCTGATGGGACGGCCCTGCGGTTCTAGGCGCTTCCGTGTTGCCTTTTTGGACGTGAGTGTAGCCCCTGTGTACCATGATGGAACAGGGCGTCACACAAGCAGAAGCTGGTCATTTCTTGCGGATGCAGCCCACAATACTGGAATGTATTTAGGAGTTCATGACCTAATGGCTGTATGGCCCTTGGTGGTTTTGTGGTGCATTAAATGTCTATTCTGTTTTTGTTTGTCTCATTTTTCTGGTCATGTTGCTGTACTTGGACCTTCAAATGCCTGTGCTGCATCAGTGCGGCAATGGTGCCATGGCAGATATGGATGCCCACTCACAAGGCACTTGGAGCCCCTGGATTCATTTGTTTGTTGGCATGCATGGGTGACTTGTTCATTTCACTGGTTGCATAGTGTGACTTCATTGCACCTACAAGGAGTTGTGCAATGTGGCCAGGGAGTGGTGTACAGGCACTCAGTAGGGCCGTTTACGGTTGATTCGCGATGCCGTACTTCTCACCATGGCGGAATGGTACTTTCCGCCATGCTTGATGGCGTTAGGTACATGTCCGCTAGGGTCGGAATTCGCGTACCGTTGCGCCATGGTGGTAATTACGGTTTGGCATGGCGCGCGTGAGCGTACTTGGTGCAGTTAGCGTTGGCGTTCGCTACGGTGTCGCTAATGGCATCGTACTTTACGGTGACGGGTCGTAATCGCACCGAGCGCTATTCGATGGCGGTATTGCATTTCCGCCATCGTTTTTCGATTTCCGCCAGGGTCGTAATAAGGGCCATGGAAAGTTAAAGGAACACCTCAAATCATGTCTAAGAGTGGGAGCAAAAGAATCTCACTCTTAGCAGGAGAGAAAAAAATAAACCCCAAAAATCCAGCAAAGCTGCTGGGGGACTCACTAGGTTTGGGAAATTAGCCTTACAGAGAATTCTCCCTAACAACTATAAAGCAGACGATCCCTGATATTACGAAAAACCCGGCAGGATTCTATAAGGAAATAGAATCTGTTTTGAATTCATCTGTTTTTACATTGAATGACATTGATTTACTGTTTCCCATGATTCTTCCTGTAGACATATGGAAACAGGTTAGCAATATAAATGACGCGCCGATGTTAGGCGAAACATGGGAGAATTTGATTAAAATTGATAGTGAGAGAAAGGCTGGAGAGAAGCCACCGCAAGTAATGTTAGCCTTGCCATCGTGAATAGTAGAGAAATTGAAAACTTTAGTGCTCGAAAAGAGAATAGTTTGGGATAAATTGACTGCTTGTTTACAGAGCAAAGAGGAAGGAGCAACTGATTATTTTAATCGGTTTGAAGAGGTATTTGCAGATTTTAGTGGTCAAGATCTAAGTACTGAACCCGGGAAGAGATTGTTTGTTGATAAGTTTGTGCAAGGGTTAATACCGAAAATCCAAAGCTTAATAATGACATCTGAAAGTGCATGGCAAGCAAAAACACAGTGTGAAGTATTACATATGGCCCAATATTATGAGAACAGAGTAAATTCAGAAAAGGATAAGGAAGGAACTAAGGGACAAAGGGAATTTGAAAACAAGAGTATTGTTACAGCACCTTGTTCCTTTCCGCTACAGGCACCAGTTCTATGGCTCCCTTCTCCAGCAGGGATTTGATTTCCTGCGCAAGGAGCGGATCCAGACTCTTCAAAGAGGGATTCCCTGGTGGATTGTCGTCAGGCCACTGCCGGAAAGGAAGACAGTAGCCGTGGGCTATGATCTCCAGAACCCACATATCTGAAGTAATGGCACGCCATTCTACAAGATTCTGCGCCAGCCTTCCCCCAAATGGCGAACCATGGGACATGGCCTCAGGACTGAGCTGAAGCGGCTGCGGCATTGCCTGAGGGCAAGGAGGCAACTGCCCGAGCAGCCTTGGCACCTTGAGTACCTTGTTTTCCACCTCTGGTACTCCTACGGTGTCCCCTTTGACTTGCAGCTCCCCTCGATCTACTAAAGGAAGAGTAGTATCGAAAGGAACCTCCCCTCCATTGCTGTCCCCTAGTTCGAAAAGGCAGAGGTTGGCGAACTGCAGCGCTCAACGACTTTGCTGGAGCTTTAGAGGTCTGCAACCTCTCAAGGCTTTCGTCAACCTTGCTGCCAAAAAGATGTTCACCATCAAAGGGCATGTTGTGAAGCCGGGCTTGAACATCAGGCGCAAACCCTGACTTCCGCAACCACGCAAATCTACGCATTATGGTGCTCGCTGCCATGGACCGGCTGACGCAATCTGCCACGTCCAGACCCGACTGAACGGATTCACACATGGCATCCTTGCCATCCTGAACGAGAACAAGAAAACCATCCCGTTCCTCCCCTTCGGGAATATGTTCAGCCGCCAAAGACACACAATTGCACAGAGTGTGAGTGAAACGTGCTAAGGCACACACAGAGTTGGCTGCCTGTAAAGCCATACCCCCTGAAGAAAACACTTTCTTCGCCCAGCCATCAAAACGCTTGTCATCCCTATCAGGAGGGATGGTAGGGTACGACGCCTGTTTTGCTGGGGCCGTAGCCGCCTGCACCACCAAACTCTCTGGAGTGGGGTGCGTAGTCAAGTAGCTGGGGTCGCTACTGGCTGGACGTTATTTCTTCGGCAAAGACTTGCTCACTGCCGGGAGACTCTCCAGAGCAGTCCAAGCCGCCGCCACCCTTCTCTGTAAAGCCATATGAAAAGGCAGCACCGGTTCAGTGAGTGGACCTTGGTCAAGGATATCCATCAGGTCATCCTGCAGAAAATCCACTGGTGGCGCAGACCACCCCAAGTACTCCGTCACCCTCGACATGAGTCGCCTGTACGAAGATTCAGCATGCGTACCAGGATCAGGCCTGCCAAATTCAACCTCCGGAGAGGTATCAAGACCACTGGTGTCGTGCAAAGACTGATGCATGTCTTCCAACTTGCTATGACCAGATAACAGGTCATCGGGAACCTCATTAGGAACCAAACCTTCCTCAGACCCTTCCTCCACCTCAGAAATATAATCCAGAGGCTGGAACAAATCCCTGGAAGAGGGTACAGAAAAAGGCTCAAATACAGGCCTTACCGACTTCTTCAGGGCCTTCCTCAGAGTTTCCACCGATGCACGGGGTACCTCTGGTAAAGCCTCCACAAAAGGCTTCGAGGGCGTCGACGGATTCGCCGTCAACATCGAGCGAGGCGCCGATGGCTTCGACACAGGCCTCGAGGACAGAGCCCTGAGCGTGTCCTTCGACGGCCTCGGCACCAATGGCGTTGATGACTTCCTCGGAGGCGGAGCCTCGAGAGAGTCCCTCGACGGACATGGCACTGATGGCGTCGACGTCTTCTTAGAAGACCTCACAGGCTCAACTGGTCTCAAGGGCGTCGAGGACCGGGACCTGGAGCGGGCATGGCTAGAGTGGTCTACCTTGTCCGATCGGGACCTCGAAGGCTCCCGATGATCGCGCCGACTGTCCGAGCCCGAAGACGTACGAGCGGTGGCCCTCGCACGTTCCCTACCGGCTTCTTTCGAAGGCGCGAACGGAATGGAGCCCTGCGTCTGGAAAATCGCCATCATCTCCGTACGAAATGCCTCCCATTCCGCAGGAGAAGAATGCTTGTTGGGACAAGCAACCCGCTGATGGGCGGAAACCTCGGACGAGGACGGGAAAGCCGACCGGTGACGGCGCTTCCGCGAGTGCCTGGAAGAGGCAGAGGAATGGCGGGACCCACTCCGGGACCGAGAACCCCTGGATTTACGCCGACGAAGCAGAGAGTTGCCTCTCAAATCGTCGGTCGAAAGCCCAGCGGATTTTAACTTCCGGGGCTTGCCCTACCGACAGAAAGCTTCTTCTTCCGCTCCCGAAAGGCCTTTGATGTTAACGACTGACAATCGTCACAATCAGCCGTAGCATGGTCCTCACCGAGGCACCAGAGGCAGACGTTGTGCGGGTCCGTCAGCGACATCTTGGAACTGCAGTCCCGACACTTCTTGAAATCCGACCGCGGGACAGAAGAAGACGAAGACATGATATCTTCCACAAACTAACAGGTTCGAAGAACGGAAAGAAGTACTCAGAAGAACCGAGGCGCGCCTAGATCTCCGAAATGAACATGTTCGCAGAAAAAACAGAACTGAGGCTAAGGGCGTCGTGCGTCCTACTTATAACATCCGGTGACGTCGGCTCGACGGCGGCCCTCGAGGACAGCATATCGACGTCATCGATGCAGGACGCAGACGCCGAACATTTTCTGAAGCAGCACAGCTATTGTAATTATCTGTCATAGATGTGGAATACGTTGGAGGAACCAATCCCTTCGAAATGTATTTTTAGGATGTACATTGATGGCCTTTTTTGGCCGAATAAAAGTTAGAAATTGGAATTGGATAAGATACATTGATGGCATTTTCGGGATCTGGTCTGGATCAGAGTGGTCAGTCTGGATCAGAGATTGACCTTATTGGATTTCTCAGTTATTTGAACAGCATAGATTCACAAATTCAATTTACGCATGAAATTTCCAGAACAGAGATTCATTTTCTAGATGTCAAGATTAAAATTAACACTAATGGCTACAACACCAATATTTTTCTGAGGGAAACAGATAGAAACAACTTACTTCACCGTCTCAGCTTCCACCAACCAAGTCTCATTCGTAATCTCCCATACAGTCAACTGCTTTGTGTCAAACAAATAGTCAGTGATCCCATCGACTATATCCGAGAACAAGCAGAAATGGGGAAGAAATTCCTGGCACATGGTTATAAAAGCAGCGACGTAGAAGCGGCTACATCAAGGAGCGACCAAACAAATCGTGAGACTTTGCTAACACAAACAACAGAGAAAAAGGGAACAGTTCTCTTAGTATATCTCTCAAAGTTCTCCATGCAAAGTCACAAAATTAAGAACATCATAAGGAAAAACTGTGAGATCCTAATTTGCAATATAAGAGTTCAACATTTATTTAAAGAACTTCCTATCTTCGCATACCAACGAAGTCAGTATTTAAGAAACAAACCGGTCTCTACCAAACCTCCACCCAAGGAACCTATCACACAACGAACTGGGACCTTCCTGTGTCTACACTGTGCCAACTGTGGATTTGTAACAAAGAGTAACACAATTAACACACTACGCACGGGGGAGAACATAAAACTGTGCAGCTATGCAACTTGTGATAGGAGTAATATCATGTATGCTATAAAATATCCATGTTGACTTTATTATGTTGGAAAATCAAAGCGTACCGCAAAGATGAGATGGAACGAGCATAGATCGTACATTAGAAATTCTAATATGAATTCTGCAGTAGCACGCCATTGGGCGGAGAAGAGACACAATCTGTCCCAGCTCAGATTTCTGATTCTGTAAGTGATACCCAAGAACAATCCACATGAAGATATGAATCTAAAATTAGAAAGGAGAGAGCCATTTTGGATAGAGCGGCTTGATACCTAATGCCCAATGGATTAAATGAAGAGATTCATTTTCATTGTTACATCAAAGGATCTTCACATTGGTTGTATATATCTCATTATAACACTGTTGATGAATTGTCCCACGTGTTTAGTCAACGCACCATCTTTCTTCAATTATTGTAACTTAACAATGGGTGACACAACCTAAGAGATTAACTTTCATCGCTCCATCTAAGGATCCTCACATCGATTGTACATATCTCACCGTAACACTGTTGATGAACTATCCCATATGTTTATTTGACACATCACCTTTCCCTGATCTATGCGATCCAGTAATGGGTGACATAACTGACATAGCTTTCACAGGCATTGTTGATGAATGATTCCACATGTTGATTTAACACACAACCTTTCTTTGATCTCAGTTTCTCAGTGATGTGTAGCATAATGCAAGCAGCCTTCACAGACAAGTATGGTCACCTTATTAGCCTAGGAATACTCCTAAGGAACTAAAGGTCATTTTAGGGATTTGTATCTCCCTCTTTTTTGTTTTAGATACTTGGATCAGACGCTCCTTGCAAATTGAGGCAAGTTCTTCACAATCTCACCACACCGATTTATAGTGCTTTGAAAAGTATTCCTGTACCTTATTGGCCTCTATTTACTTAACTCATCACCTGATATAACGCTTTAGCCGCTATATCCCTTGTTATATATACCTGCCAGATCTATCACAACAGTAAGTTAACCATCAGGCACACCAACATGTCCCGATCTATTCACACAAGTAGATTGGAGCGCGAGACGCCGTTGGTCACAACACATCATTGTGTGCGCGTCTCCACGTCATCTACATCGGTTGCCATAGCTACATGTGCATAGAATCTGATATGCCGCACAAGGCTTGGTCACTATTTTAAGCTCGATTTGTAGCCATATTAGAATGAGTTCCCTTCCCCCAATACAGCGACCCTTCCTGCGAGCTACTAATAACATAAGACGTAATATTCCTCTTACGACAGCGTTTTGTCCAGCCATTTCCTTTAAGTCAGAGGCCGTTCGCTGAAACACACCCATGGGCATGCCTGGCAACGGCGTGCGGTCATCATAGCAATGAAGCTTTAACTACAGTAGCGTGCTCACGCGCGCTCTTTCACTAGTAGCGTTCACACAGAACAGCATCTGCGGGTAAGAGGACTGAGAGAAACACAGAGTACAGATAAGTGGCTAACTTGCAACCACATTACTTACAGTAGTTTTCCCTCTTCAATCCCACAAGCTGAAGCACCATTGTGTGGACTGCTCTGAGAGTTATTAGATTAGCATGCGCATAAAAGCGCGGCCGATACAGCGGTTACTCGTATACAAGAAGCACACAAGTAAGCGTTGAATGCTTCTCTCCCAGTTACACCGTGAGACACACTTGATAATTCTAATATAATACTTTAGAATGCTAAAACAGCACCAACAAGCCAACTATCCATTTCTTTACAGTGCCATTTTAAACTTGGAGTGGCCAACACATAGTCACACTTCAAGAATGCAAAATTGAGGTAAAGTGAAAATACGCTTACAATTCTACCAATAAGACAGTACTGGTTAAACACTTCATTATATGTTTTATTCGTCTTTTTTTCCTTTGGGTAATCTTGTGACACACAGATTCTTTTTGGTATGTAATTATACATCATCTACATTACTTTTTACTGTATATTGTTGACTTTGTTAAATTATCTGATTTGGTAAATATTGTGTTGTAAATTATAGATACAAATAGGGTCTCACCCTGAAGAAGGATTAGTCAGACTTTGAAATGCATTGGCAATTGAGCCCTATATGTATTCAAGTGAATGCTGGCCTCTTACCCAAAAATAAATCATCAAAGAGTTGATGAATTGTGTTTGAATCACCACAATGACGCTGGTCTTTAAATTTGAATGAACTCATTACTTCTAACGATTCCTATTTTTGATAAAGCTACTTTTTACACGTGTTAAGAAGGATTTCTGAACTCTGACCAGGAGAGGCCGAGGTTCAGAAGGCCAACCTAGTTTCTTGGAACAGGGTAACCTCTGTACAAGCCAGACCAAAATGGGTAGCTATGGCAGGCGGTCAAGACTAAGTCTCAGGAGGGGTGAGGGTGACTGACAGACCTCAATGAGCACACAAAGCAAGGACACTTACAAATTACTCCAGACAGGTGTTATATTAAACATATAGACACATTTATTACAAGGCCTTTGTAACATTGACCATAGCAAAGAATCACAGTAACACTAAAGTAAACCAATGCATCATTATCAACAGAATGGAGTCTAAGTGGTTAAAAGCACGAAATATGTAGACCACCTAGAGGTGGAGGAAAACAGGCAGTGCAAGTAATCTTTAGACCCAGTTCTACATTCAGAATACACCTAACTAAGAGGCAGTCCAAGCCCTACGAAGAGAGGAGCCTTATGCTCAATAGTACCTGCACGCGCTGGTGCCAATTAACGAAATAGGGTCTCTTCCAGGGTCTCCAGCAGCTCAGGAAGGTGGATAAGGCGATGAAGAACAAGTTCCCACTATTCAAGCAGGCCCTCCACTTGAGGGCAGAGGCAGTTTGAGAGTGCGGGATGGAGTCGCTATTTCGCAATAGCTGTGGAAAGGAAAGGGGCCCTAAGGGGCCACTTTGTGCGTAAAAATGGGCTCCTGAGCTAGGGGCCACCGGTTAGGGTAAGGACTACTCACCGGTCCATGACACAGGCAGACCCAAACTTCACCAGTACAGTCCACTTCGCTGGCAGGTTCGAATGCGACAATCAGGACGTCTCGACACTGTGTAGTTTCCGAGATACAGCAAGGATTCCCAAATGGGACAGTGGCGATTTCTCCGCTCCGGGTGGAGGAATCAGCCCAAATCCACTGCAGCAGGCTTCAGGGGCAAGGGGGTCACAAATGCAGCAAACTTGCACAGGTTGTTGCCACAGCAGGGCAACGCGGTAACCGCGTTTACTCCGGTCCGGGCGCACTCGTCTCACTTCAGACCTGGGAACGCCAAGTGTAAGAAATTCGGTGTGAGTGTGCCGTGGACACAGAGCAAGCAGTATACCAAGTTTCGAGGGCCTCTTTGAAACGGCGGCAGTAATAGAGCAAACGTCCCGTGTAAACTGGTCAGCCCACTGGTTGGCCAAGGGACACTTCCGAAGAGGCTTACTTGCAGGGTTGTTGAAGGTGCTGAGAATAGTTGATCCCACTATTCCAATGGGTCGAAGCGTCTTCGCAGACCTTATAGGACCATCAGATGCAGAGGGGTCCCACAGGACGACAGCGGGCTCAGGGTGCCAAACCTTCCAGCGGGTCACCAGCGGTTCCTTGATTTGGCTTCTTGTTGCAGGATACTTGGCTCCTTATCCCTTGTTCGGTGTGAACTCAGGAGATCGACATGGTAGTGGTGTTTTCAGCCTCCTCTTATCCAAAGTTCCCTTCGCGCCAAAACGGAGAGGACCCAATGGGAGATCTGCTCACAAACACTGACTCCATACGTCGACCAATCATGGACCACAGTGGTCCCAGGCATTCAGGACACTCCAGACTATCTGGCACCCAGGATGTATATTGGGAACAGACATCCCAGCCCACATCCTGGGGGCACACACACCAGGCATGCAAAGGCCCGCGAAAGCCTTGTGTTTCGCGGGAAAGTGCATGACCAAATAAGGACTGACCCGGGTCGGCTCCACCTGGGGAAGGTGAAGGGGCAAGATGGCCAAAGGACAGGACAAAGAACCTCGTGGCATGGCCATTTTAGAGCCAGGCCACCTATTGGTGCCAAATGCGGTAAATGCCGGTTAACATGGCAAGAAAGGGTTAAAAATATATGAAAACAATAGCTGCCACCAGTCCTGTCCATGACACATCTGCACAGTTCATAAAAAGTCCGGCGAGAGTTTCTAGGGCCTTTGGAATGACTAGAGACCCAAGTGTGCGTGCTGTAAGGTAAGTTACATTGCACATTTGTTACATGTTGCACAACAGCTGCAACATGAGGAAAGGACTAAGGGAAACAAAGTCTCCCCGTACTGATTGTTTTAAAGGCATGTCAGTTTCCCCATAAAACGTGAGCGAAAGCCCAGAGGAGTGCAGCTGAGGGCTGTGCTTCTCTGGCAAAGTCAGTCAATGGTGTTAAACAGCAGCAAAAAGTTTAGGGGTTGACACATGGAGGGAAAATTACATACAATTATGAAATCTTTCTTAACAACATGTTTAGTAATTGCCTACAGTAACTCTGCGGGGTACAGTTTGTGAGTGACTGATTAGCTAGATGATTCCCATCTAGCTTCTTGCACTGTAATATATATAGACAGCCATCATGGTGGCTATCAATTTGTTTACCAAACTGGCACATTTCACACCATTACCTGGTCCTCCTACAGCACCCCGGATGGCAAAAGCCTTTCTGAAAGACATATTTCGTCTGCATGGTATTCAATGTGTTATAAACTCTGACCGTGGATCCCAATACACTTTGCATTTTTGAAGTTCTCTTTGTAAACAACACGGAATATCCCAAGCTCCCTCCTCAGGCTACCATCCCCAATCTAATGGTCAAACCGAAAGGTTAAATGGAACAATGGAACAATACCTGCGTTGCTTCAGTAAAACTGCCAAAAACTACCAAAAATAGTTATCACCAAAAGTAGAATTTGCCTACAACAATGTTTTACATACAACCACAAGGATGTGTCCATTCCTCTGTTCTAATGGATACAACCCTCAATCATTACCTCTTGATGCCTTATTTGGATGCCCTTCTACTCAGTATAACTCATGCTTACAAAGAGGCATACAAAAACCTTGAAGAAGCACGCCATCAAACCAAGTTGTATGCTGATCGGAAAAGAGGAGAGACCCTGAACTGGTTGGTTGGCACCGTATTCTTCTGTCCACCAACTGCCTATTTTTTGTTTTTTGCTGCCATGGATTTAGTTTCTGCCCGCGGAACCCGGAATCCTTATTATTTCTGCAAACACCCGTCTCCAAGGTTCTCAACCAACTTTCTTCACAACTGGAACCTGCAAACCCACGTACTTGTCATGATCTCTGCTTCCAAAAGGTCAGGGTTTTCCCAACTCCCTTGGAAGCAGATTCATAACCCAGGTTCCGAGTGCCAACCAGTCCCAATTGGGACCTTTTGGACCCAGTCCTGGCGCCAGTGGCACCAGGCTCATAAATATGCCCAGTCCCAGCGCTGGAAGCGCCGGGCTCATAATGCTTGGGTGGACTTACCTGCAGCAGACCATGCTGCTTACTTGCCTGCCAGTTGAGCCTCTGATCCTCTTCTGTTTGGAACTACTTTTCCTGTTGGGTGGGGCAGGAGCCACTCCCTAGGTTCAGAACACTGGAACTCTTCTGGAAAGCAGGAACTCTTTTCTTACCTAGGCGTGGCTGTGGAAGGAGACACCTAAGCACTACAGGAGGCTATTTAAACCACACCCGATGGATGAATCTTGCTTTGCATTATTCTGCATCCTCTGCAGCAGAACGCTCATCGTGTCTTCTGCATCTGATCCTGGGCCTAAGGAAAAAGGCTTACCATCCTGAATCCAGTCTTCAACAACACCTATAAAGACAAGAAAGAACAGGTTAGCATTACGGTCTTCAGTGACAGCTCTTCACTTACCTGGGCTATCGGCTGTCACCAACGCCTCGTGCTGCATTCTGAAAGACAAAGGCTTACCTACTCTTCTTGCGCTCCGGAGGTCTTCACACTGCATTCCGGCATCTGAAAGACAAAAGCTTACCAACTCTTCGCACGCTCCGGAGGCCTTCGGCGCTGCATCCCGCATCTGAAAGACAAAACAAGGTGCGTTTAAAGACATTGGGGAACTTTAATACTCACGTGCCATTACTCCTTTCCACATCTAACCCAGTGGGTATTCCGGCACCCTGCAGCCGCTCCGAACTTGTACCTGCAAAATAAAAGACAGTTAGAGCGCATCGTGAAGCAGGCAACAAGCGCTTACTTACGTGCTTCCAGGCGCTTCTATTTATCACACAGGCTCCATCTTCAACTCACTTCAGCCCGTCATCCACCATCGCCGGAACCCTGCAAAACAAGAGACATCATTACTAAAGACTTTAAAGACATTAGAATTACTCGAAACTTACCGTTCGTGCAGTAAACGACGGAAAGCAGTCCTCTGAAGTCAAGAGGCCTGCTCCCCTTATCCAGTGAAGAAACTGGTTACAGCACCCTGCCCCAAGGCAGATGGAGAGCACGGCGTTCACTTACCTAAGGTGAGAGCGTTAACCTTCGGGGTTCTACAGGAGAAGAGAAAGGGAAGAAGAGAGAGACATTCAATAACCCAGTTCATTAATCCCATATTTTCTATCTGCAGACATCTTACCCTTCGAGTGAAACATACAGTGCACAGAGGTCCAGCCCAAAGAGCCAGCCGTGTGTTACACATCACCTTTGAAGATACGGTATACGCCCAGTCAAGACCGGCGCCTCTACGGGAATCAGGTGAGCGTTACAGTACTATCATTTGAGGGGTTTTTGTCCCACTAGATTTTCTCCTTATTTTAGGGCTTCCTGCTGGACTCTGCCATGTTTTGCATGTGGACTATACTCAGGCTAAGAAGGTGGAAGCGGTCAGGATCGACCTTATCTATTCTCCGACCTTCATTCCCGAAGAGCACCAAACAATGCAATAAGAAGGTAACCTGTTCATCTGAAAGTGATGTTTGTGAGAGTGTACTCTCCCCTGCTATTCAGTGCTAATGTGGTGTTTTGGGCTACTTATTTGATTTTTAAAAAAAATACTTATTCTGTCAAATATTTTTAGCTGAATACATTTGTATTATGGTATTTGTATTGTCTTGTTTTAATGATGTAATATTATGTCTTTTGTATACTTTATGGCTTTTAGCCCGCTTTATAAGCTTTAGTAGGTATGGCAACAAACACTGAGAGGTGACTTTTGAGAATCCTACAGAGCCCTCACTGAAACCTTGCCTAAAGTCTCCTATCAGGTGGCCAGCGAAAGGCAGACGCTTCCGTATCCTGGGGGTGATGTACTGCAGCAGGATCACCTGGGAAGAGACAAGACCCAGAGTGGTGAGTAGATCCCATGGGATGAGACATGGTATTTGTCCTTTGACGATGAGCACCTTTCTAGGTTTCCAAACCAGATAACGGCTTACTGTCATTATAAGGTCCCTGGCCCATATCTAAAATCTGGGGTTCTGGACACCAGTGTCAGACAATCTGAGAAAACCTTAGCACTGGAAAGATCCTTTAAAGTATTTCAGGTTCAAGGAATCTCAAAATGTCTTAAATAAATTGTCTTACTCTGCACCAACACATTCTCAAGGTTTCATTTTAAATAATCTTAAGGGAAGTAAACCTACCCTTAAGGTTAAGCAAACACCTAAAAGAACTAATTTTGTTGTTGGGGACTACATGTCCCATAATCCCATGAGTACTGGAATGAGGAAGAGAGCTGTAGTCAAATTCCGGCAATTATGTCTAACAGCACACACCCGTAGGAGCCTTGGAGGCATAAAAGGCCCCCTGAGGTGCAGGCAATAGGAAGGAGAGGAGGAGCAAGAACTGTGAAGGGAGTGCTGTCTGCAGCAGTAGAAACAGAAAGAAGAAGGCAAACCAAGCAGAAGTGGGAGAACCGAAAGGACGCCGGAACATGGATGCATCAGATTTCTCCTGCTTGTTCTGAAAGGGTCCTGTTCCTCAAAACTCTGAAGTGAAGAGTCTGTGCAGCGGAAGACGTGCAGAGAGGTTGTCTTTCCCCATGTGAGTCTGATTGCTATGGTTGCTGGGAAGGAAACGTGTCAGAGGCCGAAGCAAGGAGCTATGGGCGAGTCGCAGGTCTCAGGATCCTGAGTGGCTCCTTGATCGAGTGGCCGGACCAGAGATACCTGAGCAGTGGAAGGTTGTGGGTCCCTGTGAGGCCAGAAATAGTAGAAGTTGTGGCAGAAGTCAAGGAAGTCTAGCAACCCGCAGAACAAGGATCCCAGAAGCTGGTGAGTCAAACCTGGTGTTCTGGATTCCTTGCGCGAGCACTCCCGGCAACAGTATCCAGTTTTTTCTTTACTCGCGTAGAAGCTAAATGCTACTGAAACACAATTGTTAAACACTCAAAGCCTTTAAACTCCATGAAGGAGTGGTCGTGTGTGATTTTGTTTCCCAAGGGAAGAGTGAACATTATTGGTCACATGTCTTTCATTAAGCAGAATGATCTTTGTGAAAAACCATTGTTAAATACTTAAAGCATGAAGAAGTGGTCGTGTGTGCCTAATTTCGTTTTCAAAGTGAAGAGTGAACCTCTTTATTGAAACAATCATTGTTCCTAAAAGAAGTTAAGTGCTTAATTCTATGCCTGCAGTTGGAGAGAGTGCAAGCATTGCCCAAAGCAAGAATATTCCCCTATTGAGAGTGAAGCAGCCTTTCTCAAAGCCAGAAACCGTTCTAATAATTATTGTGAGCCCAATAGAAGTTCTAACTTGCCTAAGATACAAGTGTGCAAGCATTACCAGGAGCCAAAGGAGTAGCATCCAGACTTCTGGGTAATTGTGTGGTTTGACATTGGCAAAGAGGAGAAGGCAAACTTCGGAAAGGGAAATATTGCTACTTATATGCAACACTGAAGTTGTTGTGGTTGAAGACAGACAAGAGAGGCAAAGGTTGTCCCTTTTGTAGAGATGGAGGAAGAGTGCCTTGCCTATTTTAAGGTGTTGCAGTGAATCTTGTCTAAACCCGTTTTTAAAATACAAAGTACTGAAATTGTTGAAGTAGAAGCAGCAGAACTGAGAAGTCATCCTGACAAAGATACCAAATGTGATTTCTAAACCTGAATAGAAAAATCATAATTGTCAACCAAGACTTTTGTTCCGTTACCATTTTTGAAGTTGTATTTCTTTTTAAACTGTGTCAAGCCTTTTTGGATAAATGGAACTGGTCAAAGGGCATCGTGGCAGTGAAAACCATTGATGCTATTCTGAGAAACTGTAAGGTCTTTATTTCAGCAGAAGAACTTTTGTTGTTGTTGGAACTATGGTTGACAAATCTTTACATTGATATTGATGTTTTAAGAACTGATCTGCGACATTTCTACCTATCTGGAATTCGTTATATATTCTTTTGATGGACACCGAAGAGGAATATACCTTGAGTCCTAGGGAAGGGAGTTCACCCAGGTTGCTAAAAGGTTTTCATCATATTATGAATTTCATTGTTGATGTTAATTGAATTGCCATATATTTCCTTTTGTATTTGATGTTTAGTGTCAGGGCCAGCATTCCTGTGTTTGAATGTTTCCCCTTAGTTTTGTTAGGTAGGTAAACCGCCAGTAGATTAGGACAAGTGATGCATTTTTATATTATTTCAGTTCTAATAAAATGGCCTAATTTGAACAAATATTTAAAAAAAGTTGTCCGCCTTGCATTTCTAACCCCTCACATGATGTTCAGAGAATCAACCTGTTCTTCAGGGTGCAGCAGCATGTCCATTTGTATTCATGGGACTTGTTAGCAGACTTAGCCCTAGCTGATTTTAGGATTTATTTACAATCCTGAGGTAATGGTATGTGGCCAAACTCTGTGAAATCAGGAGCCATGCATTGAGGGTCACGGATCCTGTATCATGGTGAAGGACTCACCCATTGTTCAGCGAGAGTCTGGGGCTTGCCCCCAATGGAATGGGGCATTCCTGCGTTAGTTGAAGGAGATCGGAATACCATGTTTGTCTCAGCCATGTCAGGGCTATGAGAATGATCTTGCACCGATATAGAGATAGCATTTGGATAACTCTGTGTGGCACTGGAAGAGGGAGAAAAGCATATGCGAACATCCCTTCCCAGGACAGTGGGAAGGCATCTCCCAGTGTACCCTCTTGTTGGTTTTGTGAGAAACCTAGGGGTTTTCTCACTTTTAGACCCAGAGAATCCTCTATTCGGGTGGCCAGGGGAGGGCCGTCGCTTTTGGATCCCAACTCTGGGTTGGACGAGCGCGGGAGGATCACCTCGATGGGGGAATCCGGGGTCATTCTCATGGGAATACCATAGGCGAGACACAGTATCCCTCTTTTACCAGTTAACCACAATCGCACACTCCCTCTGTCTTTTTGGGGTGTTTTCAAACACACTTCTCGGCCTCCCCATTTTTGAACAATACTAAGAAGAGGCAACCCGGAGGGGTGAAGATTACCAGTGAAAAACCCAATAAGACACAGAGGACAGACTACAACACTCTGACAGCAGGCTGCCCCCTTAACGAGGACAGGCAAGGTCAGGAAGACCCATCCTGACCACACACCTGCAGACAATCAACATCACACAGGTCTATAAAGAAAGGCTGCTGAGTGAGAGAAGTCAGATGCAGTTGGGAGAGCAGGAGTGAGGCTGCAAGGCTGAGACCCGGCAGCGGAGAAGCCAAAAGGCTGGAGGCTGCCAAGGAGATCCAAAGGAGGACGGTGGGCTACGACGCTGGCACAGTGAGAAGAAAGGGCTGCAGCAAGTCACGGGAGCCATGCCTACAAGTATTGGAATCAGACAGACACGACCCTGCTGGCGAGGCCCGGACCACTGCTTGTTCCCTTGGGGCCACCTGCCAGCGCTGTGCTATCTGATTGAATCAGAGAGAGCAACCCAGTGGTATGTGTATGGCTGAAGAGGGGTAGAGATGTGGAAGTGGCCATTGTAAGTTTGAAGTTAAAAGGCAAAGGAACAATTGCTTTCTGAAAGTTGTAGTGAAATGAGAACGAACATTCTTTTTAAGTGCACAAAAGTACCAGTAGTCAAAGCAGGTTTGAGCCCGGCAGAGGGAAAACCAATTTAGAAAGACAAGTTTGAGCATTACGGAGGAGAGCCTATGTTGAATTGTGCATTTGTCAGAAAGAGGCTATTGGGTTCTCAAGTGCCAAGAAGGCGGAAGATCAACCAAGAGAGCTAGATAGAGCACGTATATGAGAAAACTACGTTTACCAGAAAGCAATGGTGCCAGGAGAGCACTATATAAACTGTGTGAGTGTAGAAGCGGTCATGCTGAGGTACATATCAAATCCTTGCACATTTGAAAGTCTTTCACGGGAAAGCAAAACAACAATCAGGAAGTGAAATTTAGAACATTAAAGTATGGAGGGATCCCGGCATGTTGGAAAAGTGTGTTGTAACGAACTTGAAAGACCAGAGAGAGAAACCCAGACCTACACCAATTGAAGCCGGAGAGGTATTGTTTAAAATACTGATGTGCCAGAATTGTGATGAGACTTTTTGCTGTTTGGAACCAAGACGAGGGAAGCCTACAAAGAAACAGTCTCTTTCAAATGAAGGCAAGGAAAGTCTGACAAGATTCTGTTCAAGAAATATTTATGTCAAGGAAAAACTAAAACTGTGAATCGTACCAAGTGGTTTGAAGTATGCGAATCCTGCAAACTGTATGAGCCAGCCCCCCGGCAAGAACTCTTTAAAAAACCCTGTGATGTGAATGCAGGGAAGGGAGTTACCTTTGGCTAACACAGACATCCTGACATTTCTTTTCAACACTGATTTTCCTTTTTGAACTACACATCCCCTTTTCATATTATTTGTATTAGAGTGAGGGCAGGCATTCGTTTTTTTTAGTATAGCCCATTTTCATTTTACTAGGACTGACAAGGACTGTTTTATTTTATGTTGATGGTTGAGAACACTCCCATCTTAATTATAGTGCCAGACAGGAATTCTCCCACCTGTCCAAACATTTAATAATAGGTTTTGAAACTGTTCTCTTGTGTCCGTGTCATACTTGTGATACCATGCCTCTCTTACAGTATCTGCTGGTGAAGCTGGGACACTTTGTTTTCCAGGGTTGCAAGTAGGTCTATTAGGGATGTGTCCCATTGTCTAAATACCTTTTTCAGCTGTGTGTTTGATAGCTTCCATTTGTGGCATTGGTCTGTTGTTCTGCTGAGCTGATCTGCCACTTCAATCTGCTTGCCTGGTAGATGGACGGCCTGTAGCATTATGTGGTTGCTGTTTGCCCAGTGTTACAATACATGTGCCTCTCACGATAATGTCCTGAATAGAGTACCGCTTTGCTTCCTTGTATAGTACATGGTGGTGTTGTCCGTTAGCATCCTTACCAGCATGACTTTGAGTATTGGTTGGAAAGAGGAGAGCGCTTGTAATACGGCTCTTAGTTACAGAATATTTATGTGTAAGGCTGACTCCTGTCTTCCACTGTCCTTTCATCCACAAGTTGCCTATGTGAGCACCCTACCCTGTTAAGGACATGTCCTTCACTGTTTTAGGCTGAAACTGGGTTTCTTGCAGAGGCATCCCCTTTGTTATGTGATAGGGGCCAGCCCACCACAGAAGTTGGTCGAGCAAGGTGTGCTGTGATCTCTACTTTGTTATTCCATGACCCGTGTATTTGAGGCCACCGGTCCGACAGGAATTCCTGTAATGGTCTCATATGGACATCCAATGGGGGAATGAGTGGGATGCATGATGACATAGTTCCCAGCAGTTTCTTACATTTTCTCACTGTCAGGCTGTTTCACAGCCAGAATGTGGTTAGGAGGCGGGGAAATTGACCCTGTTCTTTCCTGTGAGGGCCGGACCCAGTCTCTGTTGGTATTGAATTGTGCTCCCAAGAAGACCAAATTGTTGGAGGGCGTTATGCATGATTTGTTGTAATTGATGGGAAATCCCAGTTGTTTGAGCATGCGCATTGTATGCTAGATGGCGCATCCCGCTTTCTGCTTTATGGCCGCCCTTATTGAAATAGGGGTATACATGACAGCCCCCTCTCCTCAAATATGCTGCCACTGGAGCCAAGCACTTAGTGAAGGTTCTTGGTGCTGAATGGAGCACAAACAACTGGACTTTGGTAGTGGCGGTTTCCTACAGTAAACCTGAGGAACCACATGTGGGCCTTGTGGATTGGGTCATGGAAGTAGGCGTCCTATAAGTCCAGTCACGCGAGGAAGTCCCCCAATTGTACTGCTCTGATGATATCGGCTAACGTGACCATCTTGAATTTCTGCCTTCTGATGGTATCGTTGAGAGTATGCAGATCTAATATAAGCCTGCACGTGCCATCCAGCTTCTTTACCACGAAGAAGCAGGAATAAAACCCTTTTCCCCGTTGATTTTTCGGTACTCTTTGAATGGCTCCTTTGATGAGTGTTTTCTTTACCTCGTCCATTTGATGCGTAGATGGGGTTGTTGTTGTCGCATTTCTGGGGCAATTTGTGGTGGCGCTTGCTTGAATTCTAACACATGTCCTTGTCGAATTATGTCTAACACTGTGAGAAACCTGAGACTATCCTCACTACTAATCCTCCTGAATCCTCTGCTCAGGTGGCCAGGGAAAGACCATCGCTCTTGGATCCCTACTCTGTGGGTGGAGAAGCAAGGGAGGATCACCTGGGTGGAGGGTCCTTGGGGATTGGCGGTGGGGGGTACCCACAGGAGAGACAGGGGGCCTCATTACACGGTAGGCGGTAAGGGTTTACCAGTACCGGTAAGGGCACCGTTACCAGTAAACCCTTACCGCCTTACTACGAGTTCCCTTTGCGAGACCCAACCTTAACGGCTGGTTTTAGCAGCCGTTAAAGTAGGGTGCCGCAAAGGGACCTTGGTGCTAATTACGGTACCGCAATTTGCGGTACCGTAATTAGCACCTTCCCCATTCCCATTATTCCCTATGGGGGCAAAAATGGGAATGGGGAAGTGCCTTGGTGAATGGGGAATTACCGCCCCCGCTCACCTTGGAGTAGGGCGGTAATACCGCCATCCGCCAAGGCAGACACGGTAAAATACCGGCGGCAACCATGGCGCTAATAGCGCCATGGTTACCGCCTACCGTGTAATGAGGCCCATGGTATCCCCAGTTTCCTATTAAAGACCAGCCTAACCCTTCCCCAACCTCTCTAGGCTATTGTAAATCAGCTCCCCATATTTTCCACATTTCATCCCTGACAGTACTGGGACGAGGAAGAGGCGACTAAGAGTAGTAAACACCAAACACCCATTTCACCCTTCTAGTACTAGGTCGAGGAAGATACCTGTAGAGTACTATACTGGTCAGACATGTGCCTCTAATTGTGGTCAGGCAAGTCCAATTGACAGCGATGTTAGCTGAGCAATTTTTGCAAGTGGTAATGGAGCTAGAGGGTAGTGAGAAAGGGGTACCCTTTTTCTTTCTGAAACATGGGCCTATTTATAGAGGAGACACCACTTTAGAGGGCCTGATAAGAACACAATTGGTGGTCCCTAAAAGTCATGAACAGGTGGACTTGGAGATAGCCAATTCGCATCTGACGGGAGGCCATCTGGGGCAGTCTAAAACTAGAGACATATAGCTAATATGTTTAACTGGCCCGGAATTCATGCTGATGTTAAAACCCTCATCCAAGCATGTGTCATCTGCCAGAAAACTAGCACACACATACCACTACCAGTTCCTTTAAATCCATTACCAATAATTGAGGTTCCATTTTCTCAGATTGGTATGGATATTGTGGGACCCCTAGAAACTGCCAAACTGGGGAACAAATACATTCTTGTTATTGTAGATTACGCCACACGTTAGCCTGAGCTTTTCCCCTGAAAACTAACACAACACAACAAATCCTGAAACATCTGTTCCCTTTTTTCTCTTGAGTTGGGTTTCCGAAGGATATATGAACTGACCAGGGTTCTAATTTCATGAGCAAGCTTATGGGGGAAGTAAAAGAACTGTTACACATTAGCACTCTTAGAACATCTGTGTACCATCCCCAGCCTTGTGCAAGGATTTAACAAGAGCCTCAAAACCATTCTCTAGAAGTTAGTTGGGCAGGATGGTAAGAACTGGGATCAAATGATACCCTGGGCACTGCTTGCAGTCCAGAAAACACCTCAAGCCTCAACATGATTTTCCCTGTTTGAACTTTTATGGACGAGAACCGCGGGATGTCCTAGATATGCTGAGAGAAACACGGGAAGAGAGAAAGAAGGACCCAATTCCACTCTCCCAAACAGAAAATTGAGTGAAAGAACATATGGCGGCTGTAAGATCTTCAGTACAGACTCACATGGTTAAAGCACAAAAACAAGAAAGGACCTCCTACGATAAAAAATGTTCTTCCACATCCTTTTTGGTAGGTCAAAAGGTGCTTGTCTTATTGCCTACTTCAGAAAATAAACTTGTGTCTGGGTGGCATGGAACATACGAAGTACTGGAACAAACAGGCCCATGTAATTATAAGATCTCACAACAAGATTGCATAGATACCTGGGGGAGGCCCTCCATCATTGCGGATTGGCCGCAACATCATTCTTCTGTGCCTATGAGGGAGCGGCAGCAGGCAAAGCCGGCCTACTCCAAAGGCCCACTACCGAGGCTACTTCCTGTCTGGCCCTGTCGGCCATCATACGATCAGGCACTGGCCCCTGCAGCAGATGTCCCTCCACAATGCCCCACCAACCCTAATGAAAAGAAGCAGACCCTGCAAGCCACACAGGAGGTAAGCTCCAAAGTGCATCCTTACCATGCAACCCAGATGATGCCAGAATGCACCCGCGGGCCCGCACTGCATGGTACTGCATCCCGGCCTGGGAAAGCAAATTCCAATCAAAGATGGCCGTAATTGCACAGAATCCTGGGGCCAGCAGGCCCTCCATCATTGCGGATTGGCTGCAACATCATTCCTCTGTGCATATGAGGGAGCGCCGGCAGGCGGAGTAGGCCCCCTTCAAAGGACCACTACCAAGGCTACTTTCTGACTGGACCCTGTCAGGCCATTGGAGGCCAGGGGCCCGTCATCTCGCCAGAGCAAGTAGAGGAGCATTGGGTTAAGCAGCTGCTAATCCCGGCCCTGAGTATGTCCAGTGCCTAATAGATCCACTTAATCTACCGCCCTCCAGCTTTCCACCTGATGCTCTGCTCTTTCACCTTCCGCCCAAAAAAACCACACGCAACATGGTCATGGTTGCAGACGCTCCACCAAACCAGAGCTCACTCTGGGAACGAAACTTACATTTGGCCATGTGCAATGCCAGCATACAACCCCCTGTGAATTACCCACACTACTATAGGAACTCCACGGCCAGGACTTCAGGTTGCAACATGCCTGTGCGCGCCTCTGCAATCAAGATAGGCTTCAGGCCGCAAGCCCACTCCGGCACTGCGCACCCCTCCATGCCAGGCCCACCCTATACGCATCACAATTCTGAACCTTTCCACCATGCCAGCAGAAAACTCACACTTTTGACAGAGATTGACACAAGTGCCTCACATGCTCAAGTGCCAACTACTTTGTAAGAGCCCACACCCACTGCAAACACTCATACTATGTATAAGCCCTGCCCAGGTGAGACCACTGTTGATACCATGTATGAGCCCAGTCTATGTGAGCCCATTGTTGATACCATCTATGAGCCCAGTCTATGTGAGCGCCCGGTTGATACCATGTATGAGCCTAGTCTATGTGAACCTACTGTTGATACCATGTATGAGCCCAGTCTGTGAGCCCACTGTTGATACCATGTATGAGCCCGGTCTATGTGAGCCCACTGTTGATACCATGTATGAGCATAGTCTATGTGAGCCCACTGTTGATACCATGTATGAGCATAGTCTATGTAAGCCCACTGCCGATACCATGTATGAGCCTAGTCTATATGAAGCCACCGCTGATACCATGTATGAGCCCAGTATATGCGAGCCCACTGCTGATACCATGTATGAGCCATGCCTAGGTGAGCCCACTGTTGATACAATGTATGAACCCTGCCTACCCAAGCCCACTGCAGATATGCTGCATGAGCTGTGCCTACCTAAGCTTGCCACCACTACCCACACCACCTCCGTGCCCGAGAACCGGCCACCCTCTCAACGCCTGCCACTCGCACTAAACCTTAATGCCATTAGCTTTCCAGTGTCAGAGCACTCCACCGAGCCTAACCCGCTAGCCATAGCTCACAACTCAATGTCCCCTTGCCCTATGAGCCACACAACCCTTGCTGCTATCACTAATAGCCCTACATCAGCCAACATCCAAGGAGGCCTGATCAATGCTAGATCCCTCCTAGCTCACGCCCTCGACATCTCAGATCTCATCACTTCCAACCAACTTGACCTACTAGCAATCACGGAAACGTGGCTGAACGCAGCCGCTGGCCCGTCCCTCTATCTAGTTATCCCTGAAGGCTGTACCATCTTCAGAAAAGACAGACCTTTCGCCAAAGGATGCGGTGTGGCCCTTATCGCCAAAATGCACATGACTATTAGAGAACTGCCTTACCTAACCTGCCAATCAGGAGAATTGCTCTCGATCCAACTCTCATTCCTCGATACTGCCTCACTAACCATCCACATCATATACAGACCACCTGGTCCAGAACAATCCCTCGATGAGGAGATCGTCCCCCTTTCTCGCTAACAATGCCAAACCTTCCTCTAGAATTATTATTTTGGGAGACTTCAATCTAGGCCTCAATGACCCCTCAGATGCTAACGCCCTGGCCATAACCACCACGATCGAATAGCTAGGATTTACGCAGTGCATCACCCACCCCATGCACAACAAATGCTGCACACTAGACTGGTTGGCAGATATGAACGGCAATACCAACATCTCCATCCTCCCCTGCCCTGATCACAACGTTATCACCTTCTCTATCCCAAAATACACTACACCCAAAGTCCTAACGCAACTGGCCCAGCCTCGCAATCTAGAAAACACACGCAACGTCACCCCAGAAATATGGTCCCGATGCTATGCCCTATCACAGACTATCAGCACTCAGTCCGCGACCCTAACCTTATTGTAGAGCTTTATAATCATACTCTACTTCTAGCTATAGACAAAATTGCCCCACTGAGCACACGCAAACCGAAAACAATAGCTCACCTAAACTCCTGGTACACACCAGACCTCCAAACCCTACGGTCCACCAAGCGAGCCACTGAGGCCACTTGGAAAACCACACCCTCCAAAGCTAATAAAGACCAGTTCCTCACAGCAGCAAAAAAAAACAAACAGGCCATTATCCAAGCGAAAAGTCTTATCAACAACGAGCGCATAGCTAAAGCCAGAACAGGCACAAAATAACTATTTCTCATCCTGCGTGAACTTGAATCCCCTGTCACCAATACCCCCCACACCCCTTCCCCAGAAACCTGCCTCAAGGATTCCACATGGTGCACCAATGTCCAAAAGGCACTCCTTGACAAAACCGCCATACTACAAAACTGAATTTCCACCCAAAAAACTAAACTACTCCTACCAGATACACCAGCTGACACTGACACCATGCCTAAACCTAACAAACTATTCGAATTCAGACCATTCTCGATACCAGAAGTCACCAAAATCATTAAAAGCTTCAAACCCTTGAGATGCCAAGGAGACATCTGCCCTGCTAATCAATAACTCCTTTACACAAGGTATCGTCCAGAACAATCTGAAAGAGGCCTGTGTTTTCCTGCTCCTAAAAAAACCTTCACTGGACCATTGGACCCTAACATCCCCACTCACTACCGTCCCATCACTACCGTCCCCTTCCTCCTCAAAATCCCAGTCAGAGCAGCATACTTGCAAATACAGGACCACCTCAAGTCGAACATTCCCCTCGGCCTAAGCCAATCGGTCTTCCGCCCAGGACATGGCATGGAGTGAGCACTCCTAGATCTGAAAATCCAAATGGATGAGATCATAGACAATGGAAACCTAGCCATCCTACTCGACCTCTCTGCGGCATTCGATCTATTAAATCACAAAATCCTATGCCAACACCTCTCTTCCGCAGCCCAATTCTCTACTAGTTCCACAGCCTGGATCGAATCCTTTTATCAAATCACACAATGAGGGTCTTTTCCAATCTTGCAGCTGTCACGCCAGACCCAGTCCTTTGCAGTGTGCCCCAAGGCTCATGTGTATCACAGACACTTTTTTATAACATTATAACATTTTTACTAAGCCCCTATTCGACCCTCTAGACAAACAAGGTGTCTCCTACACCAACTACGCGGACGATACGCAGATCCTCCTGCCTATCTCCGGGAACAACAATAAGGATACCAATGCCCTCAACAAAATATATCAAATCATAAAAGCTTGGATGGCGCAACACAAACTTTGCCTAAATGGCGATAAAACAGAACTCATTCTAGTAGGGAACCAATCCTGACTAAACAAATTGAATGGCGACTACACATCCTTGACTATAGATGGGAATCCTATCACCATCCTGAAGGAAGTGAAAACCTTAGGGGTCTATCTCGACTCCTCGCTTTCTCTAACCAGACAGTTCAATGCAACGCCCTCTGCAGCAGCCTAAACAGCTTAACTCATCAACAAGTGCACACCATTCTTAACGACAGACAGCTGCATCAAAGTAGCGAGAGCCCTCAGACTATCCAGATTAGATTACTGCAATGCCCTATTCACAGGTTCCTCCACAAGTAATATCAAAACACTTCAAACCATCCAGAATAATGCCTTTAGAGCAGCACTGAATATACCAAGGAAAGAATACATCCCTACAGCCAGACGCAATGCCCACTGCCGACCTGTCCAAGGCCGCATCAAATTCAAAACTCTATCACACATAAGTGCCTAACAAACATGGCCCTGAAATACCTCTCCAACAAATTTGCCAAACCCCATTCCGATAGACCATCCCAGGCCATTACCTTGCACCGCCTTACCACTCTCAAATTCAAATGAGCAAAGGCAGGGGGGCACAGCTTCCAAGTCGTGGCTGCCAGTGGGATGCCCTCCCACTGTCCCTTACATCAGACCCCTCTTACTGGTCCTTCCGTAAAAAACTCAAAACCTGGTTCTTCACACAAAACTCATAGATCACACTGTCAAGCGCTTATTACCATACCTGTGTAAACATTGTCATGGCTTATTTTATTTCCGCCTCATCACTGTATCCCCCCCCCACTCCCCATGTATGTACTGTGACCAGCACCCAGATTCACTTGGGCTTGCCGGGCTCTACAAATGCAAATAAATAAAATAAATAAGATTGTCATCTTAAAACCAAAGTCTACGACATAAATCTATTGAAGGAGAAGGAAAACCCTTCAGAATACCCAGCCATAATATTATCTTGTCTTTTACCAGAAAGCAAAGCTTTAATGTCACTTGACCCTAACAACAATTGGAAACAAGACTTAAATGAGCTTATAAGGCAGTTGAAGATGTGTTTCGAAAAGAACCCGGGAGAGTAAAGGGTATTAATCATCACATCCGCTCTCCCGTAGGTAAAGTAGTACACCTAAAACCGTATCGGTTACCTGAGGCTAGAAAAGAAATAATCATTTAAGAAGTTACAAACATGCTAGAGGCCAACATCATTGAACCTTTGAACCTTCTAATAGTTTGTGGTCCTCCCTGATGATGTTGGTGGCAAAACCCAATGGAAGTTGGAGGTTCTGCATAGACTTTAGAAAGGTGAATAACATCTCTGCCTTTGACGCTTACCCCATGTCCCGTATTGACGATCTAATAGAATGGTTGCGTAATGCTGTCTACCTTTCGACGTTATATCTAATGTAAGGATATTGGCAAGTTCCTTGCATGGCCCAGAGACAGAAAAAACTGCTTTTGCCACTCCAACAGGGTTATTTCAATTTAAAGTCCTGCCCTTCGGTCTGCATGGTGCTCCTGCAACATTCCAGAGATGAATGGACACAATCTTACAACCTTACTCAGAATTCTGCGGAGCCTATATAGGCACCATTGTAATCCATAGCAGAACATGGAAAGACCACTTACACCACCTTTGCACAGTCATTAGAGTGTTAGCAAGGTCAGGATTAACCGCTAATCCCGGAAAATGAAAGCTGGCCCTATCAGCGGTTAAGTATTTGGGTTTCTTTGTGGGGAATGGCACTGTCAAACCACAGCAAGAGAAGGAAAGAGCGTCTCTCGATACCCCTACTGCAAAAACAACCAAAAAAGATCTAAGGGCCTTTATGGGGCTAATTGAATACTACTGCAGGTTTATTCCACATTATTCCAGTAAAACATCTCGATTGACAAATACATTGAAAAATGCAAGGCCCCAAAAGATCAGATGGGAAGAAGAGGATCAAATCTGTGAAATCTGTTATACGACCTTGAAACAAGACTTCTGCCAAAGGCCCATTTTGAGAGTTGCTGATTTCTCAAAGAACTTATCCTCCAGACTGATGCTTCCTTAATGGGAATGGGAGCTCTTCTGTCGCAAAACTATGACGGTTTTGAACATCCAATTCTATACATCAGCAGAACGCTCTTTCCCAGAGAGAAAAACTGTTCAGTCATCTAATTGGAGGCATTGGCAATAAAGTGTGCCGTGATTCATCTGAAGTATTATCTCCTGGGTTGTAGGTTTCACCTGATAACAGACCACTCTCCTCTAGTTTGGATCAGTAAGAGGAAGGAATTCAACCTGAGGGTAATGCAGTGGTTCCTGGACCTTCAGCCATATTGCTTCACAGTTGATCACCTGAAAGGACGAGAGCAAGGTAACATAGATTTCTTCTCCCGATTTCCCTGTGAAGCACCCCGGTCCAACCTGCACTGGGGAAGGGCATGTGAGAAACCGGAGCGAATCTCCTCACTCCTAATCCATCTGTATCTCTGCTTAGGTGGCCAGAGAAAGGCCATCACTCTTGAATCCCGACCCTGGGGGTGGAGAAGTGAGGGAGGATCACATGGGTGGAGGGTTCTTGGGGATTGGGAGCTCAGTACCCACAGGAGAGTCATGGTATCCCCCATATCCTATTAAAGACCAGCCTAACCCTCCCCCAGCCTTTGTAGGCCACTGTGAGTCAGCTACCCTCATTTTCCCACATTTCATCCCTGACAGTACTGAGTCGAGGAAGAGGCGACTAAGAGTAGTGAACATCAAATACCCATTTCACCACTCTAGTACTGGGACGAAGAAGATGCCTGTAGAGTACTATGAGGGTCTGGCATGTCCCTCTAATTATTGTCAGACAAGCCCAATTGAGACTGCACACCTGCAACCTGTCAGGGGGTTTCAGGTGTATAAATGGAGAGCCAGAAAGCAGTATAGAGAGTAACTGGGAGGCCATTGTGTGGAAGACCAGCAGGGGACCTGGACCATGAAGAGGCAGCCGTGGTGTAACAGGAGGAGCAGATCCAGGACACCGACCGACATCCCATCTGTGGGAGCCTCCATATCGGGGAAACAAGCAGTTGGAGCTGGGAGCGAGGAGAGAGGACACGTCTGCGTCCACCCACAGGCAGTGGAGATGCGGGTGTGTGCCTAACAGTGCCCGGCATGCGAGCGGGGCTCGCAGAGGCTGGCTGCTGCCTGGGAAGCGGAAAAGAACGAGCCGGAGCCGCATAAGAGGAACGCCAGGACCTGTGAGTGACGGGGAGAGCCCCTCTGAAGCAGGGGAGCTCCTAGCGGGCTGCACACATGCATATTGAATAGGGAACTATAAGAAATCTTGAAAACTACTTAAATCATTTGAATTGAATACCGAACTATAAGCAAACGAGTTAACGTCTTGGGGAAGGGACCCTGAGATTTGAGGAATTAGGAATATTGACTTGAGGACGAAGCCTCAAGATTTGTTTATTTTGAAATGTGTTGCTTAAAACTTGGGGAAGGGAACCCGGAGGATTGTGTGGAACTATATTGCCTTGAACTGGAGAAAGGCAATCCTTAGACTTTTGGGAAATTGTTTTGAACTTGGGGAAGGGGAGCTGAAGAAGCTCAGAACTTTGTGTTGAACACTATTTCTTCGATTATTGTCATCCCTACACGTTGTTTAGCTTTTGTTGTGAGGGCAAGGATAGGTTTTGGACACGGACAGATTCTTAAGTTGAAGTTTTGGACTCAGACGTACCTTATTTTCATTCAGGAAATGAAATCCCACCTTTGCATAGGGCAAGTTAGTCCTTATACTATCTTGACATTTACTTTAATAAATCAGTTTGTTTTGAACATTGACTCTGTTGTCTGTGTCTTACTTCACAATGCCTTCACAACACCACTTGTCTGTGTTTATTTTCCTCCATTGTTCGAGATGATTTTAGAGGTTGCCTCCCACCTGTGTTTGTATTTCCATGGGGGCAACTAGGTCTGGCAAGTCAGGCCTGCTTTTGTTGTCTCCCTCTTTGGGGGGCTTTATATTCCTTAGACTTGTATCGATCCACTTTTCGGTACAATTGTGAATAGAGCAAACATCTAGTTGTGTTTGTAGAGGGCCAAGATGCCCCACAAAAGAGTTGAAAAGTGCGCTTGGATTGGAGCGACGTTGGTGATCGGGCAGTGTCCGTATCAGCTTTGATTGCCTTTAGTGCTTCATCAATTTTTGGACCGAATAGCTGGTCTCTCTCAAAGGGCATGACTAGTAACTTCCCCTGAACGACTGGTCAAACGTCTGTGCACTTCAACCATGCTTGTCTGTGAAGAACTGCATTTTTCCAATTTGTTTAAACCCAGTTTCCACTGTTTATTGTGTGGTTGGATACCTCTTCCCCTTCATGTAGAATAGTGTCAAGACTGGAAGGATGTAACCACCCCTCACCCCTAATCACGAAAGCCAAGTGAAATACAACCCCTAACACCTTGGTTGGCATGGGTTGCTGGATTATGAATAACAGGTCACGACGTGGCAGCCAATGGGCAGAATACGGTTAGGGAGGGGTTGTGGAGGGGGAGTTCAGGAAACCGGAAAGAGGGTTAGGGTCACCTCAGTGGATAGGAATAGGGGAGGAAAAGGGAAAAGTTCCAGTTCACACTTTTAAAAGATGCCTCATGCTCCAGATAATACACCGCCCTGCCTCTGTAATACTAAAATATACCTGAAGGTGCACAGTCCTTACTTCTGTGCTTCATGAAATGCTGCTTGACAACTCATTCTTGTACTTGGAACCTTATACATAACATGCCAAATTATAGTGGTGAAGTTAAGCCTCATACACACATGAATTGCATGCTATACAAAACAAATAGGTTTCATGATATGGATGACAGATGAATGGCAAATATGTAAGACAGATGAGTTGCATGATATGTAAATAAGATGAATTGCATGATATGTAACACAAGACAAGGTAAGCAAATGAAGTTCAGCCAGCGTGACAAATTAACTCAATCATGAAATTCATGAACACTTCTGACTATGATGAATCATAGATGATTCCCACAGAAAACCAGGCCGGGAGCCCCTCCCATGTAGCCAGGGAAAGGCAGACACTTCCTGATCCTGGGGATGGTGTTCTGCGGGAGGATCACATGGGGGTAGGGATCATGTCAGGAGGAATGGGATAATACCTTTACCAAATTTCCCAGAGACCATACACTATTAATGGCCTATTGTAAAATAACAATTGTAGAAGGAGAAACTAATTGTAACATTGGGGACTTCAAGTCCCACAATGCCAAAAGTATTGGGAAGAGAAAGAGGGATTTGGAGGCACTAGACTGCAGGACACAGTCTAGTGATTGTAATGACCCACACCCAAGAGGGATTAGGGGGTATAAAATCCCCCCTCATGCGCATGCCTGGGGAAGCAGTAGCAGGAGAAGCAGGTGGCGTAATGGTCAAAACTCCACATTGCAGTGGCAGCAAAAGTGGCAGGAAGGTTGAGATGCAGGGGCCCCTGCTTTGTGTGAAGCCGATACAGGCTCTGTGAGGGTCTCTGCACTTTGAGACCTTGTATGCAGAGGTTGTGCAGCAGGAAGTGTTGTTTCGGAGAGCTTCCCCGGTGAGGACTTTGTATGCAGAGGTTGCGCGGTGGGAAGTGTTTATTTGAAAAGCTTTCCACCAAGAAACGTGTGCTCCAGTGGCAGGAGTCCCCATGAAAACTGAAAAAGGCAATTAAGAAGCAGGCCAATTGCAAAACTTATTGTCACAGAGAAGAAGAGGCAATAGTTAATAACAGCCCAAACAAGCATTGTCTAATCAAAAAAGAGTGAGTGTGATAAAAAGTCCTTATCAGCTGTGAGGAACCTGAGGGCGTCCTCACCTTTTCCCTCAGTATCCTCTGTTCAGGTGGCCAGGGAAAGGATTGGATCCCAACCCTGGGGGTGGATATGCGATGGAGGCATCACCTGGGTGTAGGAGAATTGGGGAGTGGGGAAAGGACGTCCTTAGGTGAGACATGGTATCCCCCATTTCCCTTTCACCATGAACTCTCCATCCTTCAAGTCTTCATAGGCTTGTGTCAGCCCTTTCACTGTGATTCCCCTAACATATTAACCAAAATGCATCGATATGGTACTGGGACGAAAACTAGGACAAGGGGACCAACACATCCCCGTTTTATGAAAACAAACAATTGTCAGCCCCAACTGAGTACTTGGAGGAGGACAACAAGAGCAAGGCAGGACTACTGCTTTGCTGGTGAGTTGTCTAGCCCTTTTTCTAATGAAACTGGAGGCGGGAGCTTTTTAATCTGGAAGCCCAAAACAAATGGTGTCAGCCAGGCCTCCAGATAAGGTGCGTACTAGGCCTTTTTACGCATGAAAATCTTGTAAATACGACAGCTTTATTATTTTCCTGTGTACATTTACACACAGGTTTAGAGCAGAGGGCAGTGCAAAGGTCAGGTTACTTGACAGAAACCAGAAGGCTTCTTTTGATTTTTATCTACATGGATGTAATTGCAAGCCACCTCCTGAAACAGAATGTATTTCTCTGAACCCTTTCAAAAAAAGAAACTGCACACTGTGATAAAAGGAATGTTTTTTTTCCATTCAGCTTCAGAAGCACTGTGCATATTTTCCTAGAATTTTAGGATTGTATAATTAATAAGATGGAAAACTAAGTTGCAATTGAGAATTAATATTTTGTAACAAATTATGCTTTTGTTTCCAGTGAAAGCAAACCATTATTGCACAATTGTATTTTGTTCATGTGCTGTGTGCACAATCATGCGGAGGCACATCGTTTTTACACTTATAATTTAATTTACACTCTAATTCTAAAAACAGTGTGTAAAATGATGACTATGCACAATCTAGTTTACATCCATTCAACCTTGCAGTCAATGGGGTACATTACTATAAATGATCAGGGGCAGCAGAGTCTTTGCTCAAGGGTGAGTGATTGTCATTACACCAATCACAGGTGTTCTAGCCTCTCAAACCTTCAAGACTACAATTAAAACATCCAAAACCTGACTCCAGGAAATGCAAGCACTGTTAAAAACCAAATTAAATGTACATTGATAATTCAAATAGAAACTCAGCAAAACCTGTCCCTGTGATAATCCAGATAGGTATTTAACTATGTAGCGCTTCATAAATGGTTCGTCCAACATTTAGGTACTGTGATTATTATACCTCAGTTAACTGACCTCTGAAGGATGTTAGCCAATAAAATAGCTCAGCCGGTTGAGCACTCGTTGTTGCAATCTGTGCGTGATCTGTAGGTTGCAGGTTCGAATCCCGGCAAGTCCAACTCAGCCTTTCACCCTTTCGAGGTCGATAAAGGAGTACTGACTTTGGTTTGGTGATAATTGTGATAAATATGTTGTATGTACAGCGCTTTAACAAAAGTGCTATATAAATGATCATTTGACCATTAGATTAGATATAGAATTCAGCATGGAGTCCTTGCCTCTCTGCACTGTTGTATGATAACATTGGCATACCATTTGGTAGTAATAGCTTCAGGAAATTAGGACTTTCATTAAACATCAAAAGACAATTCTGCTATCGAACTTCAAAACACACAATGCAATTCATGTTTGCATTACTATGTAATTGGTTAGGTTTTTGTGATTTCAACATTTAAATATATTCAGGAGAGATCAAATGGCCAGACCTTAGAGAAATAATGAAAGTTGTTTTCTGCTACAATGCGGAAAGCTGCCGCATAGTAATGATTTCCATACAGTTTTTGCACATATCGGCTGGATGTCACATACATTTTACTCTCTTGCAAAAGAGAAAAGTCATTTTTACTCTCTTAAAATCACATTTACTCTCAAAGTTTAAAAATAGGGAGTAAAATACTCCCACCTCTAAATCTTATCTGGAGCACTGGTGTCAGCCGTTGAAGCAGTATCAGCTGTGGAGACCTCCGTGGCGGGAGGAGTGCTGGAGGCCCGTGAAGCAGTGCAGAATATATGCAACAGGAAGCGGTGACAGACGAAGCTGGAGGCTGGTAGTAAGCAGTGAGATGGAGGCCATCACGAATGAAGGAAAAGTCGTATTTATCCTCCTTCGCCGTGGAAGCATTGCTAGGTGTGCGCGAGCCACAGGAGGACCACCAGGAGAAGATGAGACGGACTGCACGAAGAAGGAGGAACCTGTGGCAGCGGAAGGACTTGCAAGGAGCCGTAAAACTGACCAGTGACTGAAAACCAGAAAAGGGGGCCTGGCTGGCAGTCGGTAAAAGAAATGAAGTGAATGCATGGAATTTTGAAAACCGAACGCAATGAGAGCAATGAAAGCAGGTGACATGTATTTTGAATATGAAATTAAATGAAAGCAAGGCAGTTTCTGAATACTGAATGGATTAAAAGCAAGTTAAACCAAAGGGAAAGTATTTTGAATATCAAACGAATTGAGTACAAGTTGAAATCACACTGGCATCCTGAAAGATGTGAAAAGAAAGAGTGTGAACTTTACTGAAAGGAAAGTTGTGAACTGCATAGAAATTATGAACTGTATTAACTGTATTAATTGAAACAAGTGCTAGAAGCAAGTGCTAGCAAAGCTGAGAGAGCACAAGGAACCTGTAACTGTGTTAGGCAGAAACCTGTGCAGTTCCCTTTGGGAACACTGCAAAAGATTTAGGACTACAGGTGTTAGCAGTAAACCCACTTGGTAGCAGTCTGTACCACCCAGATTTACCTGGTAGCTGTGGCTGAGTAGTCAGACTTCCCTCAAGAAGAGTAAGGCAGTATGCAAAGTATACACAATAGGCACTCAGATACAATAATACAAACAAACACTGACCAGAGTTTTGGTATCAAAGTATATAATTATTTATTTAAAAACACACTGTTTGAAACACTCCAGCACTCTTATTGTAAAACACTCTAAACACAGTTACTATTATAATATATACAGCCCTTATTCCTTATCAGCTAAGTCTTAGTTAACACCACTTATTTCCAGACAGAGGTGAGCGCTTAACTATAGATGGCACTCCAATAAGTTTATGAAGAAGGGAGGGAAAAAGACAGAATATGGAAAGGTACACCACTCTAAGATTTAGGAACACTATTAGTAAGGCAGAAGAGCAAGAGTCACTTGTGAGCCAAAGTCCATAGGCTGGGCCCAGTCTTAGAGAAAGCAGAGCACAAATGCGCCCAAGATCACACAGTTACACTAGGCTTAGAAAGTCTTGCAGAGAGTTCGAAAAGAGTTTAGAGAGGCTCAGAAAAGTTTAGCCAGGGTGTCCCAGGCTAACCCAGGTTCGAAAGCCGGGGGCTAAATCTACCCTGTACAGTCGGTGGCAAGGGAAGCCAGGCGGGACACGGTACCTTAAGTGGGAAGGATCCTCCAGCGGTGGCAGTTGTTCCTGCCAGCGGGTGCAAGTCTCGTCATCGTCCAGGGGAAGAGAAGATCTCGACTTGGAGGAAAGATGAAAGTCGTTGCACTGCCAGGGAAGAAACCAGCCGCGGAGTTTCCCGGTTAAAGGTATTACCCTTTATTTCGCGGTTGTGGTCAAACGTGGTATTCCGGTTGCCGGGGTGCTTGGCACAGGCAAGGCGGCCACGAGATGCGTCGGGAAGGCGAAAAGACGGTGAAACTGGTTATCTCCACCAGTCAAAGGAAGAAGATTCTCCGGCTGGAGATCTCCTCTGTCGTTGGGAAAAGTGGTGGGACGGTTCAGCAGGGCTCCACCGGTGGTGTCGTCGTAGCAGGTCGGTTCAGCTTCTCCCTCGTCGGATTCTTAGGTCCTGTGGCGACTTCTAAAGTTCCAGTCCCCAAAGCCCTGCTTTTATGCAGAAAACCCCCATTCACTCAGCCTAGCTGTCACTCAAACATGCTAAGTGGTGAGCCGGCCGGCTCACCACTTGGGCCAATCAGGACGGAGTGCGACTTGAGTTGCCTAGGCAACTCAGTCCAGGGTGCCTAAATCCCCCTCCACCCCTCCTAAGTACCCCAGACAGAGTGGCACCACTTTGGAGGGCTTCTGTGGAGAAGCCCGCCAAAAAGTGGAACAAAGGGCTCAACTTGGGTTGGAGTCACAGAAGCGAACACAAACGCCATTTTAGAACCGAGTTCTGGCAAAAAATACGAAACCGGAGAATTAATATTAAATAAATAAACCGGCGGTATGTTCGAGGCTATAGGAATTAAATAATTAAAGTTGGTAGCCTCGAACAATGGGAAATCCCATAGAGATATATTCGCAGTCGAATATAAAAAGTAGTATCCACTGCCACCAGCCAAAACTCGATCAGGGGGGACGGAGACGTGCCCCCTCGCCTAACAGACCCCGGGGCAATCGAATTGTCCCGGCCAGTACGTCCACAATATGATGGTTTGTACTGGTTCTGTTCAGAATTTGAGACTAGTAAAGTCAATGGTGACTTTAGATGTCCTGGGAGACAGTAGTCAGTCCCAGGGTATGGAGTCTATATTGGGGGGTCACTATGACACCCCCGTGTTACTGCACTGAAGGTGCTGGGTAACACACATCACAAAAACACATGAAGCCCTATGGAGTAAAAGACCCCATAGCCCATTAAACACATCTAGAGTCAAAGAAACACACTCAAATCATGCCCAAGAGTGAGGGTAAAAAGAGTCTCACTCTTGGCAGGAGAAAAAAATAAACCCCAAAAATCCAGCAAAGCTGCTGGGGGACTCACTAGGTTAGAAAATTCAGCCTAAACAGAGAATTCTCCCTAACAGTGTTGTAGGCGACACCTCATGGACTATTTATGAGAATGCTATTCTTACCATGAATGGTGTAGTAGATGGAGCTGCCGACTGAGTACCAGATGTGTCATCAACAGAGATTTTGCAGTCAACTGAGTAGTTTGTTTGGATACAGCTGGTGTCATTGACTGAGAGGTTATCGTAGACTGAGATGCTGTCCTGACCGCATGTATGGGTTTGTGGACCTTCGGCGGATGCTTCAGCATCGACGATGAGGCCTTGTCGGACACAGTTTTGTGCGGTTCCATGCCTGCCAGGGACCATCATCATCACCGAATGTGCCTTCGACGAGCGGTCTGTTTTGATGACTTCCTCAGGAGGGTACTTGCCCTCATTCAGCCAGGACAACAGATGCCTGTGCCCATCTCTTAGGTTTTGGCACTGAAAGTGTGGCATATTTCAAAATCTTCTGGCGTATGATTGCGATAGAGGCAATAGATGCACTCAGTATGTTTATCTCCCTCATACACGTTTTTTATGTCACAGGTCTCACATGGTTTAAAAATAGTCTTTCGCATTTTCCTTCCATTTTAATCCCACTCCACTAATATGATGTAAGAAGAAGGCTGAAGTTCTATTAGGTGGATAGTTATACTGACGTCTCAAAAGGAAGTTTTCTTAACTGGATGACTGTTTTCTCTCAGAAGAAAAAGGGTTAGAGGACTGCTCAGCATGACGTGCGGTTACCATCTGAGGATGGCCTCCAGTGTGGAGCAAGACACTCGACATCCCATTGGCTGGGGCTGAATGCACCCAAAAGGACCTTGATAGACAACAAAAGTGAGCAATTTCTTCTTTATTATTAATGTAATACTGAGGTAACCGGGGATTCCCAGCCTGACGACGGGGAATATTCAAAGCATGTGAATCCATGAAAGAGCCAATGCTGGAGAAATAACATTTCCTGGGGTAAGTAATTTGCTCTTCTAATTTATTGTGTCTTCTCACGGATTCCTCATCTTAGATATACTACCATGGCAGTTTTGGAGATGGAGCTGTGAGAAGAACAAGTTACTTACCCCAGGTAACGTTATTTCGACTGGATGCTCCTCCCACGTATTCCTCATCTTTGATATATGATATCCAGCTTCAGTTGTTTCAGATTTTCTTTTTGGCAGAGGGTGCTGATAGCGTCGACTCTATGTCCCTCGAAGGCCTCCACCTTGAGGATGATTTCATCGAAGGCATATTTAGCAGGTGCAGTGCCCGTTGGCTTCAGTTCTGTTTTTTCACTTACATCAGAAATACCCACATAACCACAGGATTTACCATACTCAGCCTTGAAGGAACGAAAGCTCTAATAGGATGGGAAATTCTACTGTGGGGTAGGTTGGGAGGGCGATGAGGAATACGTGGGGGGAACATCCAGTCGAAAGAACGTTACCGGGGGGTAAATAACTTTTTCTTTGAATGGATTGTGACCTCCCACGTATTCCTCATCTTTGATAGACTCCCAAAGTAGTATTTGATTTGGTGGACGGAGTAGAATTTGTATTTTAATTGTTCTTGTGAACCGTGCAGGACTGCTTTAGCAAAGCCTTCATCCTGAACGAGGGAAGATTCCAGGCAGTAATGCTTTCTGAACGTGTGGATAGTAGACCACGTTGCCGCTTCACAAATATTTTATTGGGACACCCCTTTGCAAGGCTGTAGAAATAGCCATGCCCCTGGTGGAATGGGCCCTTAATCCTTCCGGGGGATACTTCCCTGTCAAACCATTCTACACCCAATCGTCTGACCGTGAGAGGGCTGGAGCCCTCTCTCACCCAGACACAACGCCGAGAAGCTAGACGGAAGAGCCCACCCCTCCTCGCTACTCTAGAGGGTGTGTTCACCCATCACCACCACACCGCAAGGTAGGCTACAGAGCCTCATCCATATTTGCAGAGTATGATCATCTGCTTCTAAGAATCTGAAAAAAAAACTTGAAAAGCCTATCATTCAGCAGAATCGCTGTATAATCTGCAACGTTGTCTGTGCCTGCTATATTTTGAATAGCGCGGCACTTTCCAAAATGGCTGCATCTTTGTTTCTGCCTCTTTAGAGGCTTCCTGATTCGAAAGTGCCTGCACCTGAATGGCTATCACTGCAGCCATTACTGGTTGACTTAGCCGGCAGGCGGAAGCCGGGGCGCGCAACCGACAGGCCGCAGCTTAAGGGCCTGTCTGTGCCTGTCTAGGCCGGTCGTACCGTCGGCCTGACCCTCTGCCCTCCTGACAAGCTGAGTGAACTGTAAGTACTATTACCATCATCTTTCCTGCTCTTGCCCGTTACTTTCGACCTGCACTATTCTGATTGCCGCACAAAAGATCTCTGCAACCCCATAGTCACCTACTCCGCCCATCACACGGCCCTTGTAAAGAGGCCCAACATCCAACCCGCTGAACCCCTCTCCCTTGCTGCCACGCACTTGCATCCATAGCGAGCTCCTGCAAAGTGCCCATCCCTTCTGTACTGCCGCCTCTGTGTACCCGGCCACCATTGTGCGCACTACCTATGTCCGCTCAGCACTGTACATTGTTATTGCAATGCTTAACGTTTAACTAGCTGTGTTTCAACGATTACCCAGCACACCTGCGCCTCCACAACCTACCTATACCTCCTATGCTGTACTGTGTACTGTCCACGTATGCCCACTTGCTGCGCTATCCACTCACTGTATTGTACCACATAATTATTGAACGTATCGCAAAGCTATGTATCACTGCAGAATATCTCTATAACACTGTCTGGCTCTATTTTGCTCTGCTAGCGACCATCTATGTGCCTGTTTGAAACACTGTTGTTGTTCTACAAGAATGAATGTACTGCACACTTAGCGCAATACTCCTTCTAGCCCCACAACCTGGTTCTTCTCTGTACTCGGACAAGCTCCTCACTGCCAGCATCATTCAGTCCTACCGTCCTAGCCACCTGCTAGCCTAATTCACAGGCCTGCAGTCTCATCAAACTAAATACGACCTACTGCACTTCCGCCCACTTTTGGTCACCCTGAAGCCCAGGTGCCACTCACCACACCATGCTTGTCTCAACTGCACCACGCTCTCCTAGCCACCACAGCTGCCCAGCCAGCCTGCTACCTCTCCCCAGGTTCGACTACATGCTGCCCTACGCAGACAACATTTCCCCCACGCCTTTCCTGCCATCTTTCTTCTTCGCCCCACCAGCCCCACACAGTATGAAGCCAACTGATTCCGACAACCATCCCCACCAGAATATTATCCAAACCTAATAAACATGTACCCCCAGCTCTGACCAGATCCTCTTGGCTCCTCACCAAAGAAAGGATCCTTCCGCTCCTTTAGGCCTCCTCTGCCCTGACTCCCCTTTTCTCCAAGGGCCCTGTGGCTCTGGTAAATCTATACAACACCACCATCAGAACATTAGATGACATTGCACCACTAGAGAAAAAAAAGCCAAAACGAAGAAACATTCCAACTCTTGGTTTACTTAAGAGCTACTAGAACTAAGATCCTTGAAGCGATCTGCGCTCACCAAATGGCAAACCTGCCCTACGGACCTCACTCTAGATGCCTACAAAACACTTGCCACATGATATACAAAGAAAATTACCTTAGCTAAATCCTCATCCTACAACTCTAGAATCTCCAATGCGAAATCCAAGTCTAAAGAACTGTTCGCAACTTTCAAGGAGCT
Source organism: Ambystoma mexicanum (assembly GCF_040938575.1). Classification (NCBI taxonomy): domain Eukaryota; kingdom Metazoa; phylum Chordata; class Amphibia; order Caudata; family Ambystomatidae; genus Ambystoma; species Ambystoma mexicanum. The sequence goes on along the minus strand of NC_090921.1, from coordinate 1,329,767,554 downwards.
GGCCGCAACTCCAACCAAAACTCAGGAAACTGTGAAAGATGAAACCTGGTGCAACAATATTCAAACTGACATGCTAAAAAAAATAACCCGCCTCCAGGGGAAAAAAATAAAATAATTGCACTATAACACCCTGTCCAAAGCAAACATGCCCTCTGCTTCAGATCCTTACCCGGACAATAAAGACAGGAAGTCCTTCTCCTTCAGAGAAGTATCTGAAACGGAAGTCCTAGCCATTATGAAACATATCAAGCCTTCTTCCTGCAGGGTGATATCTGCCCCGCTGCTCTCATAAAAGACTTTGCAGATCCACTAGCCCAGTTTCTCACAGCTTTTATCAATGCTTCACTCTCCTCGGGTATCATCCCCCCCCCCACCTCAAAGTATCTTGGGTTCGCCCGTTGCAACAAAAAAAAAACTCCCTTGATCAAGACCTATCGAATAACTACAGACCCATAACCACCGTTCCATTTCTGCTAAAGATATTAAACAAAGCTGCCTACTTACAAATCCAACACTTTCTAGAAGATAGCATCCTGGGTAAGAGGCAATCGGGTGTCCATCCACACCATGGTACCGAGAGCTCCCTACTGGACCTGAAAATCCAATTAGAGGAAACAATGGACAAAGGGAAGCCAGCATTGCTCCTGCTCTTAGACCTGTCTGCAGCTTTCAATCGTGTAGATCACAAGACCTTCTGTAGACACCTCTGGGATGCTGCCCACTTCTCCCAGCAAGCCACATCCTGGATCACCCCCTTCCTCGAAGGAAGACTTATGGGTGTATTCCCCCAACCAGGCTTGTGCGGTCCCCACCCCTGTACCTTGCCTACACTGTACAACATCTTTACCCTACCACTCTTCAATGACCTAGAAAAGCACAGCATAGTATATATCAACTACGCCGATGATACTCAAGTTCTACTCCCCCTTTCCGGTTCCGACGAACAGGACACTGCCACACTCAACAAAACATATCCCCTTATCCAGGCTTTGATCGCGGCCAATGGTCTGTGTCTCAATGGAGACAATACCGAAATCCTATTGGTAGGGCCCAAAGATATTCTCAACAAACTCGACAGTCAATATAGATCCTTCAACATTGACAATACCATAATCACTGCCTCGGCGGCTGCCAAAACACCAAGAGTATACCTAGATTCCACCCTTTCTATGACACGGCAAGTCAACACCATCTTCTCATCAGCTGCACTTACGTCCAAGACCATAAATGCTGTCAAACCATACCTCTCCTCCAAAAACTGTCTATTCATAGCCAGAGCCACAGTTGGAGCCAAGCTGGACTATTGCAACGTCTTGTTTCTAGGCACATCATCTAAAAACTTGAACAAACTTCAAATCACCCAAAGCAACGCTCTCAGAGCGGCTCTAAGCATTTCCAAAAGGGAGCACATCTCCCAGGCTAGACGGAACACCCACTGGCTCCCAGTCAAAGAGCATATTCTCTTTAAAACCCTCTCCATCACACACACATGACTCTCACACACTGCACCTCCCTACCTATCAGAAACAATTCATAGTGCCACATCAAACATACTCAAGCGGGCGCAGCAATGCAATCAGCTTGCTGTCCCAACTTTTAAAACATCCAAAGCAAGAGGAGCAAGTTTTCCCTTCCTAGCACCTAAGAATTGGAATGCTTTACCGCCTTCTCTTAGGAAAGAGACCTCCCTCACAGTGTTCCACGCAGCGCTCATAACCAAGCTCTGTAACTAGCCCTACCCTAAGCAGAGTCAGCCTCCCAAGTAACTGCACAACCTAATACCGAGGAAATGTTTCCTGTAATTGTATTACCGCCTGATTGTACACTTTCTCTGCCATGTAACTATTATTATTACTGCTGACTGTACTAATGCCTAACTGTATCCTATCACTGTGCCATGTTTCCTAAGAAAGTCATTCTGTAACAGCACCACAATGCCCCAGGGCCCAAGGCTTTATAAATTCAAATAAATAAACAAACCTGTAGCATTCTGAAATGCCCAGAACGGTCCATCTGGACAAGGTCTGCTCACAGACAGCCTGACCCAGTTTGTGGCCGGTATAGCCAATGAACAGCTGATTATCAATACAGAGTTTTAACATTCTAGATATAGAAAAACTTAAAGCGCTACGAGGGTACAACCTATGTAATCTCTCCTCCTTGCAAGGATGAAGTGGGGGATAGAAACAAGGCAAAACAATTGCTTGTCCTATGTGGAAATCAGACATGATTTTGGGTAAAAATTGAGGTTTAACCCTTAGAACAACCTTATCCTTGTCGAAGACAGTAAAGGGTGGCTTGGACGAAAGTGCCTGCAACTCGCTCACTCTACGGGCCGATGTTGGAGCTACCAATAGAATGGGACATGAGTGTAAAGGTTCAAAAGGTGCACACTTTAGACATTTTAGAACCAGATTAAGATCCCCAATTGGAACCTGGAACGGAGATGGGGGGGGGACTCATTGGTGAGCCCCTTTAGAAACTGTGTCACCAGTGGAATTTTGAAGTATGAACATTCCTCTGACAAGTGCTTAAATATGGACAGCGCCGCCAAATAGCCTTTAATAGTACCAATCTGGAGCCCCAGATTGGCTAAAGACAGCAGAAAAGATAAAACATCAGGTGTTTTACATAGAAAATAATAATAGTAATTTGCATTTATATAGCGCTACGAACCCTCAGGCATCTGAGCGCTGCTTATTACCCACAGTGTGTGGTGCTCATTTATCGACCTCCGAAGGCTGTAAGGCTGAGTTTGGCCTTGCCTGTATTCAAACCTGCGTCAGCAGGCTCTGCACGGATGTTAAAGTGAACGCTCTACTCGCTGTCTGACCGGCTTGAAGGCCAGGAGGACATGTCCAGAAGGTCCGGGTACCACATCCTCCTGACCCGATGCGGGGCACTTAGGATCATGTGTTTCTTGAACCTTCTCAACCTCCTAATCACTTGAGGAATGATGGGGACTGGAGGAAAGGCGTACAGGAGTAGACATTCCCAGTAACGGATCTACATTCTTTTCTCTGCACCAGTTGCAGAATTTATTCCAACGGCAATGGTACAAAGACTTTGTTGCTGGCCTTCTGTCCGAAAGCAAAACCTCCATTACGTCATCTGGGAGGTCCCAATCCTTGTATCTCAGCCTTTTAGAAACCAAGCCTGAAGGTTGAGTGTCTTGACCTCTGGATTGAGAACCCGACCCCCATCTCGCGAGAGAAGGTCCTCTCTTTGTGGAAGACGTATTGAAGGCCAGGCAGACATGTCCAGAAGGTCCGGGTACCACGTCCTCCTGGCCGAATTTGGGGCAATTAGGATCAATTGTTTACCAAACTTTCTCAACCTCCTGATCACTTGAGGAATGATGGGGACTGGAGGAAAGGCGTACAGGAGTGGAAATTCCCAGTCCACCACAAACGCGTCTCCTAGAGCTCCTCTTGGAGGAAATTCTCTGGAGCAGTACAGTTCGCACTTCCAGTTGACACTGGTCACAAACAGATCCACTTGAGGGGTTCCCCAAAGGGTGAAGATCTCTTGAAGGACTTCCTGAGCTAGTTCCCACTCGTGGGAGACTGCACTCTGTCTGCTTACAGCGTCCACCGTCGTGTTCTCCTCTCCGGCTATGAGAACCGCTGATAGGGAGATTCCCTCTTGTGTTGCCCAGTTCCAGAGCTACATTGCTCCTCTGCACAGTGGAAGTGACCCTACACCTCCTCTCTTGTTCAGGTAGTACATGGCTACTGTGTTGTCCGCCATTATCAGGACATTCTTTTCCCATACAGAGGGCAGGAAGGCCTTCAGCGCTAGTGTGATTGCCCTCAGCTCCAAAACACTGATATGTAGTTTGGACTCCGATGGAGGCCAACGACTGCTGTCAGATCATTGGTGTGGGCTTCCTACCACGTGAGTGAGGCGTCCGTTACTATCGTGCTCTCCGGCCATGGTTGCCAAAATTGTTCTCCCTTCAGAATGATGTCCTCGCAGGCCCACCACAGAAGATCCTGTGCGAACCTGCTTGGAGCCTGAAGTAGGTCCAACTTTTTTTGATGAGAACTGGGACCAATTGAAGGGATCTCATTCTCAGGTGGGCCTCTGGCACCAGAAAAATGCAGGATGCCATGAGGCCGAGCAACTGCAAAAAAAAAAAAATAATTAAAATAAAAAGGCCGGGTGACACTGGACACTTTGAAATTTGGTGACCATCTGAAGAATGTCTTGAGCCCTCACCTCGGGTGGCAAGCTCTTTCCCAAGGATGTATCCAGAACAGCTCCGATGAATTGGAGTTTCTGAGAAGGTTTCATATGAGGTGTGTCATATAGGAGAAGCCCAGTCTGTTAATGGAGTGGCAGGTGACGTTGAGATGATCCAGGAGTTGTTAGGGAGAACGCACCCTGATCAGCCAATCGTCCAGGTAGGTGTGAATCCCCTCTGTCCTGAGACTCGCTGCTACCACCACCATCAGCTTGGTGAAAACCCTCCGGCGGAAGTCAGCCCGAAAGGCAGAACCTGAAATTGATAATGATAACCGCCAACTGCGAACCTCAGGTATTTTCTGTGCTTGAGATGGATGGGCACATGCAAATAAGCATCCTGAAGGTCCAATGACACCAACCAATCCTGGAGTTGGAGGACAAATAGGATCTGAGAAAGTGTGACCATCTTGAACTTGTCCTTCCTGAGGAACTTGTTCAAGTATCTCAAGTCCAAGATGGGTCTCAGTCCTCCGTCCTTCTTGGGTATTAAGAAATTAGGGGAATACCATCCCTTGTTCCTCTTCGCTACAGACATTGGTTCTATAGCGCCTTTCTCTAGCAGGGTTAAAATCTCCTGCACAAGGAGCGGATCCAGAATCCTCAAAGAGTGGCAACCTGGTGGATTGTTCTGAGGTGTCTGTATAAAAGGAAGGCAGTAATCATGGGCTACAGTTTCCAAGGCCCAAGCATCTGAAGTAATGTCTCAGCATTCTTCTAGATGCTGAGAAGGTCTGCCCCCACTGGTGAACTGTGACTCAGGACCTCAGAGAGGTTTTGAGGCGGCTGATGCAGCAGTAGATGGTAAAGAAGCCGCTGCTTGAGCTGGCTTTGCACCCCTTCCTCATCCACCACGAGGATATCTTCTTTGGCCCCTTTGACTGGCCTTCCTCTCGCCCTTCCAACTGAGGAGTAGTAGCAAAAAGATCTACCCCTCCAAGGTTGACCACTAGGTCGAAAAGGCTGAGGTTGCCTGATAGTGGCACCTAAAGATTTGGCTGACGCCTTCGAGGTCTGCAACTTCTTAATACTCTCGTCAGCCTTGTTCCCAAAAAGGTGAGACCCGTCAGAGGGCATGTTGAGCAGTCTGGACTGCACATCCAGTGCAAAACCCGACTTCCGCAACCACGCAAACCTGCGCATAACTGTGCTGGTGGCTATGGCTCTACTAATGCTATCAGCAGAATTCAAACCTGACTGAAGAGACTTGCACATGGCTTCTTTGCTGTCTCTAACTATGGCTAAGAACCCATCTATAATCCTCCTCTGGAATGTGCTCTGCCCGCCATGGAAATGCAGTCTGATAGAGTGAACGTACATTTTGCGAGGGCACATGTGCAGTTGGCAGATTTGAGTGCCATATTCCCTGCGAAAAATACCTTCCTTGCCCATCAATCTACTCGTTTGTTGTCCCCATGAGGAGGGATGGAAGGGTAAGCCACTTGCTTCGATGTTGCGGTTGTTGCCTGCACCACCAGAATCTCTTAAGTGGGGTGTTTCGACAAGAAGTCTGGGTCACTACTGGAAGGGCAGTACTTCTTGGTCAAGTTTTTATTTACAATCGGTTTAGTTTCTGGTGTTTCCCGATTCATCGCCACCATTTTCTGCAAAGCAACATGAAATGGTAATATGGGATCTGACTGAGGACCCTTATCTAAGATGTCGATTAGATCTTGTTCAAATGGCAATGGAGGTCTACTCCACCCCATGTAGTCCACTACCTTAGACATGAGGTGTCTGTAGGACGCATCTGTAAGCTCCCCAGCCTCTGGTCTCCCAAACTCCAACCCAGGTGAGGTAGCGACCCCACTTGCAGTTTGTAGGTTGTCATAGAGGTCCCTCAACTTTGACTCCTCTGCAATAAAACTCAGGTACATTTGGCGTACCAAATTGGAGGCCAAATGGAGCCTCTTCATCTGACTGCTCATTCTCTTCATAAATGGAAGAAAGAGTCTTAAAACAGTTTTTCCTGGGTAGTGGAACATAATTCCTGAGAAAACCTAGGGATTTTTGCAACTTAGGGGTTAGACGCTGGAAGAGTCCTGAATAATTTCTTCATTGGCGCTGTACATTTTATGGGGCACTCAGCGTCGATGGCGCAGCTGGCGTTGAAGCCTTTGGTATCTATGTCGACATCAAGGATTTGTCTGGCATCAAAGGCGTCGACAACCTCAACCTCGACTTATACTTCCGGCTCGACTAATCCTTCAATGAGACTTCATCGAATCGGAGCCTCAACGGCTCTCGATGCAGATCCGGCCTTCGTCCCAGGCTCGAAGGCGCACCGGATTTAGGGCGAGCCCCTTCCTTCACGCTTCTTTCGAAGGCGCGGTAGGAGCATGGCTTGGAGGCTTTTTCTTTTTCAAAATATTCTGAGCATCTCTGCTTTGAAGGCCTTTTGGTTGGGCAAGAAACCCTCTCGGGGGAAGCGCCCGACAACGAAGTCGACGTACGGTGCCTTCTCTTCGACTTCCAGGACAAAAAAGAGTGGTGGGAGCCACTCCTCGATCTCAAACGCTTGGCCTTCTTCCTCTGAGGAGAGTCGCCTCTCGACTCATCGATCAAAGGGTTCTTGGTCGGGGTAGGAAGTTTAGGGGTTCAACCTATCTTCAACTTCCCCTTACGTTCCTTCAAGGCCTTTCCAGTCACAGACCTTCACTTGGAGCAGTCTGAGGTGTTATGATCTGCCCCGAGGCCCCGCAAACAGATTTAATGGGGATTGGTCAAAGACATTTTTGACACACAATCCCAACACTTTTTGAAACCAGTCTTCGGGGTTGTCGGTGTCGATGAAGAAGACATCTCAATTTCTCAAAATAATGAAGTCATCACAAAAGTGAAGAAGCACGCCGTATTTCTCAAAGCTAATGCTGTAGCGGAAAAACATGAACTGAAGCCAACGGATGCTGCTCGTGCTATATATGACTTCATTGACATCATGCTCGAGACAGAGGACTTCGAAGGACATCAAGTCAACGCCATCGACGCACCGCGCCCTCTGCCGGAAAAAAATAAATTCCGAAGAAGCTATAGCTGGATATCATATATAAAAGATGAGGAATACGTGGGAGCACACAATCCATTCGAAGTGGATTTCTGTGAAGTTTTATCAAGCACATACCATTGTGCAGAACCGCCCCTCCAAAGCGAGCGTCCTGGATTGGGACAAGCTTGATTTGCATATGGTCTTTCCCCTTTTGTAATGGCTTGACAGGTGAAGAACAATGGCCTGGAGGTTCGCCCAGAGCAATGCCAGAAGTTAAGATTGAGTCAAAACCTTCCAGCCATCACCTCTTGTTCTTTCCGACAGGGTGTCTAAACAGTAATGATTTGAGAATGTATGACAGGAGGACCATGTTGCAGCATTGCAAATGTCCTTCATTGGTACACCTCTTTGTAGAGCCGAAGTAGTTGCCACTCCCATAGTGGAATGGGCTCTTAAATTCTCAGGGCCATCCTTTCTAGCAATGGAGTAGCGATCTGAAATGCATGAAATGATCCATTGTGAGAAGGTTTTTGGGTTGAGGCTGTGTATCTTTTCTTCATTTTTTTTTAAAATCAGTTTATTACAAACTTTTTTAAAACAATCATTTAATTCCTCCACAGGTTTCACTTTTCAAACTCTTTCAATAAAAGGTCCAATTCCTCCAAAAAGAATGTTAGTGCGAAGGTAAGTTTCCCATCTTCTCCTTCTTGCATTTTTTTCCACCAGTCTTCCACACTGTAAGTAGAGAATTTTATTAGTTCCATTCCCAGAAATTTGGTTCTCATGTCTCTCTATTTTGGACATGAGGTCACAAGGGTCTCATTCATCACTAGTTTGGCGGTAACCTTTAAATGCGGCGGTAGCGCTTTTACCGCCTCATTTAAGGGTCCACCGAATCACGGCTTCGGCTGATTTCCCCCCAGCTCTGTGCTGGGGGGAAATTTCCCCATTGAGCCCAATGGGGGATGGGGAATTCCCGAATGGGCTCAATGGGGAATGGGCAATACCCTTTCTGCCAAAACCCGTGATCCGGCGCTATTAGCGCCGGGGGGTTCGGCGGTAGGGCTATTAGCGCCGGCGCTAATAGTGCCGGCGTTACCGCACAACTCGTGATGAGGCCCAAGATGTTTTAGCGTCTCATTTTCGGTGTTACAAAGTCGATGGTTGATTTCCATTGTCACACCCTTCCTTTTTCTCATATTTTTGATCATCAGCGTGTGGAATAAATTCAGCCTTAGTTTTAGGAAGATTTGGCGTCTCCTCGGACATGGACATAAGTACTTAGGTATCTAGTTTAGCGCCTTGCTTTAAGATGCATAGTCGTTCATGCACAAGTGTGTTGCTCGCTGTTCAACAGTTTCAATCCAGTCCGTCTCCCATAGTTGCATTTGTTTTTTTTTCCAACATCTCTTTTGTCATTGCCAATTGTAACAAAATGTTTCTTTTTCCAGATCTCAAAAACTTCATTTGCATTATTCATTTTGTCTGGTCTCAGTATTTCAAATTGCGGTGCACTTTCTTTTTTCAATGATCTTCCTATAAATGGATAGATTATTCCATAATATTCTCGCATTAATTGACAGAAGGCCCAGTTCGTACTTTATACATGCATTTGGAGTGTTTTGGGGCACTTGAAGAATCCTCTTCCAGAATGTGTTTTCACACTGTGACCATAATAGAAATGGACATCCAAACATTGCCTCGGCTCCATGTATTAGTGCAGGAATAACTTTGACTTTGTAGAAATTTACAATGGGCTGGTATGAGAATTTCACATATTTTTTGTGTAGCACCACTCCTTGCACTGCCAAGGCTTTACATTTTGGTTTTATTTTCCTCACCATTGGTTCATCCGTAATACTTGCGCTTATTTGCACTCCCAGATATGTAACTTGGGATGCGCTCACAATTGTCTAATTTCCCAATTTCCATTTCGGTTAGGCTTTCTTTGATAGTTTCTGGCCTTTTAGATCTGATAACTGTACGATCTTAGTTTTTTTAACATTTATTTCAAGCCCATTCTTCATGAAGTAGTTTGCAAGTGTGGTTAATTTCCGCTAGAGACCTATCGGGGTTAGGTCCAGCAGGACGATATCGTCCGTGTATATTAACCAGCTTATGTGGTTCCCATTTATTTTTGGAGGGAATGCTGAGATTGCCTCCAGAGCTTTGCCCACATATGCGATTAATAGTTTGAAAAGAGTGTATCCCAAAAGGGCAACCTTGTTTTACGCCTCTCGTGGTGTTTATCCGTTGTGTTAGAATTCCTCGTTGATCAAGATGGATTCTAACATTTGTGTCTGAATGTAGTTCGTTTATGGCTTGCATCAGACTCTGGGGACATCTTAACTTTGCCATCTTCTCCCATAATAGTTCTCGGTCTACCCCTTCAAAAGCGTGAGCTAAATCCACAAATGCTGCATAGATTTTTCTTCCTTTCCTTAGAGCCTCTATCTTTAATAGGTTTTCTTCATTCTTAGAGGGGCAAGGAGGGGATAGAAAGCTGGCAGTGTGATCTACTGTGCCAAATTACATTCAGACACCACCTTGGGAAGGAGGGACGAACCCTCAAAGCTACAGTTTCTTTGGCGAATACTGTGAATGGTGGCTTGCAGGACAGAGCTTGTAACTCACTAACCCTGCGAGCAGACGTGATGGCAACTAAAAAGATGTTTTTCCAGGTTAGTAACCTTAGAGGACAAGAATGAAGTGGCTCAAAAGGCGAAGCCATCAAAAAAGTAAATATGAAATTTAAATCCCAGGATGGAACCACAAAGGGGACGAGTGGGGATGTATTTGTCAGTCCTTTCAAGAATTGTATCAACAAGAGCCTTTCTCCGGTCTGCGTTTGAATATAGATAACGCTGCCAAGTATCTCTTAATGATAGCCATCTGCAGCCCCCAATGGCCCAGGCACAGTAAGAAAGAAAGCACTGCAGGTTTATTACAAGAGAAAGGATCTATATCTTCGCTCTACACTAGCAGCAAAAGGCAGCAGTATAGGACTTTTGTTGCTTGGCTTCGAGCCAAAAGCAACACCTTCATAACGTCTTGTAGGAGGTCCCAATCTTTATATCTTAGCTTCTCAGAAACCAGGTGTGAAGGTTGTGTTCTGATTCCTGGGTGAAGAAGATGGAATGGAGGGCAGATGGACATGTCCCTATTCATTAGAGTTCTATAGGCTACATTTGGGTCAGAATGCACATCTGGTGTGTCAAATTAAACTTCAGGGTAAGTATCCACACCACTGGCATCTTGCTGGCATGAGGCTAAGTCTTCTAGCTGTGATTCCTCCAAGATAAAATCCTCTGGAACATTTGTTGTTCCACAATGTTCATACCCAAAGGGGATGACATCCTCTTCCTCCTCAAAAATGGATCCAAAAGATTTAAAGAAATCCTTTTTCAATTGGGGTTTACATTTTGAAGTCAACTCTGATGTTGAAGGTCCCTTCGAAGCAAAAGGCTTCAGTGACATACTCCTTCTAGGAGGATGTAACTGAAGCCTTTTGCTTCGATCCTAACTCGGCGGTTGATGCTGTTGACGCTACTCAAGTAGACATCGTGGAGGTCTTTCGATTCAGGCTTTTGGGCATGCGGGTCGAAGCCTTAATCGATTCCCTGCGGGTCTTGGAGGGCACAAGGGGATCAACAGCATTCTTTGGCTCTTTCAAGGGACTGGGAGGGGCCCCCTTCAAAAACACCTCTGACATTTTCTCACATAAATGTTTGCAATCGGCCGCTGAGGCGGTCCTCTTGGGAAAACGTACCTGATGTCTGTCAGGCAAGGAATCCGATGACGAACAATGGCATTGTTCTTCACTCTTCTTCCATAATGAAGAGGAGAAGTGATGGCAATCACGCCTGGATCTTAATCTCTTTGAATGTTTAGAGTGTTTTTTGGTCCTTTCTGGAGACTTGTCTCTGGTTGAACTCCTAACTTTGGAGGATATTCTTTTTGAAGGGGTGAAGGACTGCGATTTTGAAACTGACCGACTTAGTTCGAGCTTTGACTTTCTCTCCTTCAAGACCCTTTTTCTCCTTCAAGACCCTTACTGGTCATCGATTGGCAAGAGCTGCATTCAATGTCTTCATGGTTTTCACTGTGGTACCAGGGACAAATTCTGTAATCAGTGATCAACGTCTTAGAACCACAGGCGCACATCTTTTAAAGCCTGTTTTTGGTGAAGACATTGTGATCAACTCACAAAAGATTTGAAAGTATTAAGACGTTTGTCGAAGAAAATCACGGAGGCGAGTTGAACCATTCTGAGAGCATGCTGTGTATGCGGAAAAAAAAACGGAGGCAACAGACATTGTGCGTGCTATTTATACTATCACTGACGTCACGTCTGGACGCAGGAATGATAACCGCCGAGGGACAGCGACGACAATGCCACACAGGGACCCATGCTGTAGAAAAATGTTCTGATACTGCAAAGCAGAATATAAATATGCCATTGCATTTGTGAGGAGAGGAAAAGGAGGAGCCACACTACAAAACACCCGTCCCCGCCAGAGCGGAGCGTAGCGGAGTGTTTCGAGTGTGTTGCCTGGTGTTCCCTGGAGGTCCCGTGGGGCCTGTGGTTACGTGGATCCCGTGGTGGCAGAAAGCAGCGCTTGTATCAGGACTTGAATAGGATGCGAACGGGAGTTGCCTGATTCGCCGCCTTCGATGCCAACGACGCCGCCACTCCCATACCCACCCTCCGTTGCAAACAATATAGCCGGAAGGATCATGGTAAGAGCCCGCGCAAGCGTATAGTAAAGCATAGCAAATACTAGTAAACAAGCGCTGTAAATCGCACCTGGTGCACGATACGTGCCTGGCTCACGGAGCCTAGTGATAACAGTATTAACTGTAATGAGAGGGACAATGATTAAAGCAAATACACGTGCACAAGCCAAGCGAGGGCTGACTGCGACGTGCACTTCAAGCGGAAACCACGGTGAAGAAATTAGAACTGAAAAACAGCCCTCTGCGGCCCCTGTGGAAGTCACTGCGGTTTGTGAGTGTGACTCCAGGACGGTGTGCGACGCCACCGTGCAATTACGCTCCAACAAGGAGCAGCTCGATCCTGCGCCCGCACAAGAACAAGCTAGAGCGGCGTGGTTGCGGAGAGAAAGAGATGTGAACGATACTCTCGACACCCTAGATCTGAGGAGTGACACTGAAAGGGACCAGGACCTGGACCAGGACCTGGACGAGGAGCGTGAGAAGGAAATGAAGGATGTGTACGAGCCAGAAATCGAGGGGTTAACGGAGAGGTGGAGGAAGCTGAATGGGAAAACACAACTAGGCCCCACAGAGACATACAGCAAAAAATCTAGCCCGATGCCGGGTCAGGGAGAGGAGGTATTGGGATCCGGTGCTCAAGAAAAGATCGGTGAAGCTAAAGATAATCAGACGGGAGGGAAGAGCGTGGAAGTCTGCGCCGTAATGATACATCAGGCTTGGAATGCGCAGCCTTCTCCAACTAGCTCTATCCGTAGGTTGAGACAGGAGGCTCTGACCCGTGACTCGGAACAAGTAATACAAGTTAAGGCTGGAAGCGAAATGAATCCACAAAAAGAGACAAATATGAGCGAGCATTTAAAATCGAGCTGGTCTTTAAAATCATTAGCATGGCTAAAGGTGGCTGAGATGCACAAACCAGAGCCAACTAAAAAAGACAATATGCCCATGATGAGAAAAAGAGGTGATCAAATGAGTGAGAGAACACAAGGCACGAGGGGCTTTCTTGGCATTACAAGTACAAAAGAAAGCATCAACGCCCTGGAGAAAACGGATGAGACTAGTGAGACACTGCAATCCCACGAGGAATGGATAAAAAGCACTATGCTGCCAAATAATGCCCCCCAAAACATGCCAAAACCAGGGAGAAGAAGAAACTCCGTAGGGATAGCTGACCAAGTGATAAAAGATCTAGCAAAGATGAATGCAAGCCTATCGCAAGCCCGAAGGATCTCTCAATTTAATCCAATTGAGGGAAGCTCATCACACGCTGAGCCACACCATCTTAAGCACAGGAGCATTCATGAAGTAATGACTCTTGAATCAAACTCTCCAGCGTTTGAATCAAGAAATGAAGAGATTGCAGTGTCTCAAAAGAGAAATCGAAGAAGTGAAAGCTTTGAGAGTGAGGAGGGATGCCTGAATAAACGATTCAAAAGGAAAAAACAAGAGGGTAGTACGCGAAGAAATGAAATAGGCGAGATATGTTCGCCCAAAATGTCTAAACAGTGTACCACCCTAAACTCAACTGTGGAATCAGAAGGTGACGATGGCGAAACAACCATGAGAAAAATAAATTGTCGGAAGTCCAATGAGATAGCCTTGAAGGGAGGAACCAATACAGATGACATCTCGCATGGCGTCGAGACAATAATATCGAAGCTAAGCCCTATCTTGATGTCAGCTACAACGATAGCTATCGCCCCTCTGATGAAGCTCTATGAGAATCTAAATGAGAACTGCAGAGACCAAACAACCCTGATCGCTCTACTAAACTCTAAAATGAATAAATTAGAGACAGATCTCAAGGAAATGAATTCTGAGATTTTGCTGACGAAAAGAGGGAACGATATTTCATTAACAGCTCTGAAAGAATCGTTAAGAAATAACTCTGAGGACAAGAAACTTCTAGCGGAAGTGGCGAGGCAAGCACTCACGTTACTTCAAAATGAACGAGAAGGAAGATGTGTCCAAGATATAAAAAAAAAAAAAATCGAGCCTCAAAAATTGTACTAACAAGTATGAACACAGGGAACCCCCAGGAGATACTAGAATCTCCAGAGAATCCAGGTCAAGCTAATCAACTGCCCGAGAAAATGAGAGGGGCAGAGCAAAAGAACTCCCAACAGAATTGCTGTTACGACAAGGAGCTATTAATTAGTTCTGAGGAAAATGATTGTGGAGGGAAGGTCAGCCCGGGCCAGGAAACTACACAGACTAAAAGGACACGTACAACGAGTGTACCCATAAAATTCATGGAAAAAGAGGTAGAGTTTAGCAAATCCCAAAGTGAACAAGATGCAACTAAAGAGCAAGTTCATCCACCCCCTAATCCACCTGAAGTGTTAAAATCCAACGATAAAAACACAAAGACCTCAAGTAGCAATTCCGTAGCTGATTCACCTAAAAGGAAGGAGGGTGAGTGGTTCGATATATTTGAACATCCGAAAGCTTAACCGGGTGTGAGCAAAGAGAAGAGGCCAAAAACTGACAAATCAAAAACAAATGATTGTAAAAAGAAAACAAAGAATCAACAAGCCCAAAAGAGTAAGAACACACGGAGCTCAGCAAATTTCTTTAGAAACATCAAAGCCCTGAACATAACAGTGAATAATACTGATCTACCGACACTAAAGGGGGAAAAAAAGAATGATGAAGCGCGAATTGTGGAAGACAAAGCACAAACAGAAATCCAGATTGGGGACAACATGCTTCAGAGTGGGAGCATTATAGAGGTGGACTCTGAAGACATAGAATGCGACGAAGATGAACTGCTGAATATGTCAACTTACAGCTCGCCTGAGGTTGAGGAAAATAAGGATGACAATAAGGTGGCGATCACAAAAGAAACAGCTAAGGGACGTGAACTCGGCTGTCGCGAGGCTGAGGTGACGACGCCTAAACCATCAACATCTGAAAATGAAAAAGAAGAGGTATTGTTAAGTAAAAGAGTGATCACCTGGCCTGAAACACCCAAAGAAATTATGCCCAGACCGAAGATAGGTGGGAAAATGGCAGAAGATCCGCCAATCTTTTCAACCCTGGAAGAAAAAAGGTTGAAAAGTATGATGAAGTTGAAAACCAACTCCAAGACCAGGGAAGATACTCAAGATCCTACAAGAGATGATCAGGAGAACACTAAGCTTGATGTTGAGTCTCCGAAAGAGAATTTAAAGAAATAAACACGAGATGAAGGAGCGGCAAGAGTGAATGCAGAAGCGTCCGCTAAGTCACAAAAAACCAATATGTATGGTGACAAAAAAGTCGTAGGAAGGAATCATCAATACAGACTACTTGTTGAAAAAATTGACGGTAAAAAAAATGATACCTCATTAAACCGATACACCATTCTTCAGATATTCCAAAAAATACCGCGTTAAGAGCAATAAAGAGTGATTGGATTGCCAGTGTGGAAATTATTGCTGACATGAACCAGAAATTTGTACTCTTACACATAGATGACAAAAAAGATGCCGAACTGATCATGATGAGCCAGAGGCAACTTCTGGAAGTTGGATATCAAGTGTATTAAGTAGACAATTCACTTGGAGAATGTGAAGGTGAAAAAACAAAAGAAATGAAGGTACCAAAAACAAAAGGGAAAACTTTACTGGTAACTAAATCAACTGAAAAAAGTGCAAATCATGAGTGCGTGTCTAATGTCAAGTCAAATGACTGATGAAAGAGAACTTGAATTAGTATGTCTACCTGAAGAGATAAGAAAGAAGAAAATTAAAATAACAGTGGACAATTGTGAAAATCTAGGTGCAGTGGGCGCAAAAGATCTAGAACTAAAAGCCGCTGAGGACGAAAGGAAAAACTGGTCCTGGTTAGCCAAATCACTGAACTCATCAATGAGGAGCTAATGTCATGCTGAAACAGGGCAACTGACGTTAGCCTCGTGGAATACTAGAGGATTTGTACATCTTCTAGGAACTCCACCTGAAATGATAAGAAAGGCTGATGTAATATGCTTGCAAGAGACATGGGTGACCAATCTACCATGTGTGGACGGGTTTGAAGTAGCAATAAACCCAGCCATAAAACAAAAAAAAGGGCAGCCTATGTCAGGACAAATGATATTAATCAAAAGAACATGTGGTTTAAGAATCAAGGCAGCATGTAATTTGTCACCTTTCCTTCAGAAGGTCTGTTTAGAACAAACAGAGTCCATAGGGCAGCCGTTGAACCAACTGTATATACTAAATATATACTGGAACCCAACCTAAAAGTCCAATCACAAGCTTGAAGATGACATTATTGAAGCCATAGATTTAATCAGAATGGAAGACTCAAAGGCATCAATCATATTATGTGGGGATTTCAATATGAAATTAATTGAAGTAGACCCACGAAAAACATCGAGGATTAGCTGTGAGAGTCTTAAAAATGAATGCTGGCTAGAAGAAATGGCAAGCAGAAATCTGTCAATGCTGAATGGAGTAACAAGAGGAGATATACCGGCAAAGCCGACCTGGGAAAGAGGAAGCCAGCAGTCCATTATAGACTATATCTTTGCATCTGAGAATATACTACAAGCAATAGTCTCTTTCAGAGCCACTAAAGACACTCAAAGTGATCATAATCAAAACACTGCAGCCAGACTACTCCTCAAACTATCCAGAAGAGACCACATCACCCCGGCCCTAAAAACACTACACTGGCTCCCAGTAAAACAGCGTATCATCTTCAAAACAATGTGCATAACGCACAGGGCAATCAGCGGACAAGGAGCTGAATTCCTACAAAAAAAATAACAATCTACAAGCCAACGAGACCACTCAGGTCAACCAACGAAATCCGACTGGAACAAAAACCTTACATCAAGAAGAAACTCGGAGGCACCGCTTTCTACCACCTAGCCGCGAAAACCTGGAACAACATCCCAAAATTAATAAGGAACACCAAAGACCACCTTAAATTCAGAAAATTACTAAAAACCTACCTCTTCAACACCGGAGAATAAAACCAAAACAACAATAAGACAAACGAATCATCAAAAAAGGACAGTGACAAACCGCTAGAACCGACAGAAGTACCCGGGGCACCAACAGGGCTGACACTGGACACAGGGGTCCACCCGCGAGACACAGAGAAACGGATACAACTACTCCAGCCAACCCTTACCATCCCCCACCGCCCTTACAGCCACAACTAGGTCCCACGAGGCTGTGGAACAGACAATATACCACCAATCACCACACAACCGGGTGTATGGACACTAGCAGCGGCGCTAGTCATGTGGAGGGGGGGAGGAGCATGCAAGGTTATTAAGGGAGCGGGCGGAGGGGGCAGCTAGATCCCAAACGGCCTCGAATGGAAAATCGGGCACATACCTCCTGAGGCTCAGGGTGTACAAGCATCCCGTCGGGTAAGATTACACGGTTCAGTCCAGGATAGAGATGACTAACGAATACCACTAACAATTTCCTTCTCTGCATACACCTCTCAAACTCCAAACCAAACACAACCACAAACCTCTAGCGCAGCAAACCGCACGAACTTCACTACACTGCAACAACAAAACAAAAAAAACACATAGACTCGCACATCAGCACACAACGACTACCGGCCGCATACACCCCAGGCCCAGCCGACGGAACCACCGGGCTGAGGCTGCCAACAGCACATCACTGCAATCTTGCACTTTTCCAGCCTCCACCCACTAACCCACCATCCCCCCCTCTTTCAGAGCCGCCAGAGCGCCAGGGGACCACTCCGGTGGTGATAGTGCGCAGTACAAATGACCTTTAACATTAACATTAACATAATATTATATCAATGGAGTGGAAGTGGAGCAAAGGGGTGGAAAGGGAGCAGTGGCGATGTGGCATATCAGTGGAACCAGGGAGAAATAGATTAAGGATAAAGAAAACAGATATAAAGGTGGTATCTGAACAACTGCAACGATCTCAAGAGCACGGGACAACTGAGGCATTGGAGTATCAACAGTTGATTGAAATGTATAGAACCAAGAAAAAGACCTCTCTAAGGAATCAACATTTTTCAAAACATAAGTTTGATCCGGAGGTGGCAAAAAAAAAGAGAGAATTGAGAAAAACTTTAAGGGCGATCGTCGCTATTAAGGGACAATCGATCCAAAGCCTGTCAAAAAAAGCAAGAAACCAATATAACAATTGGTGCAAAACACACAGAGCTAAGATGGAACAAAGAGAGGCTGAAATAATTCTGAAGACGCTAAATCAAAGGAATTTGAGGGGATTTTGAGCCGTAATAAATGACTCAATCAACTCAGAAAAGGCGATAATAACCAACATGGTAACGGAAAGAAAATGGGAGTGTTACTACAAAAATCTATTTAAAAGAAGGAAAGATATAAAAACAACAGAGATCCAAACGAAAGTACCATGGGATTCAAGAATAGACAGAGCGGACATTAAAACTTCAATTCTAAAGAGCAGTGCGTCGAGAGCCGCAGGACCCGACGGCCTGTCTAATGCGGATCTTAAACAAAATATCGATGAATGGTCAGAATTTTGCTATATTCTATTTCAAGCAATAATAAAAGAAGGAAAGATACCCACAACTTGGAAATCGGGAATAATCGTTCCAATATTCAAGAAAGGAATACAATCTGAGCCAGCAAACTATAGACCCATAGCCCTTCTTGATGTCATAGGTAAGGTGTTCGCAACCCAGCTCCTCAACCAACTCACAACATGGATTAGTCAAGAAAAGATCTATGACGAGCGTCAGTCCGGGTTTGTGAAAGGAGTGGGTTGCAGCACGAATCTCCTAATATTAAATCTATTAAAAATAGACGCCATACGAACAGGTTAGAAAATCTATCTGGCTTTCATCGACATGGCAAATGCGTTCGATGGAGTAAATAGGGAAATCCTGTGGCGCAAATTAAAAGAGAGGGGCTGTCATGGAGGTTTAATTGCGGCTATTAAAGAACTTTACTCAGACACCTGCATTCAAGTAAGGCTAGACAGTGATGGAAATCTGTCTAAATCAATACCCACAGAGAGAGGTGTTAAACAAGGTTGACCCTGTTCAATTTCTACATTTCGGAGGTTGGAAGTGCCCTGGCTAACGTGATTTCATTCCCACCAATCATCAATGGTTTCCAGCTGCACCACATCCTATACGCAGACGATATGGTGATCTTAGATCGTAAGCCAATCGCCCTCCAGAGAAAATGGTCAGCTTTAGAGATTTACACAGAAGAACTCGGGCTAGAAATAAATGTTGCTAAATCTGAAATTATGGTCCTGTAGAACAAAAGAGGAAAGAAATCCCACAAGTACAGATCAAGCTGGTTCATGGGAAAAAGTACAATACACCAGGTACTTGGGTACAACGATTAACTCCAGTATAAATGATGAACCAATGGTGAAAAAAATCTTAAACAGTTGCAGACAACTAACCTCACAAGGAAATCTATTGCAGAAGAAATTTGGGAAATTCACATGCGAACCAGTGAGAATATTTTACCAAAATAAAATTACACCAATCCTAATTTATGGGGCAGAGAACATGTTTGGCTGTGACCACAGGATATGGTCCAGGTGCGAAGGATTTTTTTGGAAGAAAATTCTCCAAATACCCCAAAGTACGCCGACTGCTTGTGTCCTATATGAAGTAGGAATTTCCACCCTGAATGCAAGGATTATATAGAATAAGCTACTGCTCTTTAGGAAAACTTATGAAGAAGCGAACCTACCGCCATTCAAAATCCTGAGGGGAAATGAGACAGGGAAAAGAATATCGCCCCTAAGAGACTGGAAATATCAATGTGGTCAGATCCTAAAACAACTGGGGACAGATGAGCTAACACCATGGAACAATCCAGAGTATGAAAAAGGAAATTGCTTGATCTCGACTGGATTAAAATTGGGGAGAGAATAGCTTCTCAAAAATTCATGCTAAACCAGCCAGAAGAAGCAAAAAAACGGAATACACCCCAGAAATATCTGGTTCTATCTCCTTGTAAGCACCTTAGAAGATACTATTTGAAGTTCCGTCTGAATATCTTAGAAACAAAAGAAATTCTGAGGAACAGGCGTGTCATTCCGAGGGGAAATGTCCTATGCCAACTCTGTGGGAAGGAAGAAGAAAATGTAAAACATCTCATCCTAAATTGTTTTGAACTAAATGGCCAACGTGAAAACTGCCTGGGGAAGGTGATGACAAATTACCGGACGCTTTCTGTAGAGGAATGGTGGAAACAACTACACTTGACTGAAAGCAACTCAGTGTGGATTGCGCTGACGAAATTCCTAGTGCAAATACAGAACTGTTTAGAATTGAGTCCAGTGGTCACAAAAATAGAGTCCTATATGGAGGCTAGTGAGGAGAACAAATTTGCAGATGAGACCAGCAAGTAAGAATAAAGAAAGGAGTGTCACCAATGAGATCTAACACAAGATAGTATTTAAGAAGTTGACCAAAATAATGCTAGAGAGGAAAACATGTAAAGACGAAAGATGCATTGTTTTGTATGTGTTTTAATTAAAAAGTTTTTTCAAAAGTTTGTACAAACTAAATGAAAATAAAAAAAAAAAAATAATATATCGAATCCATGCGAGGACACAATCCATTAGAAACACACATTTGCAACAGCCTATTACTTAATTTCCTTAGACATAGGTCCAAAAAGAAGAAAGATGGGTGTCAGAAGATGCTTGCTTTGGGTGCTTGAAATGGGAGACTGGACCTAGAAAAATCTGGGGGAGCTTCACTAGGCAGATAGGGGAAGGGAAATTAGAGAGACATGCTGAAGGTACAATTGACACACTATAAATACATCCAACATAGTGATTATCTAACATGTGAAACATTGTTGCATTTCCTATTAGTCTACCCCCTCTATTCAGCTATTCAGTCTAACCCTTTAAGAACATTACTCAGGGAACTCAGATTTGGACAATGTAGACCAACGCTTAATTTTTGCTCCTTTTTCCTGTGATCCATGTGTTGTAATGAAAAGATTGATTTTCAGTAAAACTGTTTTTCTTTTACAATAACAAGTACATAATAAAGTGTAATCACTACACAGCATTTAGGAAAACGAATCTTCTGGGAAATGGCACTGCATCGGATACAATATTATCATCAGAATCAAAGAAATTGTGCCCTCATCGCCTCTCTATAGAGGAATCACAAAGCCCTGTTAGGGGAATGTCCTGTATCTAACAGCATTTTTGGGGTCACTCAACCCCCCCCCCACTTGTTCCAGATCTTACCAAATGTATAAGGGCACCCCTGTGGACCTATGTATTCGCTCTTCCATCGCCATGCAATGGTCCATATCCAGCACCCACTTAGACAATCAGAGCACCTCTAGTGCTTCCCATATCATGGCGATGTTTCTTTTTGCCACTATCAAAACATTGAACATTAATAGCTTTTCATATCATGAATATGTCGTCTCCCCCCAAACTCCCAGTAGAATCAGTTTCAGATCATCCTGGATCGGTTGAGAAAACACTGCAGAGACTCTACGTAGGACCCAAAACCAGAAGCACCAAATTTTTGTACACACCCATATGGTATGGTAGAATGTTCCCACTGTAGTACAACACTGTAAACAGTTGGGGTCTGCTACCCGGTTACATTTAAACAACAGTTCTCTGGTATAATACCTTCCATACCTGATTTTTTATTGGACGAGACTGTAGCGGCGGGATGGCTTCTTTCCTTGGGACCATAAGGGCCTCCTGCCACTCTTCTGCCTCAAAGGTCCCACCTCTGCTTCCCACCTGCACTGACTGTTCATCAATGGGCATGCTGTGTAACCAATTTGTATATGATATAAGGTTGATATTGTCTTCCTAGTAAGGAGTTCCATGTGTGTATTAGTCTCCACCGGGGTCTGTTCCGGACATTTGCAGTTCCCCTGGAATTTAAACCACATGGCGTGTCGGAATTGAACATAATGATAATAGTCTGACCCAGTCAATTAAGAACAACTCTGTAGTTCTTAGAATGACCTTATCCGGCCCACCGCCAGCACATCCCCCATGACTATATGTTTCCCATGGCATTGAGTCGCAAAGGATAATTTCTCCAGTCTTGGCATGTGCTGGTTGTAGCCTTTTGGAGCCTTCAGGCTTACTATTCCATCCCATCCAACCTCCTTAGCAGCTTTCTGGCTCACTTTCACCACCTGTTGCGAAATGTGGGGTAGTTCGGGCACATTGATCTTCCGATGTATTACCTCCCATCTTATCCCGTTCCAGTCAGACATGCAAGTGGTTTGGATCCCCCAACAACCATTCATTTGCCACCACCAATTGCGAAACCCAAAAATACTTTAAAAAAAAATAAAAAAAAATCACACCCTCGCACACTGAACCATACAAACATCATAAGGCGATCCTGGGCTGAGAGGCCCTCCACAACAGCTTCCTCAGAGCCCTTTATCACCTGAAATTCCCTCTCCAGTACCCTGACTGGGAGTGTTATGGAGAATGTATAAGAACCTAGGCACCATCATCATTTTTAACATTACTGCCCTTCCAATAAGGGACACAATCAGTGATTAGCAAAATGTGGTGTCTGCTATAAACCGATTTGTCACAGGTCTTCGGTTGGGTTCCAGGAAGGTTGTGGATTCCCAACATATCTGAATGCCCAGGTACCTGAATCAACCGACCGTCACTCTCAATGGACAGTTGCTGGGGATTACCAAGGGCCCCCCTTTGTATCTGGAGCAGAAAGGACTTACTCCAATTGATCCGAAGACCGTTCTGCTGTCTGTATATTTGTAAAATCTCCATTACCCTAGGAATCGACCTCTCGGGCGTCCCTACATACAACAATAGGTCATCTGCATAAAGTGACACCTGGCCTTCCTGGTACAACGGCCACACAAACCCTTTTATGAGGGTGTCACCCCAGAGCCAAATTGCCAAGAGTTTGCCACCAGGATAAATACAGAAAGAGAGGGCAGCCGTGACGTGTACCCATCTCCAGCGGGAAGGATTTTGACGTCCTACTATTGACTCAAATCTTTGCCTTGAAGCAGACATGCAGCAGCTTGACCCATTGCAAGAAATTGGCCTCAAAGCCCATAGCCCGGCAGCACTGCCCAAACAAATTCCCAATAGATAGAATGAAATGCCTTTTCAAAGTCTATGGCCACTATTGCCGAAATGTCACTAACCCACCTGGAGTCTCTGAATATTCCTGTGAGTTCCCCTGTTTAGCATAAACTCATTTTGATCCATGTGGGTCAGGTCAAGCAAAACCTTGTTCATTCTCATTGTCAGGACTTTGGCCATAACCGTGAGGCAGCCTTCCCTCGTCCTTACCACATTGCAACATTGACAGCATAGGGTCCACTATTACTCAGTAAGCCTTTTCCACATTTCGGCTGGGAACCCCTTAGGTCCAGCTCCCTGACTGTAGTGATGATATCACTGCCACCGCTTCTTCTCTTGTGATATCTGCTTCCAAAGCCTCTATTTGTTGCTCTGTATACTGTGGGAGGGGGACCTCTTCCAAGAGATCAGGGCATGCCACCTCAGCGTACCCGGTAGGAACAGCATATAATTGCCTATAATATTCTGCGAATACCTCACAGATCGTCTCTACATCTTTTATCTCCTACCCTGTAAGTATGCTATGTACATGGCTGGAGGGTGTATCCCGCTTTTCCAGCCACGCCAGCAATTTCCTAGGCGTGTCTGTCCCTCATACACCTGGTGTGTGACGCCAAGTGAACTTCCTTTGCAGGGTTGATGGCAAGTGTACGATACTTGTACCTCGCTTGCAACAATTGAAATTGCTTCGTGCCTGGGAGCAGTCTCTGAGAAATTGCTGCTCCAAGCGCATCTTTTCCCTAGCAGCAAGGGTCGATATTATTTCTCTCAGCACTGTCTTGTATCCCTCTCATAGTGTCCCGGCATTGTTCACCGTAGAGCTAATATTTAAATAAAATGTGAGCGTGACCTTTGGTATTAGAACTAGATTGAGGGTGCAGTGCTGAGAGAAGTAATATCGATCGTGGCTGCTAGAGGAAAAGAAGAGGCTAGCAAAAATGTTGGATGCCGGTGTTCAGCTGATGCGCCTGGAACAGCAATTCAGAGACCGCTCCCAGGCAAGCCAACATCAATTGTAGCTGAAACCGTCTAATCAAGATTTCTGCTATTTCTTTTCTAGTACACTACATTTGTGCTATTGGCAACTTGATAAACATGATATGCCTGTGTAAAATGTACGTTCCAACCTGTGTGATGGTCCTATGATTAGCTTTTAATCATAGAAGTGATTTGCTGATTGATTAAGATGTGCTAATGTGGATTGCATGTAGAATTGTGATGTAGCTTAATGCTGGCAATGACAAAAGTTATGTTTTTTTTTTCAACAGGACTCTTTATTGGCATTTTGCAAACAAACAGATTGCTGTGTACATTCTTTGAGTCATAGTGCGGTAAGATTACAACGAACAAAATACAGAACACGACCTCTGAGGAGGTAACCAAAATCAGGGGTGTGGGGGGTAATGCACGGGGTATCAAGGGAGGGATGGCAGCTTCAGTTTGAGGTTGGGGAACAACAAGAGCTGTTCTTGGGGACCTCGATGGGTCGGGCAACTGTAGTTCAGTTCCAGGTGGGGGACTACTGCTACGGGCGGTGCGTTGCTTCGGCCAATAGTGAACTTGTAGCGGACCACCCGGGCCTTGCCCGCGGGGGCACAGATAGTTTTTAATCAGCTTTTGCCATCCAGCAGATGGACAGTGGCTGCCTGGCCACCCCGGGGAACTGTTGAGCGTAGTCTAAGAAAGGGGCCCAGATGCTGTAAAACTTACTTCTGTTCCCAAATCAGATGGCAGTGATCTTTTCAGCTGCCACAATATCCCAGCACTTTGCCCACCACGTGGGGGTCGCCGGGCCCTCAGGGTTTTTCCACAGTCTTGCTATCGAGATTTTTGCAGCTGTAAGCAGGTGTGTGCAGAGGTCTGCCAGTCGGCCGGTGTTAGGGAGAATTCTCATTATATGGCTAATTTCCCTCACCTAGTGAATCCCCCAGCAGCTTTGCTGGATTTCTGGAGTTTATTTTTCCACCTGGTAAGAGTGTGAGCCTTTTTCCCACTCATGTGTTTTTGCCATGTGTATATTTCTACTGTTTGTGTGATCTTGGGCTCTGGAGCACACCACTCCATGAGCCCACCTTGTGGTGTGTGTTACACAGCACCCTCAGTGCAGTGACACAGGGTTGTCTCCAAGACTTCTCAATGACTCAATTTTTCTGGGGCTGACTACTGTCCCCCAGAAACATGTTAAGTTGCCATTAA
Source organism: Ambystoma mexicanum (assembly GCF_040938575.1). Taxonomy (NCBI): domain Eukaryota; kingdom Metazoa; phylum Chordata; class Amphibia; order Caudata; family Ambystomatidae; genus Ambystoma; species Ambystoma mexicanum. Next base: position 1,329,742,321 of record NC_090921.1, on the reverse strand, counting down.
CTTTATATAGTCATTTTAAATTACAGACCCAGTACACCCCATCTTACATGGAGTACTGGAAAGGGTTAATTCCTTTCTGTCTGCGCCTCTCTGAGCTTTGTTTTGCTCTCTTAACATTTAGACTTGGCTGGTGGCAGTGGTATCTAACCTAACTTTTCTACTGCGATTATACTATAGAAACGTGGTCCTGTTTTATGCTATTATATTAGCCTCCAACATAAACACGCTTGACCAAATACTCTTTCTTTTGGCTCCAGTCGGGTTTATTCGCCGTTTCTTTTTGTTAAAGTCCTTCTTGTGTTTTACTTTTCGTGGCAAACCAGGACTGCCTTCTTTGTTCACCGTCTTTTGGCAGGCTTCTCCGAAGAAGCCCTCCTTTGGCACCTGGGTGTCTAGGTGGGCTGAATGCGAGGGAGGGGTGTAGTCACCCCCTGCACAGGGTCTCCTTGGAGACCCAAGTCGCACCTTGTGTCCATTGGCTGGAGGGGTGGTCCGGGCTCGACAACACCCCTGCTGTGTGATTGACAGCCAGGCTGTGTGAATGTGGGATTTTGGCATAAAAGGCAGGACTCTTGGGCTGGAAGTCAGAGTCGCCACTGGAACAGCAAGGAACCGAAGAGAAGCGGAGAAGAAGACGGCTGCTGCAACTACCGAGTCCCGGTGAAGCCCTGCTGCAGTCCTGAGCCATCTACCCTTCGAACGACAAGAGAAGATCCAGTCCGGAGTCTTCTCCCCTTGAGCCTCGTGGGATCAACCAGCTCACCTTCCACAGGCAGAGTGTCCTCTTCTTGATCGAAATCGCTGCACACCGCTGTAATGGTCCGGATAGCCATCTGAAGAGCCTCTCCTGTTTTAAAGGAGTGCACCCTTTATCACCGTTGCTTTGCTGCTGCTGGCTTCATCCCTGGGTAGTGCAGATCGCTCCAGATGTCGTCCTTCTTGTCCCCACGACTGAAGCTTCAGGAACCGTGAGTCTGCAGGAAACTACCAGGAACAACTGCCATGGCACCAGCTCTTCTTCAGACGAATAAGGTACTGTGTCTGACTTCGAGGAACTAGGGTGAACCCCTTTTCTCCTCACCAAAGGCTTGTCCTTATCTTCCTTCCCTCTTATAACTTTTGCTTCCCTTTCGACAATATTTAAGTACTCCTGGCAATCTCGACTCATGAACTGTGCTAACCTTGTGATCCTCGACAACAGGACCCCTGTCCCATTGACACTGGCGCAGGCCTATTGACTTTTATCTTCATGTTAGAAAGTGTCTCTTGATTCGATCTGCCTTGACAAAAGTATTGCCTATGATTTTTGACCCCAACTCTCTTGTGTTAATTCATGTGCTAAGTGTGTTCGACTAGGGTAACATTTCTTCTCGCAGGTATGCGTCTCTTTCACAAGACCGAACTGTCATTACTGTCAAAAAGTGATTGCATAACAACCCACGGTAACGTCTTTGTTTCACAACACTCGTCTGTCAAATCCAAATGTACTTACCTTGAATTGTGCTGCACAAAGTGAATTGGTTGTGTGTAGTGTATTTTACGTGCGGTTTTAATTTAAAAGAAGTGAAGTATTTTACGAACAGATTGTCTAGAAATAAATGTACCTTTACTTTTTAACCAAAAACCTTGAGTCAGTGTTTGCTTGAGTCACAGTAATTGTAGTCCTTTGTGTAATCTCTACTACTGCTCATTTGCTCTTGAGATAAGTCTGGCTGCTCCACTACTGCTACCACTCTAACTGTGTAGTACAGGCTTGTACCAAAGGTGAAATTGTACTACCCCCTGTAGTCTTAATCTTGTGTAGTGGTCCCTAAGGGCACTGCCAAGGATTCTGCCTAACAGCTGGACATCAGGAATTGACCCTCGCCAGTGTCGCCCAACAGAACTATGCCCGGGTACCAAGGTATCGATAGGCCGGTGATTAGTTTGATCTGCTCCAGGACCTCTTTCCAAAACCTCCCGTTTTCGGGCATGACCACAGAAGATGGAACAGTGTCCCAGTATCCGCGCAGCCTCTCCAGCATTGCGGTGTGATGGTGGGGTTACACTTGTGTAGGATCTCCGGTGTCAAGTACCATCTATAGCAGACCTTGATTGCTCCCTCCTCGTTCGTGACACATTTGTAACTCTTGTGGGCTCTTGTCCAGATGCGGTTCCAGGATCCCTCGTCCAGTTCTCTGCCTATGTCCCGCTCCCATCGCGCCATGTTGGGCTCTTTTGAATCGGAGGCCCCACTGTCCAGCAGTCTGTACAAGGTTTAGATTTTCCCTTTAGGTGGGGTCGCCATCAGTGTGCGCTCAACGCTGTGAGGTCTCTGCTTCCGTGCATCCTCATCGGTTCGTGGGACAGCCAGTGTCTAAGCTGGGCATATCGAAAACCTTTGCTTTCGGGCACCTGAAACTTCTCCTTGCAACCCTCGAACGTGAGTGGGGTACCTTCTGTAAAGAAGTCCGCTATGTGCCTCAACCCGCCTGCCTTCCACCTGTTGAAGTCATTCGGCTCCAGCCCTGGGGTGAAGTCGGGGTTCTCCCAGATCAGGGACAGCGGGCCCACCATGTTCCTGCAGCTCCATTTCCGGGCTGCCCTTCTCCAGCACTCCACCGTATTTCTGGTCACCTTGAAGGGGCCGGTGTTCGTAGGGTTTCTGTGCCAAGCGATGTGCGGGAGAGAGTCCAGTGGGTAGCGGGTCCAGTCTTCCTCGAGCTTCAGCCAGCGGGGTTTGTTGATGCCTGCTTGCCATGTAAATACTGCTGAAAGATGAGCGGGCAGGCAGGATCTGTCCACCTCCGGGACTCCCAGGCCCCCAATTCCAGGGCTACGGACCATGACCCTCCTTGTGATGCGTGGCTTCTTCCCTGACCCCCAGACGAAATTCAAGATGTGCACTTGCAGTTTCTGGGGGATAGACACTGGGAGGGCCTGGCAATGGAACAGCAGTCTGGGCACCAGGTTCATTTTAACTGCCATGATCTTCCCCGTCAAGGATATCTCCGGCTTTTGCCAGCATGACAAATCCACCTGTAATTCTTTGAACAGGGCCGGGAAGTTCGCCTTGTAGGTCCGCTCTATGTTTCTGGGGAGCCGAATGTCCAGGTAATCGAGGTGGGTTCTGGCCCATGGGATGGGGAAGCTGGCTGCCAGAGACTCCACAGTGGCCCTAGGGATGTTGATGCCCAGAGCTGTCGATTTCGAGAGGTTGATGGTAAAACCTGATGCTGCTTTGAAGCTGTCCAGTTCCTCCCAGAGGGCTCTGAGCGAGGTTTCCGGGTGAGTCAACGTTAGCAGCACATCATCAGCATATAAGGCAGCTTTGTACGTTTCGTCCTTGACCACGAGGCCGTGGATCAGCGGGTTCTGGGGAATTCTGGAAGCAAATGGTTCCATAGACAGCGCAAAGATGAGAGGGGACAGGGGGCAGCTCTGCCCAGTGCCCCTGGTTATCGTGATCCTGGGGAAATTGGTGGCATTTATCCTGAACATTGTGGTGGGGTGTTGGTAATTTGCCAGAGTCCACTTCAGAAATTTCGGCCCGACCCCAAAGTACTTCAGTGTTTCTTCCATGTAGCCCCAGTCGAGCATATCGAAGGCTTGTGCGTGTCAAGTGACAGGATCGCCATGCTGTAACGCTCAGCTGACTCCCACGGAGGCGCTGGCCTGGTTCGCGCTGCTGTGACCTCTTCTAAGGTGATGCGCAGGGTTTGGAAGACGGACTGGACCGGGCCCCCAAATCTGGCTTGTCTGACTCGCAGAAGTATCCTTCTGTAGGCGAAAATAGGGGATTAACTGTCTGAGGGTTATTGCAATCGGCCTCCCACTTTCCCCTCTCACCCTCCTCGAAACTCTTCTGTGATTCCTCGTAGCGTCTCACCTTAGGGTCTGGAAGGACGAGCTCTCCATCCTGCTTCTGATGCAGGGGCGCGTTGGTATCCAGTTACTTCACTGGATTTTCGGATTGGTGAGAACCAAACTTGCTTGACTTCCAGGTAAGTTTTTTTTTGATAAGAGGTTCCCCTTGTGTCCATGCATTAATGTACTAATGCTAGTGTCTTTTTCCCCATAGGGGCCGGGGTACGGAATGCCGGGGAACAGGCACCGACCCGAGATGAGAGGTGAAATCCTTGTAGAAATCAGGTAAGTCTTTAATGAGCGTTTTTTGGTAATGTCTTTTCATTCGCTCATTAATGCTGATGTCTCTTTTTCCCCTTAGGGGCCGTGGTCCGGAAATGCCAGGATGCGGCGCGGACCCGAAATGAAGAGGGAATGAATCAACAGGTAAGTCTTAACATGGAGATTCAGCTTTCCTAATTCCCTTCTCTCTCTCACCTTTTGTTCTGGTCTTTTTCTCCCTAGGCACAGGGGCGTGACTGCGAAACCGGATGATCGCTGCTGAACATGGAGGCGCCCTGTAAAGGTGAGTGGAATGCGGCGCTGCAGCGATCGACGCAATGAGCTTTTAAATAAAAGTCTTCCTTTTCAGGATTGTCGGCGAGATGTCTCCGGGATGCGGATTTAGCAGGTAAGGACTTTTCCTTCTTCTGTTCTCTTCTTCTCTTCCTTTGCAGGTGATCCAGGATGCTGGCAGGCGTGGCAGAAGTCAGGATGCAGGAGCAGACACGGTGAGCGTCCAGCTGCTAGATGCAGAACAACGCGAAGCACGTGTGGCTGTTCGGGTGGGGTTTAAATAGCCTTGGAAGAAGTTCCAGGTATGTATCCTTCCTCCAATCAGGTATGTATCCTTCCCCGACCACGCCCGGATGGTAAATTAGTCCCACAGGTAAAGTAGTTCCTTTCAGGCCTCAAGGAGGCCGGGATTCTGCAGCATGGTCTGCATCAGGTAAGTGCACCCAAGCACTCCCATAATGAGCCTGGCGCCTATGGCGCCAGGACTGATGTCTTTTATGAGCCTGGCGCCATAGGCGCCAGGACACTGTCCAAAGGGCCCCTATATGGGGTTGCTGGGTCCTTCCTTGGGGACTGGGTGTCCGCTTTCGGGGACGCAGGGCTTGAACCGGCTCCCCGAAGCGGGCATCATGACACATGCCTTCTCCCGTTCTATTTGCTGATTCGATGACGTTTAAGGTGCGTCTGTTGTTGTCTAGGCTGCTACGGCCTGGGATGAATCCCGTTTGGTCCGGGTGGTTCATGTCCGGCAGGGTACATGCAAGCCTGTGTGCCAGGAGCTTTGAGAAGATTTTCGCATCCACGTTAATCAACGCAATGGGTCAATATGACGAGCAAAGTTCCGGGTTTTTCCCAGTTTCAGTATCACGATTGTAAGAGAGTACTCCATTGAAGGGGTGGTGCGGCCCGTCACCAGGAAGGTATTGCAGAGTGAAGCCACATGGGGTGCCAGGGTGTGGACATATTTTTTGTAAAATGAGGCCAGGAAACCATCGGGTCCAGGCCGTATTTTTCATCGAGCGGATGACTTTGGTCACGTCCTCGGTGGAGATTGGGAGTTCCAGTGAGTCTAGCTGCGGGTGTGGAGGAGGCCTTTGGATGGATAGGAGATAGCAGATATGCAATTCCTTGTCCGTGGGATCCCCAGACATTACACTTCTGTGATGTTCGGTCATGATGGTCAGCTTCCCAGCCTCTGTGCAGCAGGGCCTGCGCTCCCGGTCCTGCAGAACTAGAATATTGTTTCTGGAGTGCAGCTTCTTGAGTTTGTGCACTAACAGCCGGTTGGCCTTGTTGCTGTTGAGATAATAGTACTGTTTCGTGTACATCAAGGCTGAGGCCGTTTGGTCTGCCAGGTGCATCTCGAGGGCGGCTTTTGCTCTTCTGAGGTCTCTCCACTCTTTCATCGACTGCTGACTTTTATAGTTTGCTTCTTTTTCCGCTACCTCTGCCTCTAATTCGGAGAGTCGGAGTTGGTGTCTGCATTTGTGTGCCGCTGGGCACTCGATGGCTATGCCCCGAATCACTGGCTTCATAGCATCCCATTCCATGGGCTTGGAGGACTCCCTTGCTGTGTTTTCCGCCAAGTAGTTTGCGAGGGCCTCCGACAGTTCCCGTCTTGATGCCGCGTCTGAGAGGATGTAATCCTGCAACCTCCATGACATATGCGGGGGCGCTGGCAGGCCCACTGTTTGTAATCGGGCTGTTACTGGTGCGTGGTCGGAGATCACTCTCAGGCCAATATGGATGCCCTCGATGCATGGGAACAGTTTGTTGGACACCTGCAGAAGATCTATCCTCCAGAAGCCCCTATGGACGTGCGAGAAGAAGGTGTAATCTCGAGCACCACCATTCGCCAGACTCCACGCGTCGATCGTTTCAGTTTCCCTTAGGAACTTTGCGAGTCCCAGGGCTCGTGCCAAGTCCCATCTGGTGGGCGGTAGAGTCTTGTCAACACTGGGATCCGGAGTAAGGTTGAAGTCACATCCAATCAAGAGCTTTTCTACAGTGAATGAGGTTATTGTCGGGATGATCTTGCGCAGAAAGTGTTCCTGGGCATCGTTCGGGCAATATATTGCTGCTATAGTGTCACTGGGGTCAGTGATATCCTTGTCTGATAGAGAAGATTCTGACTCACCACCCTCCCCTAGCTCCTCACCTTCGTCCTTCTTCCTGGTACCTTTCCTTTCTTTTCCTCTGGGTCTCTCCTTTTTTTTGAGGAGATAAGGATGACCACGGAAGGATGCCACTGAGCCAACTGCAAGGGTGACAAAGGGCAAACCTCCGGGAGCCTCGATAAGGGGAAAAAGCCAAAGGCACAAAAAAACCCCGAGAGACCTCGGTGTCCTACTGGAGTGGTACGGTAGGTGAGATGAAACAAGAGGCTGAGGCAAAGTCAGGCGGAACACAATCCAAGTAAAGACGGTATGAAGGTCCTTCGCGGAAGGAAGTGAACTACGTGAGGCAGGCAAGTCAGAAGACGGGTAGCACAGGCGAGCAGTGGTTGCAGAACGTGAGGAAAAGTCAATCCAAGAGTCGGCCGAGAACTGGTACACGTGAGAACACTTGCATGAAGGACGAGAGGCGAGAACAATCCAAAGACAAGCCGAGTTCTGGTACACGAGTGAGCAGCAAGGGGGTTAGAAAGGCAAGGGCAAAAGAAAGGAAGGAACAGAATAAAGGTAAGCTGTAAGTATAGGAGGGGTAAAAGAAACAAGGAAAGAGGTAAGAATAGGGAAGAGAAAGAGAGAGAGAGAGAAAGAGAAAGGAAGGAACAGAATAAAGGTAAGCTGTAAGTATAGGAGGGGTAAAAGAAACAAGGAAAGAGGTAAGAATAGGGAAGAGAAAGAGAGAGAGAGGGAAGATGAGCAAGTAGGAAAAATAGGACAAGGAAATAGGCACAGAAGGACAGAACGGACAAGAGGGAACGAAAGCAAACGGACAAGGGCGGAAACAAGGAAGGCTGAAGCAAAAGGCAGAAAAGGGCTGAAAATAACGGACAGAGGAACGCAGCACTAGGCAGGGGAAAAGAACAGCAGAGCGAACAGCAAACAATGCAGGTTAGGAAACCGGAAGCGTTGCGACACGTCCGCAACCCGTAAGTGGTGCAATAAGTACCTCCGGCTACGCACGCGTGCAACGACTAGACCAGCAACCCACAAACGTGACGGAAAAAGCTATGGCAAGCCATAGCGCCAGCGGTTCCATAACCGCCACCTGCTTCATCGCATGACATATAGTGATTGGGAGTTCTATCAGGAGACCTTTAAGAAATAGGTATCTGCCCCCAGAGTCTCGCTTAACTGTGGCATTCGTTAGGGGTGCTGCTCGGCTAAGCAAGATAGCGACTCTGCCTTTCTTCCGGCCCGAGGAGGCACAGTACCTCTTGGGATAACTTCTGAAGTTGAATTGTTTCTCATCGGATGGCAGCAGGTGGGTTTCTTGCAGACACACAATGTCCGTGGAGAGCTGGGTCAGACGGTGCTCCACTGCCGTTCGTTTTCTGGGCGAGGTTAGGCCTTGGATATTCCATGTGATCATGGTGAGTTTCTTAGAATCGTTTGTCATCTTGGTAGGCTGTGTTTGTAGCTTTCAGAGGTTGCCTTACCCAGCCTGGCACCGTAGAGCCACAATATGCGTTGGTTGGTTTGTTTCCTGTAAAGTGATTTAATTCCCCTCTCATCCCGTTCCCCCTCTTCCCCCTGAAAAAACAAAAAATTGGTCATCCGGGCTCGCCTTTGACCAACGGGGCCTCCGGATGGGCCAATGCAGCCAAATTGCGTGGAGGCGGTTAAGCCTCCTCTGTTAGGCGGTGAACCTCAGTGCCCGATGGGTAGGAGGCCCTTTCCTTAATGTTCATTGTCCGTAGCCAAGGTTTTGAGATGTTGGGACCCGGCCAAGGGCTCCCGCTGCCTGATGGCCAGGTGTTTCCAAGTGTCACCGTGCTGTCAGTCAATTCCAGGCCGCTTGCCCTTAGATGGGGGTCCTCTGATCCTGCAGCGTCGTTTTTCCACCCGGGACCCGGGCTGTGTGGGATCTTGTTGGGCTTCTTGCCTGGATGGCGAGTTTCCATCGGGGCCCTGTCTCCCTCGCCAGGGTTCAGGAATTTCTCAGCTTTGTTTAGATTGTGTATGTACCTTCCCGGGTGAAGGACAGGGATGTGGGGTACCCCCAGCGGTAGGGTATCCTACTCCGTGATCGGGTTTAAAGCCTTTCTTTTCGCCAGTGTGACCACTGCCAAGTCCTGATATAGAGAGATGGAGGCATCAATGATGAGTATGCGGGGGGAGCTCCTCGCCTCTTGCATTATTTCTTCTTTGACTTTAAAGTAGTGTAGTCTCGCTAGGACGTCCGGCGGGGTGGTTGAGTTCGGTCTTGTCCTCGTTCTGTGGACTATGTCAAGCATCAAGGGGGAGTCATCTGGTAAGGTCAGGATGAAGCGGAAGAGGTCACTGACATACCGCTCCAGATCCGCATTCGGAATGGCTGATGGGATCCCCCTCAGACGTATATTGTTGCGTCGGGAGCGATTCTCAGCACCCTCCTGCTTGAGCTCCAGGGCTTCGCACCTAGCTTCAAGCCTGCCTGTCTGTTTGCACCCCTGTCGATCTCGTAGCTGTGTTCACAGAGGGTTGTTTCCACCTCCGCTGTTCTCCCCTCCAGTTCCCCTAGGCATTTGCCCAGGCCCATGATTTTGCTCTTAACCTCTAACGTACCCTTCTGGTACTCCTTCGTCAGGGCCAACAGGAGGTCCTGGAGATTGGATTTCGTTACCGCCTGTGTCACGGGTCCAGGGCCTGGTTCCATGCCAGCAACCCCAGATGTTACTTCGGTCACTTCAGGGCGCTCCCCTCTTCTAGGCCTCTCCGTTGCCGGGGTTGGTAACAGCGACGCAATGTCTGTCTGTTTGGACACTTGCAGGTTTTTGGCCATCATGAGCGGGGTGCTTATTCTCTGGTCCCACGAGTTGGAGGTCGTCCTTGCTGCTGGGGGCCACAGGCAGATAGGCAGGTCTGGCTGGCTCTGAAGCAGAGGCTGCTGACTCAGGGCCAGTGAGCTCCTTGATTTATTGTTCAGTTCTAGTAGCTTGGGCTACCGCAAGGGAAGTGTTGCTGCTGAAGGGGTCTGCAGCCCCACCAGGAAAACCAGTGCTGGCCTTGTGTAGCTGGTGGCCTCCGGGGGCTTTTCGTTCGCTTCTCGGGCTTCTGGCTCAAGTTGTTTGCGAGCTCACGAGGCCTTGAGGGCCATGCAGGGGCCCTCTATAGATGGGGGGGGTCAGTCAAGTGCTCTGCGCTGTAGGGGCTTGGGCCGAGCTGCCGGAACGGTCTGCCGGGGTTGGCCCCAGGTGCTGTACCTGGCAGTCCAAAGTGTTTGAGGTTCATAGGTCCCCGTCTGGAGAGCTTGCCGAGTTTCCCGTCTGGGTGCAAGTGCGGGCTGGCTCGTTGCCAGGCTTTTTTTTTTTTGGGTGGAATGCCGATCTTTTGCTTTGAGGGTTGGGGATCAGGTCAGATCTTCGTACCCGCATGGCAGGCTTCGATGCTGGAGGGGTCATCCTCCCTCATGGTGTAGGAGGGCCGTTCTGGAGCGCCAAGGCTGTTAGGAGCCCTCACCCTAGCCCTCTGCTTTATGCGACTGTGGGAGCCTTTTTAGTCTATGGGGCGGCGTAGCGGGGCAGCCCCCCGGCCGCCCATATCCCCCTCAAGGTTCAAGCATGGCTCAGGCTCCAAGTCCCTCCTGGTGAGGCTGTTGCTGGGCTTCAGGCCAGGCCGACGCCGCAGGTCAGAGGGGGGAGGGGCGGATGGCAGTGGCCCAAGATGGTGGGTCCCTCGACGCTGTGTGGTATCTTTGGGGGGCCCCTGAGATGGAGGTCCCCCGCTGGAGGAGATGGCTCCAGGGGGTGCTGGGTCCTTACCTCCTTCACCTGGAGCCCCCTCCAGAGGGCGCAGCGCCAGGGCTCGCCGAGGCATCCAAAGGTGGCTCGAGGGGCCCGAAAAGTGGATCCGGCTGACCCCTCCCTCCACAGGCGGGGCGGTGGCAAGAGTGCAGCAGAGTGTTGCCAGTCTTTGTGACCATTATCTTCTTTCCACAGGCGTTGGGCAGTGTCCTCTGCTGTGCTGGGCCCTCACATAGATGGTTGCACAGCGGGTCCCCTTGAGTGCGCCGTGACTGAGCCTGGCACAATCAGGGGCTTCCAGTCAGCCGAAGGCGGTCGCGGGGTTCATTGCTCAAGGCCGCCATGGAGAGACGGAGTCCCCCAGCTGTGCAGGTGTGTTGTCACTGCCCCCGGACCGCCCAGGCACTGCGTCAGGGGGAGGCTGCTCAGGCGGGGATAATGGCTGCCGGAGGATCCCAGGGCACTGCTCACGGCTAGCCGGGTCCCCTGCAGGGCGGTCGCTGCTTCGCTTGCTGGGGAGCAGAGAGATTGAGGGTCCCACCTGTTGCCACACCATGATGAGCCACCGGGGTAGGGAGCCAGGGCGCCTCGGGCCGGACCCCGAGCAGAGCAGGCTCAAGGGCACTCCGTCAGTTCGGGTCCATGTAGGCGCTCCCCAGAGTGGGGTGTAGGGTGTCCATCAGCGCTGCGGCGCGTCTTCAGGCTCAAGCTCGAGCACGCCGCAGCATCCGGAGACTGTAGTGGGTTCGGCGCAGGGTCTCAGGTGCCATTTTGCTGCATTTTACCAGGGCCCGCCCGTGCGGCTCTCCCATCAGCTCAGGAATCAACGCTCTCCCGGTCTGCAGGAGGACCACAGTCAGGCCATGTGTGCCTCGGTACCTCAGCTAACACTCGGTCTGCTTTTCCTGTGCTGAAGGGCTGGTTCACCAGAGCATGCTTGCTGGATGCGTGGCACCAGCCGGGAGCTCTCACAGAGCCGCTCCGACCACCATGGAATCCAAGCCACACTCCCCAAAAGTTAAGTAAAAATGTCAGTCAATGTGTACCTTCATATTGACGATTGTATGTGTATTGATTATCAAATGTGATTCTCTCCATTATGGATTATTGTTAATACAACATTATATGATGGAACAAAATTTGAAGTGAAATCCCAAATGACATCAGTTAAACCAATATAAGGTGAAGTACAACCCAAGAGTAAGAACACAAGTGAAGATGTGCAGCAGGAACATTACTCCCAATATCTTTTTTTTATTATTTAAGTTAACTTTATAAATGTGTTTCTCATTCCTGCTGGAACTTCCAAAAAGAGTGAGTTAGTACATAACAATTAGTATAGCTATGCCACAAAAAAAATCAATTTCCAGGGGGTTGTTTTTGTTATGTTATTTAATTTATAATGCGCACAAGTGGCCCAAAGGCATAAGAGCGCACATATAAAACACACAACAGACATTACAACAATTCGACAGTGCTGCAAATATCAAGCACTATCTAAACATATGGGTATTTAGTCTTCTTTTAAACAGTTCTCTTGATTCGATCTTCCAGAGATCAGGTGGGATCGAATTCCATGCCATAAGTGCTGCTGCAAAGAATGCGCTTTTCTAACCATGATCAATTTGGTCCTGGGAACCGTGAGTAGATTGCTTGCCATCATTAGAGCTGAAGGACCTTACATGGGGTTTCTTTCTCAGGGTTTCTGAGAGATAGGTGGGCTATTACCTGCAAGACAATTGTGAGTTATGGAAAAAAGACAAAAGAGTATTCTATAGGATGTCAATCCAGCTTTCTTCTGGCTTCAGACGTGCACTCTTCTGTTAAGTCATACAACTGCTCTGACTGCTCTGAATAGTTTGGAGCCTGAAGCAATCCCTCTTGCTAACGTCAATTAATAAGCTACTGCAATAGTCGATTTCGGTGCCAATGATGGCTGTGGCTATTGTGGTGAAGCTTTCTCAGAGAGAACTGGTGTATCTGAGACAGGAGTCTAATATGATAGGTCGAGGTGGATACTAGGTTATTAACCTGAGCCAGCATATTTAATGTGTGATCCCGGTAGACTCCCAGGGTCTTCACCTTCTGCTGTATGATGATCTCACAATCTGGCAGCTGTATTTGTTGGTATGCTGGGTCTAATTTGTGGATTCTGGTTGGAGAGCCTACTACCATGAGCTTGGTTTTTTCAGAATTTAGCGTGTCCGTTCTGTATCATCCAGGTTTCAATCAGGTTGTATGTCTTATTAATTTTTGTGACGTCCTGTGTATAAACTCCTGAGAGGGGGATTACGCATTGAGTGTCGTCTGCGTAATTAGTGAAACAAATTCCCCTCTCCTCGAGCAATTGGAATAATGGAGCATTACAAATTGTATACAGGGACGGAGAGAGACATGCCCCCTGTCGGAACCCATACAGTAAGAGTTCTGGGGTTGCCTCTGCATCCCCACTAAAGACTCTCACTAGTCTATCTTCCAGAAAAGATTGGACCCAGGCTACAGCGTCATGTGAGATGTTTGCCACCTTTTACAATCTTTCCTTCAAGAGAGAATGATCCACCAAGACAAATGAGGCCGATAGGCCCAGCAGCATAAGCATGACCATATGGCCTTTATCCATGGATTGGAGCATGGAGAATTTCAGGACCAGCAATGCCATCTCCGTCCCGTGACCTGGCCTGAACCCAGATTGCCATTTGTTGAGAATATTATTATGGACTAGATGCTCTGGTATCTGCTTGTATGGCACTCAGTCAAGAATTTTAAGCAAGAATGGTGTGGTGGCAAAAGGTCTATAGTTGGTGACAACTACAGGGTCAATTTTAGGTGCGCGATCCATGCGTTTTTTTAGCTCGCGGGATACACAGTTCTCCTTAAAAGAACAGTTAATGAATTTAGTAATCGTACATATGAGCGACAAGAGAGATGCCTTGACAGTGATGGCAGGGCATACATCGGCCTTACAACTGGGTGGTTTTAGTTTGCTCACAATCTCTACCATCTCGGTTTCCGGCACCATCCTAAAATTAAAGGTTTCTTTTCTGTCAAACTGGGAGTCGGATGTACTTGTCTTGGCTGTGTTTTTTCTTCTTTCATCACATTTTGAGCCTCTCTTTTAAGGTTAATGTTATTTTTGATCCTTCTAAGTTTACCACACATAGCTTCTTGGATCTTTGATGGGTCCCTCAACTTCTTTCGTGCACCCTTGACTCTGACCTCAATATCACCAGCTGGGCCAATACTATACATACTATACATTGGTTTTATTACTCACCTTAAAGCAAAGACATTTAGTAATTTATCAGTGATAGGACCCAAAGTCAAAGACAGCCTTTTAAGTTGCAATTTGCTCTTTACTTAGTATTAATGGAATTTGGATAAGATGGCTGAGTAAAATGTAAATACATGTGACTTCATTCACTTAAAAAAACACAACTTAATTATAAAAGACAAAATACCATTTTAGGTATAAATCACTGCATAGGTCTTCGCATGCTTTCCTCTTGCCAAAAGAAACTGTCAGTCTTTCCACAAAATCATTACATACTGTTCCATCTCTGGAGCGGGTAAGCTTGACGGTCATCTCTTTTTTCTCTGGACAGGTGGTTTTGCTATTGCTTTACCACACGTATAGGTGGGAAACAAAGGTGGAGCAACAAATCTACAGGTGGCAAGAGTGGATAGAGATGAAGAGTAGAACAATGCAGTGTACAGGAGATCACCAAACACATTACATTGATCACCAAACTGAGTCAAGGACTGCAACACTCTAACCAGGACACCACACAGTCTGAGGGCTGGTGAATCAACGTCAAGAGCAGGTGATGATGAACTATGTGAGAGGAGGATGAAACAGTAACTCGTAGGCAGAAAACAGAGTGGTGGGAGGTATGTGATGTTGTGGGTAATGCCCAGCATGGTACAGCAAAAGAGCTGAAACAAGACTTAGGTCCATTCTGACACAGCCCCCCAAATCTATCTGTACTTAACAGGCTGTGGACATTTAGCAGATGGATAAACTGTGGGAGAGCAAACTGAAAATGGCCAGCACTGTACACACACTCAGCCCAACAACAAATAAAGTCAAACTGCACGATACATTTCCAAGTGCAAAACACGGGACTCAATGGCCTGGAGCCGGTACAATGGCTCGGTAAGTTACGCTTACACAAAAATCAGTGTATTAACGAGCAGGTCACAGGGTTCCCAAATCGGTGCAGTGGATACTGCTTTTCATCATTACATGTTGCTGGGTGGTGATAATACCTATTGCATGAATACCAATAAATAATTCAGTTTGTGGTCCAAGCAATGTACATGCTCAATATTATTATACAAAATCTAGTGTCTGAGACACTAGGGGCACCGCCCAATTTGTTCTTAATGTCTCCTCCCAATTAATTCAGAGAAATAGGTACTCTGATCCTATAAAGTAGGAAACAGAGTTGTGAAAGCAATAAGAGCAAGACAAAAACAACACAGGCTTTCTCCAGTTAATTTTGAGCAATATATTAAAAGCAGTGCTGTTCACGCTGACTATGTACCTCAGGAAAACCTAGTGTCTTCCACTCTTTCAAAGAAAGCCCAAAATCAATTGGTTAAGATAACTGGTCCTTTTGTCTCAATTTCACCAAGACTACAAGAAAAACCTGCATTTTAAAATGTTTTTTCGGCGACATTGCATTTTACATTACAACAATAACTTACAAATAAATAAAATCAAAATCAAATGTGATAATTAAGTGAAGGATCCTGGCACCCTTGTGCTCTCAGGGATGCACTATGCTTTAGCCTGTACCAGGATGGGCTTACTCATTCTTGCAAAGCATACTGTTGTATTTTTGTAGAAGTGATAATTCGGAGGGAGTTTTCGGCTGCTTCCGGTGAGTTAGACTGTATTAAAAAAACATATACATCCAAATAGAAAAATGTAATGTTTGTACATTGATGTATACCTTCCCTGTGAAACAGCAAACATAGACAACAGTTGCCATGCACCTCATCACCATAAAAATAAATCCTAAAAAGAGCAGATATAAATGTGTGATGTAGGAGACTCGAGCTTTCGTTTTCCTGTCTGCTCTGGCCGGCCAGTGGTTGAACACTGGAAAAAGATTCTGTGCTCGTAAATCTTAATACAGCTTTACCAAATAGACGAAGACCATTGGCAGCCCAGAATATCTTCAAAGGTACCAAAATGGCTCTTGCACACCAAAGGAAACTATAAAACATTAAAAGTCAGATGTAAGTGGTGATCTTGAGCAATGGATATTAATCTACCAGTCAGGGAGTAGCTGTCCAGTGATGAGCTGATCACAATTTGAGTGATTTACAAGTGTGAGAATCATGTAAGTGCAGGGCCAGTGCAAGACAGTGAGGGCTAAATTAGTGGCTCATCAGGCTTTGCCACTATGGCCATCAACGCATAGGCATGTTCCATGTCCCAATTCCTAGGGAAAGATCTGGGCTGGTGGTACTGACTTTAGTAAACAATCCCTGTAAAGGAACTAAAGAATGAGAAGGGACATGGTAAGAGAAATCCTGTACAAAGTCATCAAATGGAGGCAGTTTGTGTGGTGATCATCGCTTGAAGCGGTACGTGATAGGGAGAAGCAGTTTGCTTTTCTTCAGTGCTTGGACCTTCTTGAGGGTCTCTTCATCCAATGCCAGGAAACAGCGTCGGGAATACTCCAAGAGACGCTCCTTACTAGGGTCGAACTCACCAACCTCTGACAATTTCTCAGGTGCCACGATCAGCAACTCAGCGATGGGGGTGGTGAGAGCAACAGTGTTGCGGTCAACCCGGTGGTGCTCAAAGGCCCGGCTCATGCTCTGGAGCTTCTGGAAAGTTGCAAGGATCTTCTTGTAGCGGCAAAGGACACCATCTGCATCTTTCACTAAGAAAAAGGTAGCAGGCGACAAAAAAAGTGATGGGTAGGCGATTGAGAAAAGGTAAAAAAGCATGAAAGCAATGAAGAGGGGTGGGAAGCAAAGATATAAGACACAAGAACAACGAAATGGAAAAAAGATGGGGAATAGAAAGTGGGAGAATGGAGTGAGAATGGAGAGCAAAGGAGAAGTGGAGAGGGCGGGGCAAAACAGAACTATAGAGATAGAAAGTAAAAGAGACGATGTTAAAGTTGAAAAGCCGTGAAGACAGTTGAGATTTGGAATTCACTTTGTGCCCTTTACTATACTAAAGTTTAAATGGTATAAGGATAGTCTGCAATTTCTTTATGACCGACCTGTAGCCATTACGATGACGATGCAAGCTAGCTCAATGCCAAATTACACCTATAAGTGCGCCACTTCTGTTTCTGAAACCACAACTACATCTTTTGTTCATGTGTTCCAAGGAGTTAAATCAACCTTTCTTTGCTAAGTCGAAACACCTATTGCTCTGGAGAAACATGAACTTCTAGATTCATCAAAGTCCAGCTAGTGGGGAATGCAACAGCTCAGATAATAAGGTATGTTTGTTGATTCATAAGCAACCCACACATATATTGACAGGTCTGCATGACTCCTTTATAGATTCTAAACATGTTTAAGGTATGATGACTATTAGACTATATAGCATTCAATAGCGTTAGTCATGGTTGGCGACCTTTCCCAACCAGGAGAAATGCACTTATGTCATCAAGGGAAACATTACCACTTGGATATTGCTAAACTACACACCACAATATCTAATTCAAGTCCCATTTAGCTAAAGGAGGCTCTGGATTCCCATAAATGTATACATCCTTACCTGTTGTACTGCCTTAGTAAACTATGATTATTTTGAAAACAGCCTTGCTTTCACAGTCAGAACTGGAATCAGTTGTAAATATTGTTCTATGCTCTAGTTTGATAGCAGGGGTGTGGGCTTTCATAGACTACCCAAAATGCACAGTCTATTTCTCAACACTACACAGGAAATGTCTGCTGCTTCAGGTTTTAGTTTTTTATGAATGGTGTTAAATAGCTCTTAATTCTAGTGCACAAACAGTTTCAAAGATGAGAACTATGCATAGAAGATATTTTGTGCAACATGGTCAGGTGAGGAAGCCAGGAGTAGAACTCTTGTTTCCATGCTCTGCCTCATTATGAGTGTGGCGGTCTGGAAATAAGGGTGCCAGTAGCAACTTACCGGCACCCATTCCGGACTGTCACACTCCAAGTCTGCGGGCGGGGGCTGTTAAGCCCGGCAGGTCTGACCTGCCAGGCACAACGGCACCCGCCCGCAGAGTTGTCACAGTGCTTTCGATTACCCATTCCCTTGGAGTCCGAATGAGGATTTAGCAAATCCACCACCTGACTTCCCGCTCCACCGGGACTTGTAATGTCCCGGTTGCACCGGGAAGTCAGGCGGCGGATTCAGTGTTACGAGGACGGCAGCAACCCTCTGGAAGCACCAGCGGGTTACCGCCGTCCTTGTAATTACGCTGTCTCCTCCTTTTGGAGGCAAATGCTTTACTTCCTCATCTCAAATTTCACAATTAATTCTTGTGGTTTGTCACAAAACAAAACGAAAAACGTTCTATTGAGGCATGCGATTAATTTGATTATGCCCCTGGCCCCACATATTTACTTCTCTGGCACTTTTTGAAGCCTTTTAAGGAGTTTGAGTATAAGATATCTATAGACTCCACCATTCATGAAATGGAGATGGAAAAAATGTGACAAAGAGAAGCAAATGTCAAAATATAAAAAATGTGGAACGCAAGCAAGGTAAAGTGGAGATTCATTTTGGGAGATTAGCAGGAGGGGTGTGAAGATAAGGGAAAGTAAGTGCAATACATCGGTGAAGATGGAAAAGCAGTAAAAGGCAACAAGAAGAGGGTGTAAACAGAAGAGACAAGAAAGTAGGGGGGAAATGAAGGTTTGGGATTATAAAGAGCAAAGGAAATGAGAGGCAATGAGAGAAGGAAAAGAGCAATTTTAAGAATGAAAAGTGGGAAAGGTAAGAGAGAACGAATGCAAATTAAGAGAGCGAGTGAAAGGAAAAAGAAGGGAATTATCAAGCGGGAAGTTAACAGAAGCAAGTTACATGCACAAGAGGATGTTAGAGACAAGTGGTATGGTGTACAAAAAACAAATCACAGATGGGAGGGAAAATATTGGAAGGTATACAAGAGAAAGAAAATAGGAAGACAAGTAAAAAGAGAAAGAAAAAGAAACCAATTTTGTTTTTAGCGATATAACCTGGTAATAACATTGTTTTAGTCTCATAGTGTAGTCTGTTAGTAGATTGATGCTACTATAGCATAAAAGAAATGTTTGGGTTCCAAGCAGCTGCAAGTCAAGTGCAATACAGGGACTACTTTTCAACTAAAGTGAGTTCAGGCCAATAAAACTACTCAGCTTTTAGAAGTGCTAATGCTTTTTGGGACACTCAGATTTCTATTGAAACAATAACATAGAGACAATTGCCCTAATTAGGTACCTTTCGGCAGGAAATATTGATAATGTTCTATTAGAATGCACAATTATCGTTTGTAATCATTGCTGTGGAAAAAACCAACGAAAATCAATTTTTCAACAATAAATCGGTATTGCAAAACATAGCAGAAGTGTTAATGTCTGCTTTGTCTATGAAACTGTAAAATAGTCAATATATGCTTTAAAGAGACCGTTTCACCAAAATAATAAATCCCAAAAAGAGCAGATACAATCAACAAAACTCACCTTTTAGAAATGTAATGAACTTTTGGTACACTTTGAGATTTCTATGGAAAGTGAAAAGAGACCACACCAATGTCCCATTTTATAAATGGTGGCCATCTTATGATTGAAGCAGCAATTACTGACAAGAATAGATTCTACAATGTAGAAGATTTGTGCTGCTGTTTGGAATGAAATACACTAAGGAAGTTTACAAGACATACCAAAATTAAACTTAAAAACTGAGGCTCAAAACATGCCTTTGTAGCCCTTGTTGCCATCAGCAAATGTCCTATTCAAATTTTCAAGCGGACATACCATCCTGGCTGCTTTCTGAAATTACTATCAAAGTAGTCATTGGAACTGTGCTAATCCAAGCCTGTATTTCATATTTCCTTACATTGTCAAAGACACAGTTTGAGAATCTGCTTTAACAAAGTTTTGAGAATCTGCTTTAACGAGTTCAATTATATTTTCAATGGTAACTAAAGGGACAGCCCTCGAACTGGCAGGACTATGGGCTAAGAATAAATTGGAACAAGGGGGCGTCCTACCATCAATATTTGATATTTGCATTAAAGTTGTTGCAAATATCAAATATTGATGGTAGGACGCCCCCTTGTTCCAATTAGATTTTCAAGCAACTCAAAAATAATTATTTGCCCAAGGAAACATGGTCCGTCAGTGTGGATTCAGTGTCATAACAAAATATTGAATGCATGATTTTTTTTTTATATAGGCCAAAGGTATACATTTCCCTACTTAGACGCATGTGAAAGCCACAGGAAGAGCTCTGACTCAAAATGCTTTTTATAAAAAAAAAAAATATTGATAGCATACACCCACAGTATCCAAAGTTACATTTGATGTTAAGCGTGTGCTCATCCATGGCTTGGAGAGCCACCAGAACCTAAATCGGGGAGACCTATACGTCTAAAGGACAGTCAATACAATATGAAACAGGAGTTGTTCAAGCTTCTTCAGGGCTTTAAAAAATGAAAATTGAAGACTCCCAAAATATCTATAGAGGACCATATATTGTTGTAAAATACTGTTGTACACTGCTCAGAATGACATCACAAATCAGCTACAAGACATATTTAAAAGCAAAAACATCCTTATAAATGTTTACGAAAAAATAAAATAAAATGCTGCCGCTACAAAGGATAAAACATTTTCTAGACTAGCAGACTAATGAGTGGTTATCCCATCACGTCACCTACCCCTCTGTCTCTCTCGACCTTTTGGCTTGAAGATGCGCTTTCGGGACACGCCTCCTTTCTGGCCAGGTTTCTTACGCTCTACCATGGCGCCTCCTTCCTCTGAGTGGCCACTGATGGAGGAAAGCAAACTATCGTTGTCTGTGATGTCACCGTTCTGGCAGTCGTTCACCTGAGCACACCAGAAGGCCCGCTTACCTTGTGCGTGGTCTTCTGCAGGGGCAGCAGCAAGTGGAGAAATGAAGTAGGAAGGTAAAAGCCAGGAGGATAAAGAAAATGTCAATGAAGCAAGATTATTATTTTATGTTATTAAGGGTGGGCATGCTCTTCACGCAGTAGAGTTACAATGAGCATAAATAGGAAATCAATGCACACACTGTGCCTAAATCAAGGGGCATGGGCCGCTGCCTCAGGCGCCTGAAGGTAAGGAATAAAAAGTTCTTAAATCGTGCCCAAAGGGAGAGATAATGCTTTCCCTTTCCATCTTACTGAGTTACATATTTTATTCACTTTAAAATGTTTTTACTCACATCGTATAAAGTGTTGTGCTGTAAAGTTATCAAATTGTCCTATATTGTTGACCTATGAGTTGAAATGCTTTGACCTTTGATGTATATGTCGGCTGTTATTTCAAATGTTTCCACTTTTCTTATGAAACACTGGTGAAAGCTGGTAGAAGCATTGTAGTTCAAACGTCATTGGTATGTGCCAACTGACCACATTTATGCCTATGTAATGGACAAACTAAGTAGTCCAGATTTGTGATTTTTAGTATTAGGAGTAATTATGCAGTACCCCTTTGTTTCAATACGTTGAATATTTTGGTGCAAGTTGCCACTATGTTCAGTAAAGTATATTGATAAAAGACACTATATTCCACTGGGTCAACCAATTCAAAATCCAACCTCCTCCTTCAGTAGGGCCACTTGAGTTTAAGGGACAAATATGACTTGTCAGATCACTCATATGACTAATTGCCACAGTTAGCTGCAATATTTCCCAGTTGTGGATCTTATCTTGGAATATATCCTCCCAAAGGGCAGCAAGTCCTTTTCACTGCACAGAGAAGCAGGCAGACCAGCCATACAAACCAATTGCAGAGATGAACAAGTTACTTACCAACTGTAACGTTCTTTCGATTGGATGTTCCTCCCACGTATTCCTCACCTTACATATTCTTATCTTCCAGCTTCCTGCTTCGGACATTTTTCACTAAAGGGCGCTGTGCTTGACGAATGGATTGTGTCCTCCCATGTATTCCTCATCTTAGATAGGCTTGCATAGCAGTATGAATTTGGAGGAGGGAGTATCAGATAAGTGTTAGTCATGCACTGTGTGACGGACTGCTTCAGCAAAAAGACCCCCTTGAAACTATGTTGAATCCAGGCAATAATGTTTCACGAAGGTATGCATGGACGACCAAGTGGCTGCTGCACGAATGTCCTGCTCTGGGACACCCCTTTGAAGAGCCGTTGAAGTTGCCATACCCCTAGTTGAATGAGCCCTTAATCCATCTGGGGGCTCTTTTCCAGCCAATTTATAACATTCAGAGATTTCTAAGATTATCCATCTGGATAGCATTTGTTTTGATACCGCTAGACCCAATTTGTGCCCGGTATATCCGACAAAAAGTTGGTCAGATTGTCAGAATTTAGCCAATCTGGAGATCTAGAAACTAAAAGCCCTTCTTGGGTCCATTCTGTGTAATCTTTTTTCCTCCTTACTTGTATGTGGAGGAGGGTAGAAAGAATGTAAAGTAATTTTCTGTAACAGGTGGAAGTCAGAGACTATTTTCGGTAAGAAAGAGGGTTTGACTCCAAGGATAACCTTGTCCTTATGGAAAATGGCGTGAGGAGGCTTACAAAAGAGCGCCTGCAATTCATTCACCCTGCGGGCTGATGTAATTGCCACTAGCAAAATTGTTTTCAAAGTAAGAAGCCTTAACGGGCAAGAATATAGTGGTTCAAAAGGTATACATGTAAGAAACTTTAGGACTAAGTTTAGATCCCAGACAGGTACCTGAAAATTTGTTGGAGGGTACACATTTGTCAGCCCTTTCAGGAATTGAAAAACCAAGGGCATTTTGAAATAGGATACCTCTTCTGAGGAGCGCTTAAAAATAGGTAGCGCCACTAACTACCCCTTTATAGTGCCAACTTGGAGCCCCAAATTGGCCAAATGTAACAGGAAAGAGTACCATAAGGGTGTTACATAGGAATGGATCCACATTCTTATCCCTGCACCAGTTACTGAACTTGTTCCAACGACACTGGTACAAGGACTTTGTTGATCGCCTTCTGGCTGAAAGCAAAATCTCCATTACGTCGTCCGGGAGGTCCCAATCCTTATATCTCAGCCTCTCAGAAGCCAAGCGTGAAGGCTGAGCGTATTGACCTCTGGATGGAGAACCCGACCTTCCTCTTGCGAGAGGAGATCCTCTGTCTCTGGAAGACGTATTGGAGGGCAGATGGACATGTCTAGAATCCAGCGCAATTAGGATCATGGTTTTCCTGAACTTTCTCAACCTCCTGATTACTTGAGGAATCACGGGGACTGGAGGAAACGCATACAGCAGTGGAAAATCCCAGTCCACCACAAACGTGTCTCCTAGAGCTCCTCTTGGGGGAAATTCCCTTGAGCATTACTGATCGGACTTTCGGTTGATCCTGGTCGCGAAAAGATCCACTTGAGGGGTTCCCCAAAGGGTGAAGATCTCTAGAAGGACTTCCTGAGCTAGTTCCCACTTGTGGGACACTGTGCTCTGCCTGCTCAGAGTGTCTGCCGCCGTGTTCTGCTCTCCGGCTAGGCGAATTGCCGACAGAGAGATTCCTTCTTGTACTGTCCAGAACCAGAGCTGCATTGCTTCCCTGCACAGAGGAAGTGATCCTACGCCTCCTCTCTTGTTGAGGTAGTACACGGCCACTGTGTTGTCTGTCATTATCAGGACACTCTTTCCCCTGTACAGAGGGCAAAAAGGCTTTCATAGCTAGTCTGATTGCCATTAGCTCCAAAAGACTGATGTGCAGTTTGGACTCCTACGGAGACCAAACACTGCTGATTGTAAGATCGCTGGTGTGGGTTCCCCACCCTGTGAGTGAGGTGTCCGTCACTACTATTATCTCCGGTCATGGTTGCCAAAAATATTCTCCTTTGAGGATATTGTCCTCGCAAGCCCACCATAGTAGATCTTGAGCTACTCTGGCCGAAACTTGCAAAAGATCTGACATATTCCCTGAAAATTGAGACCATTGAGTTTTGAGGGCCCATTCAAGGGATCTCATCCTCAATCTGGCCTCTGGCACCAGAAAAATGCTGGATGCCATGAGACCGAGCAACCTGAGGAAATCGAAGGCCGGTAGACGCTGGGCGTTCAGGAACTTTGTTACCATCTGCAGAATGTGGTGAGCTTTCTCCAAGAGAGGCAAGGCTTTTCCCAAGGACGCATCCAGTACAGCTCTGATGAATTGGAGCTTCTCGAGTGGTACCATTTGTGACTTCTTGAAATTGAGGGAAAAGCCCAGTCTGTGTAAGAAGTTGCAGGTCATGGTTAGATGTTCTTGGGCTCGTTCGGGTGAACTCGCCCTGATTAACCAGTCGTCCAAGTAAGAGTAGAGGTGAATCCCCTCTCTCCTGAGACTCGCTGCCACCACTGCCATCAGCTTGGTGTAGACCCTCGAGACGGAGGTCAACCCGAATGACAGAACTCGAAACTGATAGTGAGAATGGCCAATCACGAACCTCAGCTACTTCCTGTGCTTGAGATGGATCGCACATGAAAGTAAGCATCCTGTAGGTCAAACGATAACAACCAGTCTTGGAGTTGGAGAGCCTGAAGGATCTGAGAAAGGTTTACCATTTTGAACTTGTCCTTCCTGAGGAACTTGTTCAAGTTTCTGAAGTCTAAAATGGGTCTCAATCCTCCGTCCTTCTTTGGGATGAGAAAGTAAGGGGAGTAGGGACCCTTGTTCCTCTCTGCTACAGGTACATGTTCTATTGCACCTTTCTCTAGAAGGGTTAAAATCTCCTGCACAAGGAGCTGGTCTGGAATTTTGGCAGAGCTGGCTCCCGATGGATGGTCCCGAGGCCTTTGTCGAAAAGGAAGACAGTAAACATGGGCCTCTGTTTCCAGTGCCCAAGCATCTGAAGTAATACCCCGCCATTCGTACAGATACTGAATGATCCTGCCTTCCACCGGCTTTGCAGCAGCTGCAGCAGTGGCTGAGGGGACAGTTGCTGCTGCTGGGGCTGATCTAGCACTTTTTCCTCCTCTGCAGATCAGGTGACTAGGGGGGAAGCTTTCCTCCTGCATGCTTCCCGCTGCCCGACCTCTGCACTTCAGATTTCTTGGGGCACAGACCCTCTCAGGACAGGCAGCTGATATCTGCCAAAACAGTAGTCCCGGCGGCTTCTCTCGCCTCCAGCGTGTGCCTGGGCTGCCAGAACGAACGACGCTGCTTCTGTTTCTTCTACTCTTCACCAACAACGCCAACTCTATGGCCTGCACCGGAGAAGGCCTTTTAAGCCTCTCAGTCTCCCTCAGGTGTGGGTCATTTGCATTAATGAACTGACCACTCCTGCAACATTGTGCCTCTTCAGCTCTCTTCTTCGTCCCAGTGCCTAGGGAATTATGGGACTTCAAGTCCCTAAAGGTAAAATTAGATTTTCTTAAACCCCAGTTTGTTTCTTATAACATTATTTAAAGGAACATCATAAGAATTAGTCATTAGCCTTGGGTGTACCGGGAAAGGCAATTCTTTTGAGCTGGTGTTATTCACAAATGTGTTTTTGCTGCCTCTTTGGGTGTTAGAAAGGTTTTCACCTTTACGGGTCTCCCAAACATTAGAAGGTTTTGATTCCTCCCTAGGCCTAGGAGTGTATGATTGAGTTCACCCCTATTTGTATCTGTATCTTGTGGAACAGCAAGATGGTTATTACAACAAGCCATTACATACTTTCATATTGTGGAGTCATCCTCCCTAAAGGAAGACAAATAATGTGTCTCATCCCAGGGATGCCTCTCACTCTCCTGGGCCTTTTCTCCTCCCAGGTGATTCTCCCACAGAACACCACCCCCAAGGTCAGGAAGTGTCTGCCTTTCCCTGGCCACCTGAGAGGAGACTTTAGGCAGGGAATTAGTAAGGAGTCTGTAGGATTCATCACATACCCCAGAAGAAGAAGATGGTGGCATTTGAAAGGACCTCAATTCCTATCCCCTCTCCAAATGTCAGTGTATATAAGTGCAGTTCGACCTTGCATTACCCCTTACCTCATGACAAAAATGCTGGCAAAGAGTTCTCTTTCTTTTTTACAACTGTCAACGAAGCACCAACAGGCGAAGAAACCACCCGCAGGACAGCAACCCATTAGTGCCCCATGCGACATAAACCAGAGAGAGAGAAATTCTGAAACTAGAGTCAGAGGTCTAAAGCAATCCACTTACCAATGTCACCTGCAGGTCGAAAAGCAATGAAAGAGGAGCCAGAGCTGCTATGTGGCTTCACCAGATGTTGTGCACTGCTCACCAGTCTCAGTGCAAACAAAAGCCAAACCTTTGCGGTCACCCTAGACCACCAGGAACTTAAAGTAGAGCGGCAACCACTCAACCAGACTACACTAATCTTGAGGGGAACTGCACCTCGGTCGCCTAACACGAACTCAGACACTTTGCAGCACAGACCACCATTATTGCAGCATGGTAGTCCCATATAAGGAAGAAGCGCAGGGTTTAACCAATTCTTTTAAACTTTCTGTAATTGTGACCCCTCCCAGGCAGCGAAGCAAGGGCCAGATGTGCCAGGATCAGAGAACCAATCAGAAGATAAGGAGGGGGATAAGAGAGACTAAAGGAAACAGAAGTTGTGGGTTGTTTGGGTGAGGTCAGAGGAATAGGAGGTAGCAGACCAAATGACCTGCAGGAGGAAGGACAGTGGAGCATGAAGGCGATTTTTGAAAATGTGAGGTATTGGTTGGTGAGAGCAAATGGTCTTGTGTTGTGACTCTGCGTCCAAGGTGGGCGAATGAGAATATTAGTGAAAGCATAGGGAGGGGCTGAAAAGTGATTGTGAGAGTAGTAGTAGTATGACTGGGGATAGGGTCGGGTGGAGTGGTAGCAGTGTGAAGGAGGGAGTATTAGTGTGGAGAAGAGGGAAATAATCAAAGCATGGAGGCAAGTGGTAGGAGGCCCGAGAGGGATCAGAGAAACGGACACGGAAGTATAGGGAGCAGAAGCAGCAAAGGTAGGTAGAGTACATGCTAGGACAAAGACTGAGACGGGCACCATGTAGGAAAGGCACACCCTATAAACACTTTTAGTCAACAAATAACACTGATAGCATAGGGTCAGTCAGTCTAGTCCCTGTGGAAGTTTAGATAGATAAGGCATTGGCCGTTAGGTTTTCCCTATGAAAAAAAGTAAGAACCTAGACAGTAGAGAGAAACCTGCAGTATATATTAACCCGTGGAGTGAGGACGCCTGGGTAAGGGACGGATTGGTGCTTTTAAACAAGACAAAGAGGGACGGCCCTAGCACCCTGCCTAAAAGTTCAATAAAAACCCTTGACTCGTTTTCTGGGAGTTTTGAGACAGTTTAATGAGACAAACAAAGGAAATTTCTAGTGCTGACAATTGAAAATTACATTACAGGTGTTGCAGGGAAAGTGGATATTGCTTTATAAAAAATATGCTTTTTTGTAAACCTGATAATTAATATAAAAAGGCTTTGATTTATTAAACATTCAGCAGTGAGCATTGCTTTGTAAATTAAGAACTTTTCAGTCAAGAGGCAGAGTAAATGGCTGCCGTTTTGATTTATAAATCCTGCATAAAGTAGCAAACAATCTTGTTGCTTTCAAATGACTTTGCCATTTTCTCTACTATCACTCACACAAGTGAGATTACATGCTTTGTTTCTTTATATGCACGCACAAGCATCTCCAGGATTACCAATATAAAGACGGGAGGGGGCGTTATTTGTACTCATGCCCTCTATATGGCAGAGAAGAAGCACAGAGCACCCCATCCAAGGTTCTCTATTGTGGTAGCAATGGACGAGTAACCAAGGCTTAAGCTCTCAGGAGGTGATACAGACTAGATCTTAAGTACAGTGCAGTCCCCAAGCACA
This sequence comes from Ambystoma mexicanum, assembly GCF_040938575.1. Taxonomy (NCBI): domain Eukaryota; kingdom Metazoa; phylum Chordata; class Amphibia; order Caudata; family Ambystomatidae; genus Ambystoma; species Ambystoma mexicanum. The sequence continues at coordinate 1,329,715,041 of NC_090921.1, read as the reverse complement.
CCACAAAGGAATGTCCACACGCTATGTTATGTGCTAACACAGTTCTTTATATAAAAATAAGGTTCACCATATATACACAATTAATAACACACGTACTTTGGCAAATCTAATATGGCAAATATATACAATGTCTATGTGGTACCACTCTTAACTATTGACTCCTTTAAAATGCACCAACTGCTGACAGTTTCTAATGGCATACAAATCAAACAGTAAGGTTAATCAGCATAGGACATAGGAAGGAAGACAAGTTGGGTTAAACAATGGCAGAATGATGACCCCCCCCTATACCTAAAGACTGTTCTGAGTGAGGATCCCCCCCAACTGGGCAACCTGAAATAAAGTGTATTAACAAGCCCAGTCCATTAATGTTTAAATAGTCTTGTTTCCTGGTCAAAAATATTCCACTACCCCAGGACTCCCTTTAAAGCAGGAGCTACAGTCGTCGAGATGCTGCAAAGAAAATGTGAACACTGACGGGACAGAAGCTTCGAATTGTGCAGTGCTTGTCGACGATCGATCGTAAACGTCCTACGTAGACAAGGCGTACGGTGCTCCTCGATGACAGAGTTCGGTGCCGCTAAGAAGACTCAGTGACAAGCATAGACCCAGCAGCGGGCGTCGGCGTTGACGATCAGAACTCGACCACGGCTGGATCTTCACTCGTCAGTGTCTTTGTGGACTTCAAGTGGCAGGAAACCCACTGGCGGATTCTCCTCAGTCGTCAGCGACCTCGCCTTTCTCTGTCAGGACAAAGTGGTTGACGGTGATGGCAAGGGAGCCCTTGGTTTAAATGGTCTTAAGCAATGGTGGAGCGTTGCGGCTCCGGTCGTCGAGCAGCACCGCGTCAAGCTGTCCCTGCTTCTAGGAAACACGACTCAACAGGTTTCCAGCGGTCATGGAAATCCTCTGAACCTCAGTCGATGGTGATGGACTTCGACGGCCTTGATGGCCTGGTGCTTCACTTCAATGTTTCTTGGCGGACCCCGTCTCCGGTCGACAGCCTTTTGGGACCGACTTCCAGGGTGCCATTATGAAGATCAGCTTCTGCACGATATTCACTTGTAGCTCGAGGAGAGGTCTCCTAAACAGGTAATCTTTAGGATTAGTCCTTGACAGACACGACTGCTTTCGGATTACGTCGACGCAGAGCAGCAGCAAACCTTCTTCCAGCTGGGCTTCAAGGATAAGCAGCTACAAGTTTCAACCTCAGCTTCTCAATAATTTTGGTAAGTGAGAGGTCCCCAGATATACAGATCTGTCCCTCATTCACAATGCTGAGCCAAGGTCAGTCAGCCAATCAGTCAGAAGGGCATTCATGCAGGCAGGCAGCCAATCGGGCTCACAGTGCATTCAGGCCATTCACTTCCACCCAGACACCCATAACAAGGAATGTGAATTGGGGCAAGAACCCAACCTTTCAGCACATCACACTGCATTCATGACAGATTCAGGCTGGGCTGTCTCATTCTTTGCGTCACATACACAAATACCAGACACCCATAACATGTAATGCATATTGGTCACACTCTCCATTCACCCAGGTCCCACCCCAAGGGTGTACCCACAACATACAGTCACTGGGAAGGCTCCAGCCAGTCTGGCCTGGACTTCCCCACAATACCATATATGGCCCTTCCACCCAACAGCCAGTCAGGCGAAAGGACAGAGTCAGGGCTTCCCAGGACTTTGGGAAAACAAGGTAACAGGTAATAGAAACCAAGAGGCCAGAGGGGCCATCTTGTCTCCTATCAGGAATCCACTGATTCATATGGCAGGGCCTGGGTATCCCAAAATGAAGGATACTCAAAACACCTGTCAAATTCAGCATGGAGCTGCCACCAGCCCATACCCTGCTCTGTGGGCCACACGAAGGTGCCCAAAAACATACATTAGGAGTACAGGGTTGTACCCCCACTCATGGGTTCCATGCAGGTATCCCAAGGGTCTCTGTTCACCACAACCAGAAAGAGGCAGAGCTGCACTGCCAGGAATCCCACATGGACTCCTGTGCAGAAAACAACACAGAATACACATAAGGGCATACAGGACAAGGACATGGAGGCCCTGTCCCTCCAATGTATTGCCAGCCTAACAACCAATGAGGGAAACTTGAAGTAAAGACTCACTCCGAGTGCAGTGTGGTGAAGGGAGACCACATGGAAGGACAGAGTGACTAAGTAAACAAAATCGGTCTTTTAGTCAGTTGTCTTATGCACCATAACCTCAAATGTAAATTGTCACATTCAATGAGGTGAAAAGAAAACACAATCACTTATTATTTGTTAGGTTAAGGTTTTAACTTTGTGTACGGAGGACTGAAGAACATTTCAAAATCTTCATCTGTCACCAATTTCAGGCTGTGCAACATGTGCTACCGAGGGGTGCTTCGCTCACCTGCTTCCACCTTGGTACAGGATATAAACTTGTCGAGTTGGCAACGCAGGAAGTCCCGCTCTTCCTCCAAATCCTCAATCCTCTTCTGCAGCCATGAGTTCCTCTCCAAGGCCATGTGCAGCTGGGTCTTCATGTTGCTTATTAGAGCAAATGAGGGGGTGTTGGCTTCCGGCATCTCTGCTATACAAGAACCTAAAACAAAGAACAGATGGACCTTGTGTGAAGTCCATCAATCACTGGTGACCAATTAAATTTTAACAGTAGGGATGGGATCAGGCTGACATAACGGCTTCATGTTTAGGTTTTGAGAGGTCAGCTAAACATTTGGGTGCCTCTGAAAGGCTTTCACACAAATATGGTTTCAAATATAAATATTCCACATGATTGTTAATTTCAATAATTACTGAAAAATTAATTTCAATAAAATTGGATCCATTTAATTCATCACAACATTCATCAAATTTCTCAAATATGATCTCACAAACCTTTCATGATATTTCAATAATTCAATGTTATCATCAAAAATATCTGGATTTTGCTATGATCAACATTCAATCAACAAAAAAAACAATGTACATGTACCCAACCATCCCGATCTGGCCTTTCTAACTGCACAACGTGCTTAATATCTCACCTACATGTGAAAGAGGCATCAGGGAAGGAAGAGTCTAAAACATAACTGCATGCAAAAAAAATAGCCAGCGGGACATGTTGCAAGCAAAAGGCATCTCTAAAGAGCTATCCAACCTGCCGGTTGCTGAGGGTTCTGTTTAAGCACTCCTTAATATTAGCACTAGTTCCCACTAGTTGGCAAACTGACCACATTGGCTTTGCCCACATAGATCTAGGTATGGTATCCCCAGGTCCACAACAACATGTGTCTGCAGTAAATCACTTGCTAAATCACTTCGGGATGAACAAGCCAGAAAAACAGACATGTACGGTAATTCCCCTCCTGAACAAAGCCCAGACTGAATCCAAAGAATGGAATTTTGGACAAGGGAGGGGATGGACCATACAGAAGACCCAGTAAGGTCACGTAGGCCACAAACAAAACTGGAAAACACCTTCCATGGCCAGATGGCCCAAGCCATGTTAACAAACCAACAAGAAAGGGACTACATCTCTCAAAATCCTTATTTCCCAACAGAAAAAACACAGACCGGACTAATACAACTCCCTTCCAGATTTGGACTTGCAAAGATAAAGGAGCAGACCAGGATAACCTCTGGTACTCTTACGTCCCGTCCCCTTTCCTCCATAGTACATGGGCGTCCCTTCCAAAGGACGGGAGACCACCTTTTTCACCAGAAAAAACCTTCCCCTTTAAATTTAGAGGCGCGCAGCGGTGCGGCCTTGGGAGCATGCGCTGCCCTGACTCCTCCCTCCGGCACCACACCTCAGTCCCCTTTTCTGCATCGACTGGAATGGGCCGAATACACAAGCGCTCCTGGGTTTGGCTTCGGCAATGTAATTCCAAGCGCGGATACTTCTTCTCTTCTGCCTTTTTCTCATTCAGGTAATCGGTCCTCAGGCGTCACGCTCCTCCCCGGCGCATGCCGACTTCCACAGGGTTCAGCAGGTGTCCATCCTGCGACAGGCTCTTACCAACTAAAGACCCCATGCCCTCTGCCTACGGTGCCTTGGCCCAGGCCACGGCTGGCAAGCTTGTACCACGTGCAACACGCTTTCCTCACGGTCTCTGAAGAACAGACTAGCCAGGTGGAGGGAGCTCTTCCAGAGATCACCTCCAAAGGACCTAAAGAACTTTGTCTATTATTGATCCAGGCCCAAGGTAGTGCTGCTCTTTTCCAGCGCACCCCGCAAGGGATACTCCTTCCCAAGGACTTGCCCGCGTGGGAGGGACCGCCCAGGTCCTGGTACCAGCACAAGTACCAAGGCTGAATCAGCTACCGGCCGACAGGCCAAGGGGTCAGTGGATCTTCCCAGTGACAGTGCTGAGGGACCAGAAGGTTCTTTTACCGGGTCTTCACCCGAGGGGCTATGCCCTAGTACCGGCAACATGTCAGAGGGGGCTCCTATATGCATTTGTACCGGAAGATCCGCCGAGGGCGAAATGCCTAACGGGCTTTGGCCTGAGAAACAAGGTAGGCCCCATGATCCACATTCAAGAGTCCTGGACGGGGCGGGCCCAGTGAGCCGAGCAACACGACACAGGCACGTGGAAGGCAGCTCGATAAAATGGCTGCCGTGCCAGAAAATCCAGACATCCGGCTAAGCCGCTCCAAGGAAGGCAGCAGGTGGAGGAACGTGTGTCAAGGTGGGACTGGTGTCAACCAGGTATGTGGCCTACAGCTTACCCTTCATTCTCACAAGGCAGGTTCCCGCTGCGTCCATATGGGCAGGGAACGCAATGGCTCCTGCAGCCGCTCGCTACCCTGTCAATATCGCCCATCACCACTCCCGACAGGTTCTTTGAACGGTTCATCGGGCTCATAAAATCTCCTCGGATGGCGGTAATCCTCAGGGAAGTGCTCCTGCCGCATTCTCCCGTAGAGGCACCCCTGGGCCCTGTGCAGCCTCAACAGCCCACTCCGGTCCCCCAACCGATTGTCCAGGCAGTTCCGCAACAGCCTCTGCTACAGCCTCTGGCTCCGGTCTCCACACTATTATACACAAAAGGGGTGCCTGCTTGTAGTCCAAGGTCCTTCAGGCGTCATATACTCAAAACCAGGAAGAGGGATTTGGACCTAACGGACAGGGAATAGCCGCTTAGTACATTTATTTTTTCATAAATACCAATAAATGTTCAAATTTCATTTCTAAAATTTATTTATTTTTATAAACAATTCATATATAATGTTACAACATTTAAATAAACAATTCAATATCAATTCAACTCAGACTGATTCACTCCTACCATTCATACTGTTTTTACTTTTTGGAACACACTACTAACATTTATATTTTAGCCTTATATAAAACGGCCTCTTGTTTTATTAACATAATTCCACAATAGTCCTCCATCCACTGTTCTGATGGTTCCGTCTGTGTGTGTTTATCACACAGACTTTAGTCTACACGTGTTTCAGTTGTCTATTTTCGGGACGTCAATATTCGTCGACCCTCAATTGATACAACCTTCTTCAGGACAAGATTAATGGGAGCTTGTTTATTCCCACAGTGATCAAGTAGGGTGAGTATCACCACTTAACATGGAATCCAAATGGTTCCCTCTATTTATACAATCTAATTGGCCCTTTTTCCTCAAGGGGGGTTCTTCGCACTTCCGATAGTTGCCTAAAAAGGGAGACAGGTAGCTAAGGTTAGATTCTAAATCCGAAGGTATTGCACAGCCAGCAGCTTAGTCTAGTGACCATGATGTCGATATTTTGAACAATTCTTGCAGTTCAGTTTGTTACTTCCGAACGTCCGCAGTGTTCGATTTGGTTCTCTCTCCTCCGGCGCTCGCACACCACAGCCCTCGGCTCCCAGCACCCCTCCTCTGGTCCCGGACCAACCGGACCCTCAGATGGACAAAGATGAGGACCACCCCGACACACCATCTTCAGCCAAGACCTTCCAGGTACGTCTTGTATGGCTGGCAGAGTACTTGGGCCTTCCTCAACCCGAGGTCGAGCAACCAGCAGAGGGGGTCCTCGCAGAAGTCCTCACGTTACGTCCCGTGACCAGAACGGGGATCCCGATGCAGAAGGACGTAGTTGCCTTTGCCAAGAAGGATTGGCTCAAGCCTCACTCAGTCCAGCCGGTGAATAAACGCTTGGATGCCAAGTACAGGCAGATGGAGGGGGATACACTCTTGCTATCGGCCCATCCTCAGCCACACTCCTCGATGATCGCTGCAGCATCACTATACGCCAAGCCTCAGTCGTCCTCAGCCTCCTCCTCTGCGGCGCTGCTAAGCAAGGAGGAGAAGATCTTGGAGGCATATGGGAAGAAGCTGTATTCCAATGCGTCCTTGCACATTCGTCAAGCCAACGCAGATGCCATGCTGGCAGCCGTTAACCAAAGGCTCTGGGGGTAAATTGCGGATTTCCTCCCAGAGCTTCCGGCACAGAGGCAATCAAGATTCAAGGTGGGATTGGCAGAGGCCAAGATGGTGGCGTAGGACATCATGGAGTCCACCATGGCCCACATGGACACCTCTGGCCGTGCCATCTGCATTGCCACGGACATGAGAAGAACGGCCTGGCTCTGTGCTACGAAATTCAACCCGGATGTCCAGGAATGCATCTTAGATCTTCTGTTCGACAGGGGTGACCTCTTTCACTCCACAACGGACGAGGAGCTGGATAAAAAGAAAAACAGCTCACAAACAGCCAACTCTTTATCCATCCTGACAAAGACCATGCTCAAAAAATACACCCTGTCACAGCAGCGCTCGGACAAGGGGCGTATATACAGAGGGTTCCGTGGCTTCCAAGAGAGGAGGTCCAGGCAGCCTGACCGTTCACCAACTCAACATCGGCGCAAACAACAAAATGGGGCGGGGGGAGTAAGAGCTTTTTCCAGTCCCCCTCCTCCGCAACAGCCTCAGAGGGAAAGAAGACATGACACGCCCCTTCGGGTCTATGTGTCTCCAGTGGGGGGCAGGCTTGCTCTGCATACACATTTCTGGCACCAGAATTTCACGGACCCCTGGATCTCTCTGTACTCTCCACAGGGTACCGCCTCCCTATCCTAGCCTCTCCTCCCTCCTCCCCTCCCACCGGTTGGCACAGCAACTCTTTTGGCGGAGATCCGGTTGCTCGTAGAGACCCAGGCAGTGGAGGAAGTCCCAGCCTCCCAGAGATGCTTGTGCTTTTACTCCAGGATTTGCGCCATTCAGAAGAAGAACCAGGTGGCCTGAGAGTTGGGCTGGACCTTTCCTCTCCCTACCTCTACAAAATTTCAAGATGGTTACGCCAGCTTTGATAGCAGAGACATTGTGCAAGGGAGACTGGATGTGCTCCCTGGATCTGAAGGACGCGTACCTACAAGTCCTGATCTGGCAGCCTCATCATTCTTTTCTACGATGCAGGATCATGGGCTACCATTTCCAATACAAGTTGATATATATATATATTCTCTCTCTCTCTCTCATCCAACCTAGAGGCAGACAGGCTCAGCAGATTGGGTGCGGACAACTACGAGTGGCAGTTGAATGACCTAGTACTGCAGGAAATCTTCTACAAATGGGGACACCGCCAGGTGGACCTCTTTGCCTCCTGGTACACCAGAAACGCAGAGGACGAACATTTTTCCTCTTCCGACCCGATTGTCAGTAACCATTTGGTGGGACTCACCAGACTCTACCCGCCCATCAAGAGGCCACACCCGGTATGGGACCTCAACACAGTTCTGGGTGCACTGGCGCACAAACCATTTGAACCAATGGCATCCGCGGACATCAGGCTGGTCACCATTAAGATGGCCTTGCTAGTCGGCCTCACCTCGGCTCGCAGAATCAGCGAAATCCAGGCGCTGATCGCCTCAGAGCCATATACTACGCTTCACAAGGATAAAGTTGTCCTGCGGACACACCCAGTATTCTTGCCCAAGGTGCCTTCTGCATTCCATCTGAACGAAGAAATAGTGCTACCTATGTTTTTTGCTGAGCCCAAAGACGAGGCACAGAGAGTTCTGCACTGCCTTGATGTCAGGCGTGCCCTGAAATTCTACTTGGACAGGACCAAGGGCTTCCACAAGTCGGACGCACTTTTTGTCACCTTTGGCGGATCAAGACTGGGATTTCAGGCCAACATGCACACCCACGCATTCAGAGCCAAGGCAACGGCCATCGATTTCCAGCGGTATGTCACCTGGCAAGTCATAAACCGGGCAGCCACATGGGCCACCCCTTCGGCTTTCTGCAAGCACTACTGTTTGGATGCGGTTCTAGATCAGACGCGGCTTTCGGACAGGCAGTTCTTAGAAACCTTTTTGCTTAAGGAGGGTCCCCTCTCCACCCTGGGGCTACACTCAGTTGTAATCGCCCATGCAGTATGGAGGAAAGGGGACGGGACATAAGAGTAATTATAAGTTACTCACCGTAGTGACTAACATACTCTTAGTCCTTAGTCCCCTTTCCTCCATACGTCCCACCAAACTGGTGTCATTAGGCAATGTTAATCTATTGTCGATCCGTCTATGGGGACTGAGGTGTGGCGCTGGAGGGCGGAGTCAGGGCAGCGCATGCTCCCAGGGCCGCACCCCCACGTGTCTCTAAATTTAAAGGGAAGAACAAGTTACTTCTTACCTTGTAACGTTCTTTCGACGGGATGTTCCTCCGACGTATTCCTCATCTTAGATATATATCCTTCCAGCTCTGCTGGCCTCGGAAATTTTTTCCCCAGAGGGCGCTGCGCGTCGACGTCCCTCGAGTCGATGACCCTCGACAGCCGCCGTATCGACGCTCGACGTCATCCTGCCTATAAAGGCCGCGCGCAGCGTCCGTTGCTCAGTTCCGTTTTGTAGCCCACAGTATTACTGTTTGGACTAGACTAATCACCCTGAAGGAGCGTAAGCTGCAACAACAAGGGAAGTAAAACTGCGGGGATGGATGGGAGGGTCGATGAGGAATACGTCGGAAGAACATCCCGTCGAAAGAACGTTACAAGGTAAGAAGTAACTTGTTCTTCGAAGGGATTGTGTCCTCCGACGTATTCCTCATCTTAGATAGGCTCCCATAGCAGTATTCTATATTCGGAGGAGGGAGTACTGACTTCACGCTGTCTTCTATTGGTGAATAGAATGCAGTACAGCCCTTCCAAACCTAGTCTCTTGACTAGAGGAGGAATCCAGATTGTAAAAACGTGTAAAGGTATGGACAGACGACCATGTAGCGGCCGCACATATGTCTTTAATCGGCACGCCTCTTTTGAGGGCCGATGAAGCTGCAATACCTCTGGTCGAATGAGCCCTAAGGTTTTGAGGGGGCTCTTTCCCTGCCAGTTTATAACATTCCAGAATGGCTAGAATGATCCATCTGGAAATGGTCTGCTTAGTTATTGGTAACCCCAGCTTGTGACCTGCGTAGCCTACAAACAGCTGGTCTGCCTGTCTTATCCTGGCTAGTCTACTAATGTAAAAACTTAGAACCCTCCTAGGGTCTAGTCTGTGTAACCTCTCTTCCTCTTTCCCCGGGTGAGGAGGAGGATAGAAAGATGGTAGGATAATCTTCTGAGAGATATGGAATTCAGAAACTACTTTTGGGAGGAAATTAGGCTTCACTTGTAGGACAACTTTGTCTTTGTGAAAGATTGTATGAGGGGGTTTACAAGAAAGAGCTTGTAACTCACTCACCCTTCTAGCAGATGTAAGTGCTATTAATAAAACAGTCTTAAGGGTAAGAAATCTTAACGAACAAGAATGGAGAGGTTCGAAAGGTGTCCCCATCAGGAAAGTTAATACTAAGTTTAAATCCCATAGGGGAACTTGGAATGGTCTTGGGGGATAAACATTGGTTAACCCCTTTAGAAACTGTATTACCAAGGGTAATTTGAAATAGGATGGTTCCTCCGCAGTACGCTTAAAGATAGATAGCGCTGCGAGATAGCCCTTAATTATGCCAACTTGAAGGCCTGAATTTGCCAAATATAGTAGGAAGGACAAAACCATTGGTGTACCACATGAAAATGGGTCGATATTCTGTTCTCTACACCAGCTGCAAAATCTGTTCCAACGGCAGCGGTATAAAGACTTTGTTGCTGGCCTCCTTGCCGAAAGCAACACCTCCATAACATCATCAGGGAGGTCCCAAATCCTTGTACCTCATCCGTTCAGAAGCCAAGCGTGAAGGTTGAGGGTTTTGATGTCTGGATGGAGAACCTGACCTCCCTTCTGTGAGAGTAGGTTCTCTCTGAGAGGAAGTCGAAATGGAGGGCAGATGGACAAGTCTAGAAGGTCCGGGTACCACGTTCTCCTGGCCCAATCCGGGGCAATTAGGATCATGGTTCGTCGGAATCTTCTCAACCTCCTGATCATTTGAGGAATGACACGGACCGGTGGGAACGCGTACAGAAGCGGAAACTCCCAGTCCACTATGAACGCGTCTCCCAGAGCTCCTCTCGGAGGAAATTCCCTTGAGCAGAACAGGTCGCATTTCCTGTTTAGGCTGGTGGCGAACAGATCTACCTGAGGGGTTCCCCAAAGGGCGAAGATCTCGTGAAGGACTTCCTGAGCTAGCTCCCACTCGTGGGAGACTGTGCTCTGCCTGCTCAGAGCGTCCGCTGTCAAGTTCTTCTCTCCGGCTAGGTGAACTGCCGATAGAGAGATTCCTTCTTGGATTGCCCAAAACCAGAGCTGCATCGCCTCTCTGCACAGGGGTAGTGATCCTACGCCTCCTCTTTTGTTGAGGTAATGCATGGCCACCGTGTTGTCCGTCATTATCAGGACGTTCTTCCCTTGTACAACTGGCAGGAAAGCCTTTAACGCAAGTTTGATGGCTCTCAGCTCTAACAGGTTGATGTGTAGTCTGGACTCCGATGGAGACCAACGACCGCTGATGGTCAAGTCGTTGGCGTGGGCTCCCCACCCCGTGAGTGAGGCATCCGTGACTACTGTTATCTCCGGCCAGGGTTGCCAAAACTGTTCTCCTTTCAGAATGTTCTCCTGACAGGCCCACCACTGAAGGTCTCGAGCCACCCTGCCGGGAACCTGAAGAAGATCTGTCATTCTCCCTGAGAATTGAGACCACTGAGTCCTCAGTGTCCACTGGAGGGATCTCATTCTCAGGCAAGCCTCTGGCACAAGGAAAATGCAGGATGCCATGAGGCCTAGCAACCTCAAAAAGTCGAAAGCTGGGAGACGTTGGGCAAGTTGGAACTTGGTAACCATCTGTAGAATATCTTGAGCCCTCACCTCTGGTGGCGAGGCTTTTCCCAGGGAAGTATCCAGGATCGCTCCTATGAACTGGAGTCTCTGCGATGGTATCATTTGAGACTTCTTTAAATTGAGGGAGAAGCCCAGTTTGTGAAGGGAGTAGCATACGTGATTTAGCTGGATCTGAGCTTGCTCCGGAGAAACAGCCCTGATCAGCCAATCGTCCAGGTAGGGGTAGACGTGAATCCCTTCCCTCCTTAGACTTGCCGCCACTACCGACATTAACTTGGTGAAGACCCTCGGGGCGGAGGTCAGCCCAAAAGGCAGTACTCGAAATTGATAGTGAGAGTTGCCAATTGCTAACCTCAGGTATTTCCTGTGTTTGAGATGGATAGGCACATGGAAATAAGCGTCCTGAAGGTCCAGAGATACCAACCAGTCCTGAAACTGAAGGGCCTGGAGGATCTGAGAAAGAGTGACCATCTTGAATTTGTCTTTCCTGAGGAATTTGTTCAATTCTCGCAAGTCCAAGATGGATCTCAGTCCTCCGTCTTTCTTTGGAATGAGAAAGTAAGGGGAGTACCAGCCCTTGTTCCTCTCCGCTACAGGTACCGGTTCTATGGCACCTTTCTCTAGCAGGTCTATAATTTCCTGCAAGAGGAGCGGATCTGGAGCTTTCTGAGAGCTGATCCCCGGTGGATGACTCTGAGGTATACGTAGGAAAGGTAGGCAGTAACCTTGGGCAACTGTTTCCAATGCCCAAGCATCTGACGTGATAGCCTGCCATTCCGTCAGATGTTGAGTCAATCTGCCTCCTACAGGTGTCCTGTGAGGGAAGTCCTCAGAGTGGTTTTGGGGCGGCTGATGCAGATGCCGATGGTAAAGAGGCACCTGCTGTTGCTGCGGCTTTAGAATATCTACCCCGTCCACCTCGGGTAGTTCTTCTTTGACCCCTTTGAGCTGGTCGTCCTCTACCTCTTCCGAATGAGGAGTAGAAGCGAAAGGACTTGCCCCTCGCAGAGGTTCCTGTGGGACGAAAAGGAGTCTGACGGATTGCAGCTCCTAGGGATTTTGCTGCTGCTTTTGAAGTTTGCAGTTTCTCTAAACTGTCATCCGCCTTTTTCCCGAACAAAGAAGAGCCATCAAATGGCATGTTCAAGAGCCTGGCTTGCACATCTGGGGCAAAACCCGACTTTCTCAACCAAGCGAACCGCCTGGTTGATGTACTTGCCGCCATTGCTCTGCTGATACTGTCAGCCGAATCAATGCCCGTCTGGAGGGATTCGCACATAGCGTCTTTACCGTCCTGTATAATATTCAGGAACGCATCCCTTTCTTCTCCCTCCGGGATGCAGTCAGCCGCTGTAGAAGCACACTCCCAAAGTGTATGGCTGAACCTAGCAAGGGTGCAAGTAGCATTAACAGACTTTAACGCCATGCTACATGCTGAAAAGACTTTCTTAGCCATAGCATCATATTTTTTATCGTCCCTGTCCTGTGGGACAGTAGGATAAGCCGTCTTGACGTCGGTAGAGGATGCTGCTTGTACCACCAGACTTTCTGGGGATGGATGTTTGGACAAGAACTCTGGGTCTGTGGAAGATACCCTGTACTTTGCAGACAGTTTTTTATTTACTGCTGGTATTACATCTGGGGTTTCCCAGTTTGTCATGATCTTTCTCTGAAGAGCTTTATGAAAAGGCACCACTGGATCCTCTTGTGGGCCTTTGTCAAGAATATCCGTGAGGTCATCTTGCTGGAAAGATTGTGAAGGTGTAGACCACCCCATGAACTCTGTAATTCTGGCCATTAAGGCTCTGTAGGGGGTTTCAGCATGCTCCCCCGGGTCTGGTTTAGCAAAATCCACCTCAGGGGAAGTGTCTAAACCACTTGCCTCATGTAAAGAATCATGAAGATCCTTTAATCTGCGCTCTTCAGAGGAAAATTCTTCTCTAACTGGGGTTACAGGTCCCTGTAACTCATCTTGTTCTGACAAATCACCCTCTTCTAAAATTGAGGATATAGTTCTCAATTGTTCTGAACTAATAAAGGGAGTAAATCCCATTTCCAAGGCAGAGGGTGCTGGACTTGTCATTATTGGCCTCGAAAGCGTCGATGTCGTCGACGCCGACGTCGAAGGCTTCGAGCGTGGCGTCGAAAACAGAGGTGGAGGCCTCGAGGACCTCGACAGAATTGGAATTTTACTCGACAATATCGACGCCATCGACGTCGAGGGCCTGGTAATCGTCACTGGATGTGTGGTCATCGTGACTTTTCTCGGCGTCGACGCCGGTGTCGAGGCCGGCGTCGAGTCGACAGACCTGTGTGTCGAAGGTCCCTTCGACAACGGCGTCGAAGACCTCGACGGAACCTTCGTCGACGGCACCTTCGAGGAAGGTTTGGAGGTCATAGTCCTACTCGAGGGTTCGAGACGCGCTCGAGAGGTTTCTTTCGCCGGGTACTGCGACTCGCGGCGTTTTTGACCTTTGGGTCTTTCGACCAGAGCATCGCTCTCGGCAGTCTTCGAGGGGGTCGAGGCCGCTTTCTCGAAGACGCTCATCATGTTTTTTCTGAATTCCTCCCATTCAGCCCGGGAACTATGTTTTGTGGGGCAAGGGATTATTTTTGGCGAAACAGAGGAAGAGGAAGACGGAGAAGGGGATCTTCGACGTTTCCTCTTCGAGTGTTTCGATCTCGAGGAGTGATGAGACCCACTCCGAGATCTGGAGCGTGAATGGTGACGAGGAGACGAATGTCTCGACTTCGTCGAAGAAGAAGAAGCTTTAAAAGTCTTACCTTTCTCCAGCTTCCCCCTACGCTCCTTCAGGGCCTTAGCTGTCATGGACATACAGTCCTCGCACTCCGAACAATGGTGTTCGGCTCCCAAGCACCACAGACAATTTCTGTGAGGATCGGTCAACGACATCTTTTTCCCACAATCTCGACATTTTTTGAAGCCGGATCGAGGGTTTGTCGGTTCCGACGAGGAAGCCATCGAGTACGATTCGAATAACTTGAAGTAAATAGTACTAAGAACTGAGCAACGGTATTCCGAGGCACCGAGTTAGCGCGGAAAAACGGAACTGAGCAACGGACGCTGCGCGCGGCCTTTATAGGCAGGATGACGTCGAGCGTCGATACGGCGGCTGTCGAGGGTCATCGACTCGAGGGATGTCGACGCGCAGCGCCCTCTGGGGAAAAAATTTTCCGAGGCCAGCAGAGCTGGAAGGATATATATCTAAGATGAGGAATACGTCGGAGGACACAATCCCTTCGAAAGAAGGTTTTTTCTGGTGAAAAAGGTTTCGTCTCCCGTCCCTTGGAAGGGACGCCCATGCAGTATGGTGGAAAGGGGACTAAGCACTAAGAGTATGTTAGTCACTACGGTCAGAATAAGTGTTTTATAACCCCCCCGCACCCCATGGGGCAGTCTTGGGGAACACGCACCCCATTCGATATACAGAGTGGTAGTGCGAAGTCTAGTCCTCACCCGCCCAGTTAATGGACACACAGACGCCCACTTCCTTTCCACACTACCAGCGACACCGGGGAGGGAGAACACCCTCACAATTGTCAGCACAAGGGAGACAGGACCACCTGTAGCTGCAGTCTCTATTTAAAGCAAGGGAAAGGATATCAGCACTGCACCAAACAAAGGAGGAAAGATTTATTCCCAAACTGCCACCCCTCAGGAGTAATACTTAATACATAACCTAAGCTGTTTGACACACGAGGACACAAACATGAAATTCAGAGAAGGACAACTCCCCAGCCTGAAACAGGGGAACACATGAGCAGCCCCTTCCCAGACCGGAACAAACACAGACTGAAGTGGGATTCAAGACAGTGTCGCCCCTATTTAAAGAATTCCCTCATGAACTCAAGACTACAAAGCATCCCTGCCATGGAGCATGCCCAGACAAGTATGTGATCCCTCTGGCCAATCAGAAGTAAACTAGCCAGTCAAAGCACTATATAAGGGCCAGCTCAAATGACAAGAGTGGAATAGAGTTTTATGTTACAGAGTTGTGGGGTAAAGAGTAAGATGTCTGGAGCAGAGAGGGCAGCTGCTGGACTGGCTGTAAAGCCAGATTGTAAGGCCCAGAAAGAAGAGGAAGATTGCAGAGCTGGCTGTAACTGGAGTGGAAGAACAGACTGCCAGACTAAGAGAACTGGGGTATAATGCTGGGCAGATTTTAAGACTTGGAGTGGAGTGGTAAATGTCAAATCTTGGAGAAGAGAGGCTGATTGCAGGACCTTGATTGGGAGGCTGATTGTAAAACCTGAAGACTGCCGGAGACTGAAAGACGGAGAACAGAAATACAGAAAAGGAAGGAGATTGAAGCTGTCCAAAAGGCATTTGACTAGAGACCTGGCCATAGCAAGAAAAGGGCAGAGTAAGCAAAGGGAACATTGATGAGGGAAAGATGGCGAAGGTGAAGAAGAAGGCTCTGAACAAGGGGTAGGCAAAACAGGAAGTGACAGAAGTTGAAGACGAAGGCTCTGACCAAGGGGAAGGCAACGCAGGAAATGGCAGAGACCCTGACAAGAGAAAGAAAAGGTGGAGGACCTGAACAAAAATAAAAGGACAGTCTAGGACATAGTGACGAGAAGGAGAAGGTGAAGCAAGTAGAAGGTCCCCTGGGCACAAACCCAGGAAAGAAGCATGTCCTTGTAGAGTGTCGGGGTACACTATATAACAGACCTCGACCATCCTGACACCGTAAATTAAAAGAATATCTTTGTTGCTTCATTTGTTACAACTTGTAAGAATTTGTGAAAACTAATTATGTATGTTTAATATCTAGCACCGTAAATACTATACATTCCCACAACAACTCACTAACCCATTGTGATAAAGGTCTTAATTATGTAGAATCCAGAGGAGACCTTTTTGGGAAACAAGAGGTCTTTTAGCAAAAAAATGAAATCAAGGGACTGCGAAAGAATTGTGGAGGTGGGGCACATAAGTGGCATCTACATCCACATTTCCAGGTGAAAAAGAAGCCCTCTAAACAAGTCAAGTTAGTTGAATGGGAATTCAGCCACACTACTGGTGTAGTTAAGGGATTGCATAAATAAGATGGTCCCAAACCTCTCATTTATCTTGGGTGAAATTGGCAGTGAAGAGTGGAGTTAGAGCAATGTTTTTCTGGTGGCAGTCTGTCCATGCTTGCTCTTACCTGGAGGAGGAGCTTTTTGCTGAGACTTCATAGCCTGCATCCTCATGCGGGCAGTGCAGCAAGAAGAGTGCTGTTAGAGCAGATGGAGAGGCAGAAGGCGATAGGGTGCCCGGATTGAACTTGCTTACAAAGTATGTACAATTAACGGAGCAAACATGGCACACCCAAAACCTTGTCAAAATCACTGAGTGAAATGTGTAAAGCCATTTCCTCCACCGAATCTGAGCCATTAGATAAGCTGTGTACTTGACTGAAAAAATGCATTTGGTGTAACAGGAAGTGTGCATTTAGTGTTACTGTCACAGGAATTCACTTGTGCAGCATGCACACAGACCATGCAAGTGGAACCTTTGCATTAACTTAATGAGTACAGTGTTATTTCAGGACTTGAAAGTGAGACACGTGTATGTGAATAAGGTGCAACATAGTCTTCCCTGATCCAAGTGTCATTAACCAAGTGCACATTACTCCAGGAATGCAGTTCCTGACATACCATGGAAGGTGTCGTCTGAAAGGGAATATTTAACACACAATGCAAAATTCAATTAGTCAAGTCTGGTACCCAGGCAGATGATGCTGCAAAACGTTTTGTAAGTACTCTAAGCAACAAGAACGTAGAGCCTGGCGTCTGGCTGGCGTATTGCAACCTTGGACAAGTCAAGTGCATTTATTTGTTCTGGCAATGAAATTACATTCCAATCTGGGTCTGGAACTCCTCTGCTAACAGTGTCCAGAAAATCTGTTACTACAGAAAGACTTACTGCGGCTTCTTGGTCGCTTCTAATCATAGACAGGTCACTCTGAACCAATCCCACTACATCTGTAAGGAAATCCCTTAGCACATAGAAGCCCTGCTCTAGCGCTAGATCGTTACAATCTGATGCATGAAACCCTAGTCGCATCGCCTCACTTTCAGTCTTCAGGAATTGCATTATTGCTTGTGTCCAAGTGTACGTTTTACCTGTTATTTATGCTTGTCCCACCTCACAATGTACTCTAGGGTCAGAGTGGTGCAGGTAGCTGATCTCCTGACACGCCCACTCTGTGTGCGCCTCAGAACAGCAGCTGACTGCATGATAGCTGTCTAATTCTCTTCTTTTATGAAGTTATCTAGAGATTGTATCACCTCATTCAGGTGATACCGTGAAAGCATTCCTTGGCACTGCTTACCTATAGATATAGCTTGTGTCAGGGGAGTGTTATGGGAATTCCAAGGCCTATATGGGCCCACACAGGTTCCTGCTTTTCTTTTATTGCATTCATTTGCTTAAACCGCCCATAATAGAGGCCTCGCTGATGCATAGGTAATATGCTTGGTGCCATTGCGTTCTTTTTCTTCTCTATAGGACACACTCCAGAACCCACTTCCTTTTCCAGTCGGTAGAAACTCAAGTTCCTATTACTGCAAGTGGTCTGGAACTGAGTATAATTTAAAAAATACATTAAATGTGGGAATCTACATGCCATGTCTAACATGTGAACACCTTTGATTTGCCGTATCTGCTGACCCAAAGTAGACCACAGAAGGACAGTTTCCCGCCATGTTTGAAAAGTATTCTCTGTCAAAAACGACTGATTCTGCAACATACATGTGCTGTGCACCATGTGGCTCTGGAGGAATTTATAATGATTTTCAAACATGTAATCCCCTGCTTGGTATGGTCTCAGTGAAATATATGGGAACTGTGCTTGGAATTCAGGACTATCAGTTTGGAAAGGCACTCCACAGTGTTCCCAGAAAGTGTATTCGGGCCACAGTATGGGCTCACGTTTGACAAATAAAAAGGCAATATAGCACACAGCACACATGGGACCCCATCTCATGGAGATCCTCAACATCATCAAAAAGAATCAAACAACGCATTTTGCGCAAATGTCTGGAGCCTAGTTCGTAACAGTTCTCTATATGTCCTGGACACAGGATTACTGGGTGCAAACAGTCTGGATTCAACAATCACAGAAAAAGTGTGAACTTGCAGCTGCTTGACTGGGCCATTAAACATCTTAAATGATGGCATCCACACATGACCCATGGTTAGAGAAAACATTTGTATTGAGCTAGAGTTCCTGGCTCTTGAAGCTTCTCTTTTCCCTAAGATGTATGAAGATCTTAAAGGCTTTAGAACAACCTCTTTGATTGCAGGTGAAGTGGAAAACTTGCAAAAAAATGCCCCGAAGTCAGTGAGATGAGAACCACAGTGAGGTTCCGCCACAGTAGAAGGAAGTATACTGCCAGCATTATTCAACACCGTTTCAGAAAGTCTATCCAAAAGAGTTCCTTCATTGCTTTAGCAACCAGAAAGGATTTCTGTTTCCAAATTGGCAAGCCTGCAGTACTTCCCTGAATTGTGGAGTTGAAGTCAAGAGTGGCATATTCTTCCTCATCTTGCACGCCAATCATCATCATTTGTCGGATCTCCATCTCTTCTTCTTCAGGCTCCTCAACTGGAAGAGGATGATTGCATGGAAACATCGCAGTAACCATCTGGACAGGTTTTCAGGTGATCCACAGGAACTTGTCTGGTGCCTCTCTTGGGTGGTATTGCGCGCAGGAGAGCAGTTCTGGAACCTTTCACTCAGATTACTTGCGCTGCTGGTCTGTAGTACGGGCCAAACTGATTCTTAATGGGGCATCTTCTCCAGGACCTAATCTCCTGCTTTGAGAGTGGTCTCAGGGATGGCCTCAGCAGCTTCCACCTGGAGGGATTCCCTCAGCAGCATTGTCGCCAGCAGTTGCTCTTTCCTAGAGAGGGGGCTGGGGAGAGTGTGCAGATCAGGCATAAACCTATTTCTCCAAAATAAGAGTTCAAATGGAGTCTTACCGTTGCAGATAGACTGGCGTGGTAAATTATTTAAACTTCTGCTAAGTAGATGCACATGGTCTACCCAGTTACCTCCCCATCGAAAGGATGCATTTAGTCAGGCACTACATTATTGAGTGGTTAGCCCTTCCTATGAGCCCATTTCATCTCTGGATAATATTGGTTTAGAAAAGTGCAGCTCTGATCCCCAAGCTTCTAATGCCTTTCTCAGGGCACACCCTGCGAAAGCTGGACCATTATCAGCATGGAACGTTTGAGTTGCTGTTATGGCTACTACACCCTGGAGTGCCTGCATGACTGATTTGCAGTCTGCTCTCTTTTGAGGAATCATCCAGGTGAACCTAGTGCACAAGTCCACTATTGCTAGAATATATTTGTACTTATTTATTGCTGGTAGTGGGCCTATATGATCCAGATACTGAATCTCAAAAGGCGAGGTTACCTTTCTTAAAGGAGCATCTTTAGGTTTTTTTCTGTGGTCCACAGTTGTCTTCAGACGTGTCAGAGTTTGCTATGTACGCTTTAACCTGTTGCCTTAAATCTGGCCACCAATACTGTCAAGGATCAGCTGTGCAGTTGCAGTAACCCCAAAATGGGTAAATGCAAGTCCAGCATGTGTGGCTGCTATTATCTTTTGAAGCACTACCACGCTCCACGACTGATCAGACAATTCCATTGCAACAATCCCTCCAAGCCAGGACCGGGAGAAAGAACACCCGTGAGAGGGGCCTTGAGGGGTAGTGCTGTCATGGCCATGGGCCCAGAACCCCAGACCCCGCATGATTAGAGCATGAGATCAAGGGGCAACATAACCTTTTTTTGTCCCTTGTGGACAATACGACATGGAGACCCCAGCTGGACTCAGTCCTGGCGCCTTTGGTGCCAGGCTCATAAATAAATGTGCACTAGCACATTTTTATTTGGTGCAAATACTTGGTTTCCCCTGCAGGGGCCCCCACGTGCATTGGGTCGGGCATGGCTTCTGGGGAGAGGCAGATTGCACGTGTAAGCATCCTTTTAGGAGTGGCAGGGTGTAGCCGATGAGTCAAGACTAATGGGCGTGGCCAGAGCTAGGCTATATAAGCCTGCTCTGCCTCCCGGAACGCGCTTCGCGTTCTTCTGCTATTGCAGTATAACGCTCACCTCCGCCTAAGCGCATTTTACCTGTTTTCAGCTACCGCCTGAGCGCATCTTACCTTGTTTCCAGCTACCAGCCGCAGCACTTACCTTGGAATCTGCTTCCTTCGGCACGCATCATTGTGGACTCTGGCATTCATCTTCCATCTCCAGACCTCCAGAAAGCAGTGCTCCAACCAGACGTCGTGACAGATTGTGCCTGCAAGAGAAAAAGATAAAGACAAGGTTAGAGTTTGCTAAGACATTACGTATAAGGTTGCGCTTTGACAAATCCTCGCGCTTAACCTTAAACCAACACTCACCTTATGCCGGAGCATCGTGGACTCCATTCTCTTCCAATTTGGCCTTGCATCATGCACCGCAACTACCGCTGGGCCGCATCTCATCTATTGGGAGAAAGCAGAGGAAAGACATCATTAAAAGATACGGACAATAATCAAGAAACAACATCACAATCTTTTAAAAGCTATAAGACACTTACCTTCAGGAGTGGTTCAGCCACAGCCAGTCTGGGCTGCCAAGCACATGGACCAGTGAAGGAACTCGGTCCATCAAACGCACCCTTGCAGTGAGAAGCAGGACGGAGAGCACGCCATCATCAATCAACAGGTGAGACTATATGGGTCAGCGCATACTCGCCACATTCAGGGAAGAAGGGTTAGAGAGAGAGAGAGAGCAGTCATATAGCAGCATTCTCACGATCTCTCATCTCCACGCAGGAGCAGTGCCAACAATCAGCGCAGTCCACAGCACACGAGCAGGGGAAGAAGCCTGACAAGGGGAATTCACTTCCGGGGGGGGGGCTGCAACCATGCCCCAACGTCCCCGCAGAGACCAGGTGAGCGTGGCAGTGGCTCAGAGTGTCATCCATTTTGGGATACCCAGGCCCTGCCCTAGGAGTCAATGGATTCCTACACAAAGGCAAGATGTCCTCTGTGGCCTCTTGGTTTCTATTGCCTTTTACCTTGTTTCCCAAAGTCCTGGGAAGTCCTGGGAAGTCCCTTCCTCCTGAGAGGCTGTTGGGTTGAAACACCATATATGTCTCTGCTCCCTTTACTCCTGACTGGCTGTTGGGTGGAAATACTATACATGGCTCTGGGGCGGCCTCCTGTCAGACTGACTGGAGCCTTCCCAGGGGCTGTGTGTTGTGGGTACACCCCAGGGTTGGGACCTGTGTGAATGGAGTTGGGAGTCAACGCCCATTCTCTGTTGTGGGTGTCTGGTTTTTGTGTGTATGACACAATGAATGAGACAGCCCTGACTGAAACGGACATTAATGCAGTGTAGTGTGATGAAAGGCTGGGTACTTACCCCAAGCCACATTCTTGGTTATGGGTGTCTGGGTGGAGTGAATGGCCTGAATGCATGTGTGCCCGATTGGCTGCCTGTCTGCATGAATACCCTTCTGCGTGATTGGCTGACGAAGCTTGGCTCAGTCACAGTGAATGGGGAACAGATGTGTATATTTGAGGACCTCTAACTTACTTATTTGTTCAGAAGCTGAAGTTGAACTGACGCCAGAAGAAGCTTGAAGCCCAGCTGTAGGAGAAGTGGCTGCTGCATTTTCTTCGAGCAATCCACAATCTGCTGTGTTCTTCCAAGGACTGATGCAGAGAGGACCTGCAAAGGAGACCTCTCCCTGAGTTAGGAGGGCCTATCGTGCAAGCTGCTGCTCTTCATCCAAAGTTCCCTGGAAGCCAGTCCAGTGTGCCGGCCAAACCCGGAGAAGTGGTCTTCGTGAGTCCTGAAGAGGAGTGCCCGGACATCTCAAGTCATAAAAGTCCATTGGTATCGCCCAGGGTCCGGAGGTGCGTTTCGTCACCGCTGGAAGCCGTTGCTGTCTCCTGCCCAGAAGAGGGGGTACCCTGGCATAGTGCTGCTGGACACCCAGAGCTGCCAAAGTTCCAAACTGCCCAAGAACATTTCAAGGGGCATCCTTGCCATCATCACTGACCACTTTTTCCTGCCGGAGAGAGTCCACAGTCGCTGAGTGCTGAAGAAGGCCTGTCAGTGGGTTTCCTACCAAGAGAAGCTAACAAAGATGACCAGAGAGTTCATACTTTGTGAGGGTCCGGGGTCCACTACAGTGGACAAGTCTACATCGCCAGAAGTCATCCAGAGGTCCATGCTGCAGCTGCAGCACCGAAGAAACAAAAGTCAGACAAAAGTGATATTCTGAAACCCGACACCAAAAGTGACCTATGCACCCGTCACTGCCAGAAGTCATAGAAGGGTCGCCAGGGTCTTACTCTCATCTGCCAAGCCTTTCAGGAGCCCACAGTAATCATCTTTACCAAACTTCTATAGTCGGAGAAATCATCGACCACAATAGAGCACAGCGAAGAGTAAAACTGCTGCACTTCAGAAAGACTATTCTTTTTCGTGAACTCAGCACCCCAGTGGCTCCTTCTTCCAAGGGGGGTCATCCTCTGAGGAAATCATCCAGTGAAACCAAGAAACTCTGCCACTTTGCCTGCTAATGCATCAAAGGTACTGTTACGAGGAAGTGCATCTTTTAGCCTCAGGAGTCCCAGATTCATCTTGTATCCTGTTCTCCTGTGGCCTCTTAGGTACTTTGGGGTTGTAGAACCTTTTAAAGAAAGCAGGTGGTTATTGAACATTATTGGACTGGGCTGTAAAAGACAAAATACGTTACTACCTAACTTTTCCGTTACAGGATGTCCAAGTGGATGGGGGGGGGGGGTATTCACACAGAATTCTCCATCTAGTCTAAAGAAATCATTCTGCCACTTTTCACAACTAATCTGCCTTTCTTCCCTATTCTATGTTGTTATACCTCACTTAAAAATTCAAATGCCTATTTAAAAATGTCTGCAGTCAGTGCATCTATTACTGAATTTAAGTGGTGTGTGGTACTGCATACCGTGTATATATGTACCATTCTTTGAATAAGTATTCCAAGTACAAAGTATTATTTATATGTGTATATTTATATATATGGTAGTGGTAGCAAACCTTATTTTATATAAAGAAGCTGTGCTATCACCTAACAGTGTGTGGACATTACTTTGTAGGGGCTTTGGGGAAACACTTTACTTAAGAACCAGCCTGCATCACCTCCTGAAAGCTTAAGTCTGGCTGCTCAACCACGTTTACCAAATTGAAAACCTTGTTGGGTGTTCTGTGCCCTACCCTACCATATAGGGGGCAGAAATACAGATAGCCCCCTCCAGTCTTTACAATTACCAAGGACATTCTTTCTGTTTTTAACTGTGAGATCAGAGATCTATACAATCTATTCTTGGTAACTGGTGCAGCTGCACAACAATGGAAAGAATCAGTTGAACATTCGTTACGGAAGAAGCTTGCTTTGAATCCTCATCATCAATCAAGAATACACCAATATCACTATTGCCCATTTCTCACTAAGCATTTGGAGCAAGTGGTGACAGTGCAAATAAGTACTTTTGTACAGGTGAATGATCTCCTTGATGTAGCACAATTGAGGTGTAGAACAAGTCGTAGCAATAACTAGCTACAATGGTAAATTCGGCCCAGCTGCGAGAGGCCATTGATGGGATGCTGCCGCAGTGGTCCTTTTGGACATGTTGGCAGCATTTAACACAATGGAAGCTTCTAAATAGTGCAGCAAATCAGACATAAGAGACACACAAAGATATATTTTGAAATGATGGAGTTTTATTAAAGTAAAGAAATTAATTGAGGACCTTAAATTTTGATAATTTTCTGTTGCGTTATAAAACGATTGATGCGAATGACTGGTGGGCTATTCTATGGAGCAGTGATCGTAATCTTTCGTTTTAGCCACAATCAGATTTTTAAATGCATTCTTTTTTTAAATTTAGTTTTTATTGGCATTTTCATGTTAAAAACCAAACATATAACAATGATCCCCAACACTCCCCCTCCCCCTCCCACCTCCCCAACTATGAGAGTAGTCCAGTATTGCAGCGCTTGCCCTGCAGAGCGATTTCTGCCTGCCCCACTCCAGTGTGCCCTTGTATTGTGAACTGACCCGAATAGATAAACCCCTTCAAGAGTCTGGTTCTCCGGGTGCATCTATTACTATGCCCAAGAGTCTCCTGCGCCGGGTCACTATCGCTGCCTTGGGTCGTCCAGCAGGTATTCCAATAAGGATGCCCAGTCCGCCCTAAACTTGAGATGCTGTCCTTGAATTGAGTACGTAAGCCACTCAAGTGCCACCAAGTTCCAAAGCTTAGCCGCTTAGCCACCCATTCATGATCTTGGGGAGGGTCCTTTGTTTCCCCCACCTGCGGGCCAGTACCATTGCTGCAGCCATCACCATTATTGCGTAGAGCTTACGGCCCGCCTTGCTTTTAATTGCTGCCAGAGACCCCCCAGGCCCAGCATCGCCAAGTCTTTGTTACTCCCGAACTCCAGACCCAATACTTGGTTAAGCGCCTCCCAAATCCCGGCCCAGTACAAATGCATTCGTTTTTTAAGACTTATGGTAAACTTTTAATTATGTTTTTTTATATTTGTGTGTGTTTTTTTCTGTACCCGCACTAAAACTATTTTGTTTAGTTCCATTTTTAATTAAGATAAAAATGTTTTTACGTGTATTAGCAAAAGGTTGCTTTTAAGACAAATGCTTTCATACAAAAAATATATAATAAAGTCAAGAAATGCCTCTCTTATGCCTACTTCTATGAGGGTTATTCCTTATTCTACAAAATAACAAACGGGTGCTCGTCAGGGCATCTTACAAAATAAACATTATCCTCTGTCCAAGCCTATTTTTTCCTACAGTCTGACCCTACCAATAACAATAAAGAAAACATAACTTAGCACAGAGAAGTGTTTTTACCCCCCACCTGTTAGGCAGAATCCTATGCAGTTCCCTTGGGGAACACTGCAAAAAAGATTAAGACTAGAGGAGTAAGCAGTAAACCCAATTGGTAACAGTCTGCACCACCGAGATTTACCTGGTAGCTGTGGCTGAGCAGTCAGACTTCCCTCAAGAAGAGTAGGGCACTATATAGAGTATACACAATAGGGCTAAAAACACAGTAGAGCAAACAAACACTGACCAGAGCTTTGTATAAAAAGTATATAATTATTTATTTAAAACACACTTTAGGCAATGTACTAGCACTCCAAATCAAAAGCAAGTTAAAACACAGTCAGGTAAAGTATACACACCTCCCTTGATACCTATCAGACAAGTCAGAGTTAAAACACCACGCTTTGTTAAACAGATGTGAGCGCATAACCTGATGGCACTCCAA
The DNA here is from genome assembly GCF_040938575.1 of Ambystoma mexicanum. Lineage (NCBI taxonomy): Eukaryota > Metazoa > Chordata > Amphibia > Caudata > Ambystomatidae > Ambystoma > Ambystoma mexicanum. Next base: position 1,329,689,487 of record NC_090921.1, on the reverse strand, counting down.
TAGTTCAGTTAAAGGGAGAGAAAAAGGCAGAGCATAGAAATAAAACAGGTCCCAACACTTTTAGGAGTTCTCAGCGAGGGAAAAAAGGCAGTATATAGTGTAGAGCCAAAGTTCATAGGCCAGGCCCACTTTAAAGGGAGCAAAGCGAAATGTGCCTAGGATCACACGGTTTAAAATGCACTAAAAGTCTTTGCAGAATGTTCAAAAGAGGTTGGGGTGATTCAAGAAGGTAAAGTTAGAAGGTCTGGGGCCAACCCAGTTGGCAAGCCAAGGATTTAAGGGTCACCTTGAGCAAACCGAAGAAAGGGAGGCCAGGCAGGACACAGTACCTTAAAGAGAGAGGGAGCTCCAGCGGTGGCAGTTGTTCCTGGCAGTGGTTGCAGTTCGTTGTTTTGACCAGGGGAAGAGAGGATCTCGTCGAGGAGGAAACGTGGAGTCATTGCACTGCACAGGGATGAAAGCAGCCACTGAGTTCATCGATAAAAGGTGCGTTCCTTTTATTCGCGGTCAAAGTGGTGAAGCTTGGCTATCCGGCCGCCGGGGTGCTTGGCACAGGCGATTCGACCAAGAGACGTCTTTGGAAAGCAAAAAGGGCGAACTGGTTGGTCCCACCAGCCCAGAGGAAGAAAACTCGTCCAGCGTAAGATCTTCTCTTGTCGTCGGGACAGTGGTGAGGTAGTTGCAGCAGGGCTTCACCGGTGGTGTCGTCGTTGCAGATGGCTCAGCTTCTTCCCTCTTCAGATTCTTAGGTCCTGTGGCGACTTCTGAAGTTCCAGTCCCAAAGGCCCTGCTTTTATGCAGAAAAACCCCCATTCAACAGCCTAGCTGTCACTCAAACATGCTAAGTGGTGAGCCAGGCGGCTCACCACTGGCCCAATCAGAACAGAGTGCGACTTGAGTTGCTAAGGCAACGCAGTCCAGGGTGTCAATTCCCCTCCCCACCCATCCTGTGGAACCCAGACAGAGTGGCACCATTTGGAGGGCTTCTGTGGAGAAGCCCGCCAAAAAGTGGAACAAAGGGCTCGACCTTGCTCAGAGTTACAGAGACAGACACAAACGCCATTTTAGAGAAGAGTTCTGGCAAAAAGACCCAACCGTTGGTTTAATATTAAATAAATAAACCGGCGGTATCTTTAACATTGCACCAAAAAGTGGTGCATTTAAAATCAATGGGAAAATCCCATAGAGAATATTCCGGTGGAATATTTCGCATGGTAACCACTGCCACCAGCCAGAAATTCGACAAGAGGGGACTGGACAGTGCCCCCTTGAAAACAGACCCAGGGGCAATATAATGAACCCCTTCCAGTACTTCCACAACATGATGGTTTGTACTGGTTCTGTTCACAATTTAGGACTAGTAAAGTCAATGGTGACTTTACATGCCCTGGAGACAGTAGTCAGTCCCAGGGAATGGAGTCTATGTTTGGGGATCACTATGACACCCCTGTGTTACTGCACTGAGGGTGCTGTGTAACACACACATAAAAAATAGATGATACCCTATGGAGCAGAAATAAAAGCCCATAGGCACACAAAGAGTCAAAGACATACCTCAAATCATGCCTAAGAGTGGGAGGATAAGAGTCTCACTCTTAGCAGGAGAAAAAAACAAATCCCAAAAATCCAGCAAAGCTGCTGGGGGTCTCACTAGGTTTGGGAAATTAGCCTTGTAAGAGAATTCTCCCCAACACTCGCCCCTCCCCCCCCCCAGACTAAGGGACAGGAGGATTGAATCCACTCCTGGATGAATCTCCTACCTCTAGTCGGTTATAAACATCCTAGAGAGACCATCAGCATTTTGGTGGTGACACCCTGACCTGTGCTCAATGGTGAAATCAAACCCCTGGAGGCAGATTGACCATCTCAATAGTTTTGGGTTTTCCCCTTTCATTTGCATTAACCATCTCAAGGGTTGGTGGTCAGTCTGAATAACAAAAGTAGAACCATACAAGTATGGCCTAAACTTCTTCAGAGTGCACACAATGGCAAAACACTCTCTTTCAATAGTTGCCCACCTCGTCTCAGGATCCTTCAGTTTTCTACTGGTGAAGCAAATGGGGTGTTCCCTACCTTTCCCATCCAGTTGACTAAGGGCTGCACCTATACCTGCATTAGAAGCATCTGTCTGTACAATGAAAGTTTGGTGGTAGTCAGGAGCTCTTAGCACTGGAGCTTGACAAAGGGCTTTCTTCAGGTTTTCAAAGGCCTGATTGCACTCCTCATTCCATTTGACCTTTTTAGGGAACTTAGGAGAGGAGATTACATTCAGTGGATAATCTATGGTCCCATAGGTCTCTATGAAATTCCTTTAGTACCCAGTGAGGCCTAGGAAGGCTCTCACCTGGGTCTGAGTAGTAGGTGTTGTCCAATTTTGCACAGCTTCAATCTTGCTGGGCAAAGGCGTTATTTCTCCACCTCCTACCTCATGTCCAAGGTAGACCACTTTACTCTGTCCAATCTGGCATTTACTTGCCTTGATGGTCAGATTGGCCTTCTCAAGAGCCTGCAAAACATGTCCTAGGTGGTCAACATACTCCTCCCAGGATTGGCTGAACACTGCAATGTCATCCAAGTATGCCATGCAGAAGTCCTCCATCCCAGCCAGAACCTGATTTACCATCCTTTGGAATGTAGCAGGTGCATTTTTCAGACCAAAAGGCATAACCTTAAATTGGTATAAGCCAACTGGGGTAGAAAATGCAGTTTTCTCCTTGGCATGGTCTGTCAGAGCTATTTGCCAATAGCCTGACGTCAGATCAAATGTGCTGAGGTACTTGGCTGAACCAAGTCTATCCACCAACTCATCTGTCCTTTGCAAAGGGTGGGCATCAGTCTTGGTGACTGCATTAAGAGCTCTATAGCCCACACATAATCTCAATTCTTTGGATCCTGCCTTTGGTACTAACACAACTGGGCTAGACCATGGACTAGTAGAGGGCTCTTTTACCCCGAGGTCAAGCATCTTGCTGACCTCCCCTTTGATGTGGGTTCTTACATTCTCTGACATTCTGTATCCTCTGCTTTTTACTGGCAGACAGTCACCAGTGAGTATGTCATGCTGGCCCCAAGGGGTGAAGCCTGGTGAAAGTGAGAACAGGGAGGCAAACTGATTTAACATAGATTTGCACTCCTCTTGTTGCTCAGGTGTCAGATTTGAAGAGAGATTAACTCCTTTAATCTTTTCATCCAAAGTTAGGCCTCTGAGGAGATCAGGGAGAGGTTCACTCTCTTCTTCCTCTTCTGCTGAAGCTAGAAGCAAGGCTCCTACTTCAGGTCTGGAGACATACGCTTTTAGTCTGTTGGTGTGGAAGACTCTAGGAGCTTCCCTGGGTCTGCCCAGATCCACCAGATAGTTGACCTCCCCAAGTTTTCCCACAACTTTGAAGGGTCCCATCCATTTGTCTTGCAAGGCCCTCTGCCTTGTTGGGAGCATAACGAGAACTAGCTGGTCTTGAGTGAACTCAACCATGTTAGCCTTTTGATCATGCCAATGCTTGACCAAAGCTTGATCAGCCTTCAAGTTATCACTAGCTTGAGCCATCATCTGTGACATTCTCCTCCGGAGTCCTATCACGTAGTCAGTCACTCTGACTGGTTAGGGGGTAGGAGCACTCTCCAACCCCTCCTTAATCAGGGCCAATGGACCTCTGACTGGATGGCCATAGAGAAGTTCAAAGGGACTATAACCTACTCCCTCCTGAGGGACTTCTCTATAAGCAAAGAGAAGGCATGGCAGTAGAACGTCCCACTTTCTTTTAAGGGGTTCCTGTAAAGCACCTATCATGCTCTTCATTGTTCTATTAAACCTTTCAACCAATCCATTTGTCTGTGGGTGGTAGGCGGTAGAGAACTTGTAGGTAACTCCACAGTTTTTCCACATGGCTTTCATGTAGTGGGACATAAAATTTGACCCCCTGTCAGAGATTACCTCCCTAGGAAACCCAACCCTGGTAAAAATACCAAGGAGGGCCTTAACCACAGCCTGAGCTGTAGCAGTCCTCATAGGAATTGCCTCAGGGTACCTAGTAGCATGGTCTACTACAACAAGGATAAACCTGTTGCCTGAGGAGGTTGGGGGATCAAGGGGACCAACAATGTCAATCCATACCCTCTCAAATGGAACTCCCACTACTGGGAGGGGCACTAAAGGTGCCACATTCTTGGAACCACTCTTACCAGAAGTTTGGCAGGTGTGACAGCTCTTGCAGAACTTATCTACCTCAGCCCCCATCTTTGGCCAATAAAAGTAGAGAGAGAGCCTTTCCTTGGTCTTCTTGAAACTCAAGTGACCAGCCAAAGGAATCTCATGGGCTAACTGCAAGAACTGGAGTCTGTTTTCTTGAGGGACTACAAGTCGTTTGTAGTCTCCAGGTGCAGACTCAGTCGGTTCACTGTAGGAGAGGCCATCTTCCCAGTGCAAACTATACTTCCCAGGCTCTTTCCCATCAGCCTGAGAAGCTGCCTGGTGGCGGAGACCTTCCAGAGTTGGACATTCTCTTTGTCCCTTACGAAAAGCTGACCTGCTGTGTCCACCTTCTGCCAGTAAAGACTGCAGCTCAGGATGGTAAGCAGGGTCCAGATCTCCAATAAGTTATTAGCCTCCAACTAGCTCTTCTTCAGAGTCTAGTTCAACCACACAGGGTTGTACCTCCCTCTCAGCCTCAGGTGGAGTTACTGGTGTAACTTTGGACAACCTAGGGGAAGTCCTTGTTGGAAGCACTGGAGTGCTTGCTGCTGGTTTCCTTCTAGAAGTCTTGGGTTTCCCCTTTGCTTCTGGTTGTTCAGCTATAGCAGTAAGTAGCTCCAGTGGAGTAGGAGTGATTTCTTCTTCCATCATCTCCTTAGGAGAACCTCTCAAGGTTTTCTCCCTTGCAGGTCTGGTTAGTTCCTGTAACCTTTTACTAGGAGGTCTGGGGGTATGTGACACAACTCCAAGAGTTTTCAGGTCATTTCGCAACAGAACTCTTATTGGTACCTCACATTGTACACTGACAGGTATCTTCACAGTCATATCATTGCACTGGATGAGAACTGGTAACTGGGGACACATCTGCACAGGCCCTCCAGCTAACTTGGTGAGGCATTTGGGTGCCCTAGCAACCTCCTCTGCCTTGAAAAAAGATTCATCCACCACAGTTATGCTGGCCCCAGTGTCCCTAATGGCAGGAGTCTCGTGACCATTCACCTGGACACTGTGCTTATAATACTCTTTAGTATTATCTGGGATAGAATTATATGCATCTAAATTCTGTTGTTCCCACAACCCCAGGGACACTTAAACACTGGCTGAGACTCCAATGGGATCATCAGCCAGTAGTAGAAAGTTTCCACTTGTCATTGGTACTTCCTCCACTGGAGCGAAGGCTAGGGAGACAGTGTGGACCCCTGAAGGTTTACCCTTACATCTGGGATCCCCTTTCACATGGTCAGTAGCCTTACAAACATAGCATGTTCCAAATGCTTTCTGGAATGGTGGCTTGTTCTGACCTCCTTCTGGTCTGGGACCAGAAGGTACACTAGCCCGATTTGGTTTCCCCTGTGGCTTACCCTTATGGTGCTGTTTGGGGCCCTCTTTGGAACTGGAATTATTTGAATTCTCTTTGGAGTCCTTTTTAGGCTGTTTCCCCTCATCCTTTTTCTGAGTTACCCCAGAATCCTTGTGAGTAGCCCTGTTGGCAACCCACACGTCAGCAGCCTTAGCTAGCTTCTTGGAATCTATTTCCTTTGAGTCAGCCAAGTGCTGTCTGAGCTCAGGAGAGCAGGCATCATAAATTGACTCCAACAGAACAAGATTTCTCATTCCCTCCTAAGTGTTCACTCTGTAACCCTTAATACATCCCTCTAGGTTTTTCAAACTTTCACTCACCCAGGTAGCCCAAGGGGTACCATCATGCTTTTTGAGGGTCCTAAACCGCTTAAGGTACTGGGAAGGGGTCTTCCCAAATCTAGCTATTAAAGCTAGCTTCACACATTCATAGTCCATCCTATCCACCTCCCCCAACTCCATTACCACATCAGATGCAACAGGGGGGAGCCTAGAGAACAACCAAGGAAGCAACTGATTCCCTGTGATGTCCTGGAGCCCATGATTATACTCAAACATAGCCAACCAATCTAACACATCCAATTTAGGTTCATACATACCCACAATCTCTTTAGGCATCCGGGGTCTTTTTGGACTGGAACTCCTAGAGGATCCGGGGAGAGAAGTATTTTCAACAGACAATTTCTTCATCTCTAGCTCATGCTTGAGCTCCATTTCTCTGAGCCTTAGTTCTTGGTGCTTTTGTTCAGATTGGGCACTAATTATTTTGAACTCTAATTCAAGCCTCATTTTTTTAGTTCAATGAATGCAGGACTTAATGTGGGACCTGACAAAGGTCCAGTAGACACAGGCTGAGGTGCTAGAGCAGGCAGAGGGCCAGTGGGAACAGTTACATTAGTTTCCTCCTCCTCTTCTAACTCTACAACAATACTATCATTACTTTGATTCATATCATCCTCATGACTGTGGTTTCCATTTGCTGGGGGGTAGGCTCCTCTGAACCACTACCCAGACTTTGATTCTCTAACAATCTTTCAATCAGTTCAATTTTCTTGCCTTTTACAGGAAGATCCTTATGTCTACAAAGAACTCTTAAACAATCAGCAGTTTTTGCAGAAAGGGACTCCTGGCTGTAACTTTCCATAGTTGACATGTTAAAAAATAGCTTTTACAGTGCTAAGCTTTGTGGTTAGTTGCACTAAAGTATCAGAAGCACTCTAAAATGTATACTCAGTACAAATCCCACCGCTGTACACCAGTGTTAGGCAGAATCCTGTGCAGTTCCCTTGGGGAACACTGCACAAAAGATTTAGACTACAGGAGTAAGCAGTAAACCCAATTGTTAGCAGTCTGCACCACCCAGATTAACCCTTAGCTGTGGCTGAGCATTCAGACTTCCCTAAAGAAGAGTAGGGCAGTATATAGAGTATACACAACAGGGCTAAAAACACAGTAGAGCAAACAAACACTGACCAGAGCTTTGTATAAAAAGTATATAATTATTTATTTAAAACACACTTTAGGCAATATACTAGCACTCCAAAACAAAAGCAAGTTAAAACACAGTCAGGTAAAGTATACACACCTCCCTTGATAACTATCAGACAAGTCAGAGTTAAAACACCACGATTTGTTAAACAGATTTGAGCACATAACCTGATGGCACTCCAATAGTTCAGTTAAAGGGAGAGAAAAAGGCAGAGCATAGAAATAAAACAGGTCCCAACACTTTTAGGAGTTCTCAGCAAGGGAATAAAGGCAGTATATACTGTAGAGCCAAAGTTCATAGGCCAGGCCCACTTTAAAGGGAGCAAAGCGAAATGTGCCCAGGATCACACAGTTTAAAATGCACTAAAAGTCTTTGCAGAATGTTCAAAAGAGGTTGGGGTGATTCCAGAAGGTAAAGTTAGAAGGTCTGGGGCCAACCCAGTTGGCAAGCCAAGGATTTAAGGGTCACCACCTTGGGCAAACTGAAGAAAGGGAGGCCAGGCAGGACACAGTACCTTAAAGAGAGAGGAAGCTCCAGCGGTGGCAGTTGTTCCTGGCAGTGGTTGCAGTTTTTTGTTTCGACCAGGGGAAGAGAGGATCTCGTCGAGGAGGAAAAGTGGAGTCGTTGCACTGCACAGAGATGAAACCAGCCGCGGAGTTCATCGATAAAAGGTGCGTTCCTTTTATTCGCGGTCAAAGTGGTGAAGCTTGGCTATCCGGCCACCGGGGTGCTTGGCACGGGCGGTTCGACCAAGAGACGTCTTTGGAAGGCAAAATGGGTGTACTGGTTGGTCCCACCAGCTCAGAGGAAGAAGACTCGTCCAGCAGAAGATCTTCTCTTGTCGTCGGGACAGTGGTGAGGTAGTTGCAGCAGGGCGGCGGTATCTTTAACATTGCACCAAAAAGTGGTGTTTTTAAAATAAATGGGAAAATCCCATAGAGAATATTCTGGTGGGATATTTTGCGTGGTAACCACTGCCACCAGCCAGAAACTCGACAAGGGGGGACTGGACAGTGCCCCCTTGAAAACAGACCCAGGAGCAATATAATTAACCCCTTCCAGTACTTCCACAATTTGATGGATTGTACTGGTTCTGTTCACAATTTAGGACTAGTAAAGTCAATGGTGACTTTACATGCCCTGAGAGACAGTAGTCAGTCCCAGGGTATAGAGTCTATGTTTGGGGGTCACTATGACACCCCTGTGTTGCTGCACTGAGGGTGCTGTGTAACACACACATAAAAAATAGCTGATACCCTATGGAGCAGAAAGAAAACCCTATAGCCCATAAGCACACAAAGAGTCAAAGACATACCTCAAATCATGCCTAAGAGTTGGGAGGAAAAGAGCCTCGCTCTTAGCAGGAGAAAAAACAAACCACAAAAATCCAGCAAAGCTGCTGGGGGACTCACTATGTTTGGGAAATTAGCCTTATAAGAGAATTCTCCCCAACACCACCCCCCTTTCTTAGCCTGGACCGGCTGGTACGTGACCCCCACCCGATTGTCTCAGGTTCTCTCCTTTGGTTCAGGTCTCACCCTGCAAGTGCAGTTTGCCAAGTTTGATATCTTTTCTAGTTTTCTAGAAAAGGGGACTCCTGACCCCTACACCAATGTCCTGCTCAATTCAAAAAGTTCAGTCCTTAATTGCAGCACTTGTATCTGTAGAGTGGTCAATCGCTACAACAGGGTTTGGCTCACTGCATGCATTCTATCTCTTGTTCACCCATATAGGGTGTTACAGTCTCTCTTTGTTTCACTCACAGTCACAGCCCCATCTGGGTTAGTTGGTTCTGCAGACTGTCTGACTCTTCTTGCAACTTGTTACCCCCTCCAGTGGGCTCTCAGTTTTAGGTTTACCCCTCCAGGGTCGTTTTGTCTCACATGTACTTCTCTTCGCCCAGTGTGGGCCCTTTGGCTCATCAGTCTGTCTCACAAACCTCTGTGGGTAATTTTGTTTCTCAGACGTGGCTCGGCAAGCCGGTCTTCCAGACCATCTGATTATTTTATGTTTCTATTAGTCTGGCGTGGGCCCTGTGGTTCTTCGGTCTGTCTCAGGTTCTCTCATCCTCACCACTTTGTGGAATGCTGGGTCTCAGTCCTGCGTGGACTGTCCGGCTTCACTGTCCGTAGTGGTTGCATATTTTTCTCATGCCATTGTGGGGTGCTTTGTTGCTTTATCACCTTACTCCCGGCCCTCCCCTCCTGGTCGCCGCTTACCAGTATCTCGGCGGTGCTCCTCGTCATGGGAGGCGGCAGCCCTAGTTGCTGCAAAACTACACTTCTGTTGCAGTCGGCTCTCTCACAGCGAGTTCTCGGCTTAGATTCATTGCTCCTGCATGCCGGGGTGCTGCGTCTGTGGCAGCTCGGATTCACGCTTCAGGGGACGTGGGTTCCTCAGGATCTCCGCCCTCCTGGACTCATTATCGCTTACTCTAGTTAACATTTATATGCGCCACTTCTTGAGTTGGTCAACCAGACCTTATTTTGTAGATCCAGAATATATGCAAATACTTGTGAAACTATCAGGGGACATAACTATGTCATCCCTTAAATTGCAGAGCTGTTTAACGGACATAAAGAGCTGGATGGACCTCAACGCTTCAAAAATCAACCAACATAAAACAGAGGTTTTAACTACTAACTTCCCTGTAAATCCATTGTGCTCTGCCTTCTGGCCAACTACCTTTGGCATTTGCCCTTAATCTCACCAGTAGTTAGAAACGTATGTATCCTAAAGGATTCTAAGCTCTTACTAGTGTCACAGATGGTCTTAATAAGTCAATGAGTCACCAAGAAACATTAAGGATCTTATTATAAACACAGCACAAGGTATGGGGATTGTTCTTCTGAGCAATGATTCACATGTTCAGGACAGGCACAGTAGTAGTTCGACTGAAGACTCTGGCTACAGAACGGTCTTGGGGAGTGGTGGTATGGCGGCCCCCTCTCTTTCTCATCTCCTGTGGGACTTCCTCCTTAATCCAGGCTTTCGTATCCCCTGATTAGTGCTACCAAACGGTAAACCATACTAACAGCCGTCTTCAAACAATGATGTTTTACACAAGTGTCGGCTATCTACCTCCCTCGGGAGGGCCTAACTGTTACTCTGTAAGATTCATCTGGTTCCACTTACATCCACGGTTACCTTGCCCTTCTACTCAACCTGCCTCCATTTCTCAATTACTACTCCCCCTCCCACACAACTACTACTCCTCCTCCTCCTCCTCCAAGACTACCAATACTCAACTCCTACTACGCTCCTCCTTCCACTCCACTATAAAAAAAAACCTCCTTTAAGCCAGTACCATGCAATTCACATTCACTCCTTACAATAACTTCTATTCACCTGCCACCCAAACACAAGCACTCACACTGTAGTACCCTTGCACTCACTAAGCCAGTACCTCACCTTTCTCCAATAAAAGACTCCACAGTCCACCGTTCCTTCTTTCCTCCTGCTGGTCTCTTGGTCCACCACCTTCTCTAACTGGTGCATGCTCAGGTACGTACTGCAATGTCTCTCTCTCTTTCCCAGGCTCTCTTCGCTGCGGGACACTGGATTTGCAATGTCCCGGAAGGCTGCTTCTGTTCACGGGTGTCTGGGTCTCTGTGGCTTTGTCGCAGACCTTGTCGATGGTTGGAGTTCGGCGCTCTGCTGCTCGTCTGCTTTAAAGGCATTACAAAAGATAGGAGAATGGCAAGCATCTTGGGGTAGGGCATGATGTGAGACAACTACGTGCTGCCAACATATAAACTGGCACCAGGGCCAGGACCAGGGCCAGGACTGGCTCTCGACTGGTGACCCTTTCTTTACCCCTCTCCCTCCCAGGATACTGGCCTTTTCACACTATTCTCACAAGTTGGGAAATCCTACTTTTTCAATGAAGGCGATGAAGGCATATACTGCCTTATATGCAGATTCTTCAATCAAACATGGACCGCAGTTAACGCCCTTGTGTCAGCTCATTTGGACTTCGGTAAAAGGTATCTATGTCAGTCTATCGGAAAAACTCTTATTCAGCCCAATGGATGTAGAATGCTGCAGCCAGGCTACTTCTTAGGATTAAGAAGTATGAGAATAGCTCTTCTGGATTCTCAGCACTACACTACTTTCCTTTACTAAGAGTGTATTGTTTAAAAAAATGTGGTTGCTGAACAACGTTGGCCTAAACCAATTTTTCTCATGCATGCATCGACTAACTCAATAGCAACCAAACAGAGCACACAGGCATAACTACCGGATAAGTGTACTAAAGTTTAAGAAGACAAGGATAGGTGGCAGATCCTTCCCTTTTCTTGGAGGTACGAGAACAGAATTCTCGGAGAGTAGATCTGAGAGGTAAACAATATATTCTCATATTTTGTAAAACGTTAAAAACTGTCACTAATGTCGGTTATATCTTCTTCTTCGGATGAAATAGCAGATTCTCCCCCTTCCCCCAACTCCTCACCTTCCACTTTCTTGATCTTCCCTTCCTTACGTCTTGGAGGCTTCTCTTTTTTCTTGTGAAGATAAGGACACCCTCGATAAGATGCCACCTTGCCACTAAGATAGGGGCAACGGGGGTTATCCTACCGAGAGCGCCTCACAGGGGGAAAAAGCCAGAAGGCACAAAAACCCCTAGAAGTAGTATTTCAGGTGGATGGTCGAAGAAGGCAAGTGCGCTGATGGAAGAACAATCCGGTAAGCAGGCACGGGTCTGGTAGGCAGAGGTTCCAAATAGGTACAAGGGATAGGCGCAGGCAGTCCGGTAAGCAGGCACAGGTCTGGTAGGCAGAGGTTCCAAATAGGTACAAGGGATAGGCACAGGCAGTCCGGTAAGCAGGCACGGGTCTAGTAGGCAGAGGTTCCAAATAGGTACAAGGAATAGGAAAGGAGGTGGAAAAAACAGGGAAGGGAGGAAAAGGGGAGGAAAAGGAACGAAGCAAGCAAAGGCACAGGGAAAAAAGGCGAAAGTAAGGAAAATCAAGGACAAGGCACTGCGCAAGGCAGGGTAACAAAATGGTGGAACACTGCTGTGTGGGAACAGCGAAAACGAAAAGCAGAAAAGCAGGATATCACCAGTAACGGGAGCGGCAGCAACACAGGAGGGAACCCGGAAACGTTGCAACGCGTATGCGACCCGGAAGTGGAGTGCTTTATACTTCCGGGTCACGCTCGCGTGCAACGACTAGAGCGGTGCGGGGAAAAGACGAGGAGTGAAATGCTACGGCGGACAGAAACGTCAGCGATTCCACACACGCCATCCCCGCCGCGGCATGACAAAAACCTGGCTTTATATGAAGGATTGATGGATTGCTTATCCATTTTACATATTTGGGTGTTTCCTTTTTTGTACAGCGTGAAGATTATATGATATGAGCACTGTACAAAACACACTACAAATACAAATGAGAGTCTTACAATTAGTCAGTTGGAAATCCATAACCGGGTCAGAAAGCTCACAAACACATTCTGTAAGGGTGCAGAAGAACTAAGGCTCAGACACAAACCTGGCATATTTTTAGATATAAACTTTTATCACCCAGTAAAGGTTTGGAAAAATGCCTCTCTATCCCTGAAGCTAAGAGGGTTTCCCTGCCTCAAAGAAAACTAGTGAATATGTCAGGATGTCAAAATATAAAATCAATTACTGTCGTATCCCATAAACCTACGTCTGTCCCTAACACTAACAACCTTAATCAACTGTGCAAGGATGATCTCGTGCCAAAGTAAAGTGCTCATGACAACTCAGAAACAGAAAAGTTCCCAATGTCTCGGGTAATTAAAATGACAAAAGAAATGCTCCACAAAGTATAACTTTAAGGTTGAGGGTTTTGCTCCTTTCCCCTGGATTCCTTCTGGTTCCAATGTCCCCTCTTTTGGTTCCAGACCCCTTATCTCCTTAGGTAAATGTCACTGTGCTTTTATATTTTCACATAGGTGCGAGTCCAAGGCTTGCAGTTCTTTATCATACCAGCTTGGTCACTTCCCTGCCAAGCATGGGTTTTCTTCTGATTAGTCTCTTTTACTTCCAGTGTCCTTGACCTTCTTATTCTCAAACTGGCATGTGGGTGCGAGTCCCAGACTTGCGATGTGCAATTGCAATAGCTTGGTTTACTCTCCTGCCAAGCATATGTCCTCTCATGGAATGTCTCTGTTTTTCTCAGGTTCCCAGGCCCTCTTATTCTTCGACTGTTGGGTGAGGGTGCCAGACTCGCAAGACTCAGTTAAAATTACTTGGCTTATTCTCCTACCAAGTATACGCTCACTTCTGTATTGTCTCTGCTTTATATCAAAAAGAGGAACATGGAGTCAAAGCCTACCCTTGTCAGTGACGCTAAGGTGGTTTGTCTTAAAAAATGCAGTGGAGCTTTTGATACCGTATATCAGTATGCTCTTCCAGAAAAAGTGGAGACAGTTAATTTCTACAATTTATTAGTTAACATCCGATAAAAGAATATTTAAAATAATGACATATGTCGTCCTGGGCACAAAAGAGGTATTGTATATAGATCACAATACTTTGTACATATTTCAGTGGGTTAGTACAATTCAAGTGACTGTAATTTCATGTAATGCTAATAATAAGGCAGTACACAATCATGGTCGACACACAAACAATTGAGGTCTTTCTGGTGCGGTGCATAGGTGGAGAAGACCAGCGGTTGGAGTGGTCGTGACCTGCTGGCAATGGCACCACACTGTCGTCAGGACTGAGGGAAATTGGAGCACAAAGGTGCCGTAAGGAAAATGACGTGCGCCTGTAATTGGTAAAAACATAGGATGGGGTGTTAGATCTTGGGTTCATTGAAAAAGGCAAAGTACAATTGCACAAAAGGGGACACTGCAGGAAGAACAGCCTACCTAAGGTAGTTCAAGCGTCATGACTGTTCGTTGTTGAAGGTGCCGGCGGTTGAGTGCCTGGCGTGTTGATTGTAGTCCGCAAAGTGGATGGGCGATCTCAGTGGTTGCTGAAGAGATTCAAAAGAATTTTGTGGTTCAAGGGAACTGGCACATTAAATATGATATAGAGAAAGGGGGTTAAAACAAGGGATAGTATTACCTTGCAGAATCAATCTGGAGTTCAAGTCGAAAAAAGTGGAGCGAGACAGTGTTTAATGGCTACGTCTAGTGACTGTGGGAGTCCTGTTGAAAAGGGACAAAGATGTATGTAATACAGGGTACGTATAGCTAGCTGCAGAGGTAAGCGTGACTTGGTATTGCCCAAGTGGAGGTGGACCTACATGCAGAGAAAGGGACCAAGCCCAGTCTTATGACAACACTCGAGGAAAGAAATAGGTTGATTTCTAAATTTGCTAGTTCACACGGTTTAAGTGATCACCCGTGATATTTGCATGAGATATAGGTTAGTTGCCGAATTTGTATGGGCTTAGAGCATGCAGCCGGTTTGGAAGATTATTGATCGCACTTATGGCTCGATGGTACACATGAAGAAATTTGACCGTGAGGGGCCATGTTGTAACTTAGTGAGATAGCTGTGGTCCCGGTAGCCAGATAAGGACAAACAAATGCACGGAGAACAGGGAGTCTTAGTGCTTACCTCTCAGCAACCTGTATCAGTGGCTAGCGTTGTTGTCTGAGTGGTGCGCATGGGTGATGGCTGGAATATATGAGATCATTTCTAAGTGAAGCGAGACCCGATGCGCATGTGCAAACGAATAGCATAGCTATGTAGAGCATGGGTAGTATTTCTGTAATGACGACATCGTCGGGAATGGTCAATGCATCATGGCTCGATACGTGCACTTAATTAAAGTCAATTTTCACAAGATGGAATGTCGTTTGGATTGTCCTTTTGCCAAACTGTGTGTTTCTCGTAAAAAGTCATTTAGATGTTAGTGTACACTGAAGGAGTTATCATTTCATCAAACCATGCGTTTTTGTTGAAAATACAACCATTTTGCAAAAAATGAGGAAACATACACAAATGCTCAAAAATTCAACAGAGAAACATATAAATACATTGTTCCTAGGAAAGGCCACAAATAGCCAGGGTGAAGGGAATAGAGGCCCTTTTTGTTGACAGAAACAACCATTTTAGTTGGTAGTACATAGAGCAATATTGCAGTGTAAATAAATGAAGATAAGTTACAAAAGACAGAGTAGAGGGGGATCCACCAGGGGGCGCAGAGATGGACTGACGCATCTCCGCTCGTCTCCTCGACAGGGCACAGATCACGGGACCTGAGCCCCCCCGACGCCCCAGGAGTGAGGAGCTGACACCACCCACGCCTGTAGGAAGGTGTCGGGCACCCCTAGCCCGAATTTGAGCCCCAGAGGTGGAACCGATCCAGAGTTCGGAGCACTCAAACCCCCGCGGGACAGAAGCTCCTCCTCCCCGCGGCGCAGCGGCTCCGTGGAAATCTACGGCGAGTCCGGGCCTGAGTGAGGCCTGTAGAGAGCCCAGGCGCCCCCGGCCGGCGGCTCCCTCCCCCTGCCTGGTTCTTTCTGGTGGGGGCGACTCGCGATTCGCTCCTGGGGGCAGACGCGGCAGGCCGGGCCGGTGGAGATGAAGATGAAAGCACAGTGAAACGGGAGGCCGGGACAAGGCCCGCGCCCAAAGGAGCGGGGATTCACCCATCGGAGTAAGCGGACCCCGGTAAGCCCCAACGGGGCACAGGAGGTGGGCCTTTCACAGGCCTGAACGCGTAACACACGGACTCCCTCAAGCCGAGCGACGCCGAGCATCGCACCCGAACCTAGGAGGCAAGGAGTACCGGGCCTGGGCTGGGCAATTGCCGAATGGACTATCGAGGTTGGAGGCAGGTGAGCCCCCGGTATACACTTGGGCAACGGGGCACTCACCGAACAGTACAGGCCCCAGACAAACTGAAGGGGCATACGGAAGCCAGCGGAAAGAGATCAACCCCAGCAGGCCGCGTAAAGGGAGTGGCACGCTGTATCGCCGATCTGCGGTAGTTGAGCGGTGCGGGGAGTGCGAGGCGTGTGGGGCTGCCCGACACAGGAGGAATCCTCATCTACAGGAGGAAACAGGTTGAAGACCCGGCCCTCCCAGAGCTAAGTCGCTGCTCTTTGCCCCGGGGCAGACACTGGCCCCCCCCCCCTGCGGCTCGGGCATGCTGGGGTAGGGCCCCATGAGCTGGAGAGAATCCTTGCGGAGGTATCATCGCACGCCTCCCGGACCCCAAACGCCCCCCGTGATGGCGGCCCAAACGCCACAGGAATCGGCGGATGCAAACTCAGTCACCAGGGGCATGGCGGCCCTATTGGAAGAAATTAAAGGCTTCAGGGCAGACATCACCTTACGACTGGACACCTTAGATAAAAAAGTGGACAATATAGATAATAGGGTCCAGGCATTAGAAAATAACACAGCCTCGAGCGACGTCTTCGAGACCCAATTTGATATGCGCCTGTCGGAGCTCGAGAGAAGAGAAGAGAAGTGCTCCCTAAAAATGGACGATTTGGAGAATAGGGAACGCCGCTGTAACTTAAGTTTTCTAGGTTTCCCGGAACACGACGGTGAAACGCAAGCAGACATCATCAGGGCTGTTAACGCGGTAATAGGAGTGCTATTTGAGGGGGCTAACACCAACGAACCCACCATTGACAGGGCCCATAGAGCAGGGGCGTCCTCCAGAGGCCCCAGATCGGTGTTGGTCCGCTTTCACTACTTCTCAGAAAAAGACAGGATCCTCGAATTGGCTCGCAAGAAGGGGCCGATGGAGTGGGAAGGAGCCCGGATCTCGATATACCAAGACTTGTCGGCCTTCACCCTCGCAAGACGCCGCCTCTGCTCTCCACTGACGAAGTTGCTCCACTCCAGGGGAGTCAGGTATAGGTGGGGGTATCCTTTTTCACTCTCCTTTGAATTCGAGGGTTACAAGTACGCTCTGATCACTGAGGACGACATCCAGAGAGTGTCGGGTGAACTATTAGACAATCCAAGCATGGAAACGGGGGACCAGAACTGGTTGCGTTCCCCGACAGGTCCGAAAGGGAATAAAGCCCCGAAGGAAAGGCGCAGAGTCCGAGGCCAAAGAAAGTTCAGGAGAGTGGCTCCAGCATCGCCGGCCCCCCCGAATGGTTGCAACGAGCCTCTGGTGCCTCATGAAGCAAGGGACACTTGACTAGGTGAACGGAGGGGGATGTAGTAGTTTGTGAATTGCATTGAACCCGGGGATAGGGGGGGGCTCGAGTTATGATTCAAGAGAAGTTAATGAGCCCGGAGGGGGGAGACATCGGTGGCCTGGTTTGGACGGTTCTGACAATGTCACGAATCAACCAGGCGATCAGGGGGGAGGGGGGTGGGGGGTTGGACGAGGGGGGGTTAGGGTGTTGGGGTTACTGTTATAGCGCGCCAAGTTTTTGGGTTACTCGTGCTCCCCGGGGGCTTTCTCGAGCCAACTGTGGGCGGCAAAGGCAATGTGGGAACTACAACGCTTGCGATTCAGGGAGTGGAGCTATGAGCCTTGACAACTTCTTTAATGGTTGATCCACTCCAATCCTTAACAGTGGGGTCATTAAATGTCCGTGGGCTCAACTCGCCCACAAAAAGGTCGCTGATCATAAGGGAGTTTGCGAAATTACGCCTACATTTCCTCTTTGTACAAGAGACCCATTGGGTTCGAGGTAAAGAGCCTAAGCTCAAGGCCACAACCATAGACCATTTGTTCACGGCATCTTCACAAACAAAGAAGCGGGGAGTTGCCCTGTTAGTGTCCCCTGGGGCCCACTTTAGGTTTAAAACCTCAAAGGCAGACCCGGATGGTCGGTATCTCATGGTGAAAGGGGAGGTGCGGGGCCGCTTGTTCACACTGGTTTGCATATGAAGCGAATGAAGCGCAGGACATCTTCTGGGAGGGTATGAGAGGGACAATAATGGCATTCTTCGAGGGCACCCTACTGGTGGGGGGGGACTTTAATATGGTGCTTTGCCCTGAGCGGGACAGGAAGTCAGCAAATCCTTGCCCCAACACCCGTCTCCATAGGAAGTTGGCGCTGGCCTTTCAGCAAGTGAATGGGGTATTGGGGTTGTGCGATACACATGTCCCTGTGCAGGGCCGGAACCCCGATTATACTTTCTACTCTAAGCCACACGATGTTTTTTCGCGTATAGACTACATTTTGGTGGACTCCTCATTGCAGGGAGAGGTCACAAGCTCAAGAGTAGAGACCGTCCCCTGGACAGACCACGATATGGTAATGATAAAGATCGGCCTCCCCCCCACCCCGGCAGCTGAATCCCGATGGAGGTGTAATGATCTCCTCTTGCAAGACAGGGAGATACGCCAATCCCTCCTGGTAGCCATAGAAGACTACTTCACCCTGAATGATAATGGAGAGGTCGGTACCATGGGAGTATGGGAGGCATTTAAGGCAACTATCAGAGGCACACTTATTGGTATTGGGTCCAGGAGAAAGAGGGAGAGGGAGCGCGAAGAGAAACAGCTGAAAGACAAGATAGTGGCCATCCAACCAGGGGGAAAGCTGAAAACGCAGATGTTCCCTGGGCAGTGGGAGGAACTGCAGGGGTTGCGGGCTAAGCTAGCTGACCTTCAAGTGGGACAAACGGAAAGGAAGCTTTCTTTTTTGAAACAAAAATATATGGAAAAGGGGGAAAAGGCGGACAAGATATTGGCCTGGAGACTTCGGGAACTTAGGAATAGCAGGAGGATCAATTCGATTCGCATCCCGGAAGGGGACCTTACCGCGAGGGACACCAAGATCGCAGAGCAATTTAGGTTATATTATGAAAAATTGTATTGTTCAGAATATTCGGGGAATGGGAAAGACATCGACAAATTCCTGGACTCTCTCCACATCCCGGGCCTTCTCCCTGAGAAAGCCGAGGCACTAGAACACCCCATCTCCCCGGAGGAAATAGTTGATACTATGTCCTCTTTAAAGAGTGGCACCACCCCGGGAGACGATGGCTTCACAGTCAAGTTTTATAAGACCTATAGGACTGAACTTGCCCCATTCATGGCCAAGATGTTCAATGCCGCGCTAGACCAAGGCACTCTCCCATCCACAATGATGTCAGCTATGATTGTAGTTCTGCCTAAAGAGGGCAAGGATCCCACGCATTGCCAATCCTACCACCCCATATCTCTCCTTAATACGGACGTTAAAATACTGGCCAAGCTCCTAGCGAATAGGTTGGCAAAGTTCCTCCCTACCCTAGTGCACGGGGATCAGGTGGGCTTTATCCCGGGGCGCCAGGGGTCCGATAACATAAGAAAAACCCTCGATCTTATGCACGAGACATCCAGGCAGGGAGTGGAAGGGTACCTCCTCTCACTCGACTCAGAAAAGGCTTTTGACCGTGTCGAGTGGCCTTACATGGGCAGGGTTCTCCGAAAGATGGGCCTGGGGGACAATTTTTGTGGGTGGGTAGCGGCACTCTATAACGGTCCCTCAGCGAGAGTGTTGGTTAACGGAGGCACTTCAGAGCCCCTTTCCCTCACTAGGGGCACCCGGCAGGGATGTCCCCTGTCACCCCTATTGTATGCCTTGGCAATGGAACCCCTAGCTATAGCGATCAGGAACGACCCGGAAATCACGGGTATACGATGCGGAGAGTGTGACTTCAAACTCTCCCTATTTGCAGACGACATACTGGGTTACCTGACCAATATTCAAACATCCCTGCCCCGACTGTTCGACCTCATACACGGCTTTGGCTCTTTCTCTGGGTTGAGGATAAACGCTTCCAAATCAAGCATCATGCCTATCGGCCAGAGCGATCGAGACGTCGGGAGCAATTCCGATATTCTAGGTGTCAGAATTGAAAGAGAATCCACTAGGTACCTGGGCACTACCATCCCCAGAGACCTGTCACAGCTATACCAGTGCAACTTCCCGGGGATCCTTGCCCAGATCAGCAGCGACCTCAAAAGATGGGCTCCCCTCACGCTTTCCTGGCTGGGTCGCATGGTCACAGTCAAGATGAATGTCTTGCCTCGCCTTCTCTACCTCTTCGCAGCGCTTCCAGTTGGGATGCCCGAGACTTTTTTCGAAGTACTGCAATCCCGTGTCCTCCATTTTATTTGGAGTGGTAAGAGAGCTAGAATCAAAACCTCCACCCTAACCCTCCCGAAGACACATGGTGGTTTTGGCCTCCCCGACTTCCGACTCTATTATAAGGCAGCCCAGCTCAGGGTGATGTTGGAGCATATGCGAGACGACATGGGCACATACTGGACGTATGTAGAGGACATCCATGCCCACCCGAAAAAGGTTAGAGATTACTTTTGGGCCTCTCCTAAGGTTCTCCCGCCCCAGCTAAAAATGCATCCTACCTTGGCAGCCCTGTGGGCGCTATGGAAACCTAGCAAAGCCAACAAACACCTGTCCACCTGGCCTTCCCCGCTATCCTCACTCTGGGGGCCCCCCATCGACTTGGACACAAGGGGTTTCTGCGACACGCAAGCCTGGTCTGACATGGGCTTGGAAAGAGTCTCCCAGCTGTCACGAGAAGAGGGCTTCATAGAGTATGGTAACTTGCTCGAGGCCCTGGTAGATAGGCCCCCCACGATTTTTGAATACTTACGATTGAAGGGGATATTGTCCCAACCCCGGTGGTCCGAACAGCTGAGTCGCCCCCTCACCCCATTTGAATCCATCCTGGCCAAAAGTACATCACGAAAGGGTGCGTTGTCCAAGTTTTATAGTGTTTTGATAACATCCGACCTAGAGGGCAGACAGCCCTTCAAACGCATATGGGAGGAAAGACTGGGAATGCCATTGGATGACCATACCTGGAGGGCCGTTTTTAAAGGTATTTTCACGGGTTCTCTGTACACGGCTGCCATGGAACACAGCTTCAAAATTCTTCACTCTTGGCATCGCCCCCCGTCCCTGCTGTCTAAAATGTTCCGAGACGTGTCCCCTTTCTGCCCTAGGGGCTGCCACCAGAGGGGAACCTGGTTTCACATGTGGTGGGGTTGTCCGGCTATACAGGTCTACTGGTCGGAACTACTCAGCTGGATCAAAGATATTGAGGGGTTCGGTCCATCCTTGCACCCGTTAGAAGTCTTGCTGGGTACCCCCTTGCCGGAGACGGAAACAAATGTATACCCCAAGGTCATTGGTGCCATGCTGCGAGCAGGAAGGTTGGCGCTTGCTCAAAAATGGAAGAGCGGCCTGGCCCCCTCCAAGGAAGAATGGCTCCGCAAGCTCATGGTGATATTCTCGTACGAAAAGCTTACAGCAATAGCAAATGATACCATGACGGGTTTTGTACAAGAATGGGCTGCAGTTCTTTTGCACGATGACTGTGTCTCCATGCGCTTATAGGCGGGGCATCGTACTGGCCCATAACAGAGTGGTCCAGATCTGTTGACTCTTAGTACCACTCACCCCACCATACCCTGCAGAGTTAACTACTGAGGCCAATGTCGCCCGTCTCTCATTACCATGCTGTGTATATGTTTGGTGGTTGATTGGTTATGTCGTAAGCATTAGACCCACTCTGTGCCCACCTGCAGCTGAAGAATGAGGGAGAAGTGTTGTATCACTGCTCTATAGTTGGACATGCAGATCAGTGCAACTGTGCAGAGTTGGCAGGCCTCCACACACCCCTCTTAGACACGGCCTAGCCTCCGCTCACCTATCTCTCACATGGACCCCACTGTCTCGAGTGCTAATTCTAATAACCGAATGGCTTGCAAGTGTTCTTCCCGGAATTTTATGAGTTTGTAACACCTCTAAACTTGGCTTGTTAATTGTTTGGGGGGGTGGGGTGGGAGGGGTGGAAAGGGGAAAAAGTGTTAAGACAAAAGTAATTGAAAATGTTACTGACAATGTGATTTATTCTGATGCTTTTGCTGATCGGGTCGGATGTCCGGCCCGACCTCATTTCTGGCTATTGTCAATAAAAACTAAATTGGAAAAAAAGACAGAGTAGAGAAGAAGGAATAAATTCATCATGGGAATTTGTGGATAGAACCCATGTTTGTGTTCGTATGTTTGCTGACTAATAGGTGGTTAAAAAACAGCAGTCGAGAGGGAGAAATGAGGGGTGTTCAATCATTTGTTGAAAAACAGGTTCCATTCAATTGATATATTGAGGCCATTCTTGGCAGAGTCAAGTCGGTAGATCCATTTTTGTTCCAGTTTACGTAGTGCGAGATCTCTGTTGCCTCCACGGAATGGATTATTGGCAGTTTGGAGGACTACCCAGAAAAGATCGTTATGGCTGTGTTTTTTCAATTTGTAGTGAGCCACTAAGGGCTTGTCATCGACTAGATGTTTGAGGCAGGAGCGATGTTCGCAGATATGTTGTTTTATCTCTCTCTTACATTTCCCAATGTAAATTAGATCGCAGGGACACTTAATGGCGTATACTGACCATTTTGTTTTACAGTTGGTGAAATTGGGAAAGGTCCATCTTATGTCTTTGAGGTCAATCTGTTTTATGTTGTTGGTCAGGGAACATACTGAACAGTTACCACATCTGAAATTACCTCCGACGGGGGGGAGATTCCAAAGGGTAGTTTTTTTTAAAGAAACCCATTGGCCCCACGGGAATTCTCATAACCCCATCCTGTGATTTTAACAAGCTGCCAACATGCAGAAACCTGGAAAGGGAGTCTGTGGTGTGGACAGATTATTTTGCATTATAGTTGGCTTCCCTGTTGTTCAGACAGTTTGCTATTGTTATTCCCTGAAGCATAAAACCTTTGTGTAGTGTGTGTAAATAAATGGTATTAATATATCCAAATTCCAGTGCCTGGTTGTTCTATTCTTCCCTCTTTGTAACAAGGGCCAAACTGGTGCACCTCTTGGTCCCCACACTGCTAATGATCCCCAAGGCGGGCACATAGTATTCCCTTATTATACAGCTGGCACAGTCTCTCAGTAGGCTCAATATTGGCATAGCTCTCTTTCCCAGTGGATCCTGTATTGCACAAGATGTACCCTCCATTAGGCCTACATTGCACCTGCTGTAGTCCTTGTATTGTCCTTGTATTGTCAAAGCTGGATGCCACAGTATGTTGGACTTTTCTGCAGGAGTGTCTACAAAGAGGCTCCATATTGCCATCATGTCTCTCTATGCAGGCATTCTGTAGTAGGTTGGAGTTCCACCCCCCAAATGTCCTACTCACAGATCGATGGATGCTGTGACAAAATCTCCTGCAAGACTTTCGGCACTGACAGTGGGTGGTGAAAGGGGCTGGGGTATACCCTGAACTAGTGGATTGTGGACCTAAAGTAAGTATACGAGGGATCCTCAGACCACTCCCAACTTGGTGCCGGCACTAAGGCAGGTGGCACCACTACCCATGACCACCTAGGGGCAGTCAAAGGAGCAGTTAAAAGCCCACTGCTCCTACAGATGCCCATGACCACCTAGAGGATAGTCACAGGACCAATCACAACCCCAATGCCAATAGACACATGCAAGATCATCAAGGGAGTAGTCACAGGGGCACTCACACACCAGCCACCACTGCGCACATCACTGTCCACCATAAGGAGAGCTGGAGGCCCAAAGCCCTTAAAGAGAGAACTTCTTTTAAAAACAAACACTATCCGAGAGCCACCCAAGCTCCCTAGCCAGACCAAAACATCCGGTGTAGGGAATGAACACGTTCCCTTTAAAGAAACAAAGTTGCAACATTTCAAAGTAACTGATA
Organism: Ambystoma mexicanum; assembly: GCF_040938575.1. Lineage (NCBI taxonomy): Eukaryota > Metazoa > Chordata > Amphibia > Caudata > Ambystomatidae > Ambystoma > Ambystoma mexicanum. The sequence goes on along the minus strand of NC_090921.1, from coordinate 1,329,665,840 downwards.
TTTTTTCGTTTTCATTATGACTTAGTCTTACGCAACCTTCAGAAGTCCTGTGGTACTGAATGTTGCTTTCACGCCCCAGCAGGCCGGACTTGGGATTTAACGCCCGGCCAGCCCGAGCTTTGTGGGCCTGAGCGACGTTAAATCCCATGTCCGCCCTGCCACCGGGGCATGAAAGCTATTCGCACCCTGAGTTTTCCCGCAGTGCGTATAGTGAAATATGGCTGCCGCCATTAAAATGGAAAAGGGACTAAGTCCGTTTTTGGATGACGGCGGCCATGAAAAACAAGTTCCAAAATGGATGTCATCATCTGAAAAGGTACCGAGTCCCTTTTGTATTGTAATCGCAACAGCCGTTTTTTGTAAAAAAAATGTTTTCGATGAACGGTGAATACACAATCACGCCTGGGAAAGGCGGATTGTGATTGGCCAACCTGCCTTTCCCCGGGGCGAATTGCACTTGAACAATAATGAACTGACTTGCGTAAAGAAAAAATTAGCAATAATCTCCCAGACTCGCTAGCGTCACAGTGATGATAAAGTTGCCAAAATTCCCTGTGATTGATTGAACGTAAAAAAACAGATTACTGTGTTTACCAGAGGATTTTATGACTCCAGATTCCCACGCAGAGGTAAGAAAGGGGCCAAAAATAAAGCAGACAATAGCTGTAGGGGTCCAAGAGGGAGGGAAAGAAACCCACACATGTCAATGTCCTTTCAGAAATCCAAGATGGCCAGTGGCCTTCATGTAACCTTAGGCTGAGCCGCTTCCAAATAACATAACAACCAATTATGACCCAATCACAAAGCAGTACAGGGGGTAGAAGGTGAAGCTTACTTGGAGGAGGAGGAAAGTTGTCCTCTGAAGGAGAAGAGTTGTTGGGAAGTGGAGATTGACCATCCCAGAAAGAGTGGTCATTGTGAGGCGGTTGGAGGAAATTGGGTACCATCTGGAGGGTGGGGTGATGACTGATAGGAGGTTATTGAGGACAGAGAAAAGAGATTGGTATCATTTGGTGAGACAGAGTAAGAAAGTTGAAGAAATGAAATCATTATCAGGAGCAAAGGATATCAGGAGGGGGATAAGAAGAAGAATATTGCCAAATGACGAAAAGGAGAGAGAAATGCTAGAGAGGGAGATACAGCTTTGATACCGAAGAGTGGGGTGGGGGATAACAGGATATCCCCTAGTAGAGCGAAAGACCAGTGAGGTGCTAGTGGAAAAGGTAGGTCAAGGGACGATTTCATAGGTGGTGGGACTAGGTACGAGACTGAAATCTTACAGGATGTCAAGAATAATAAGTCATGGGTGGTCTGCAAGGACCAGCAGGGAGGTGGTCATGAGAGAGCGTGCATCCCAGGCTAAGCTCGCAGACCCAGGGAGAGAGAATCTGTGCTGGAAAGACTCACACAGTGCCTTGGCCTTCAGGGGAAGACCATCAGTATTTTCCAAGTCCAGAACTAATCAGCCGCTGAGGGCATACATTGTATTTAAATTAAGTGTTCAGGAACCTAGAAAACATAACATGAAGACAAAGGGCCTCATTACGACCCTGGCGGAGTGGGTTTACGCCAGCGTTATTCGCGGCGGACCCGTCCGCCCTACTACGAGTTCCCGTAGCGCCATGGAGCGTTTTCCGCCTGGTTTTTCCGGGCGGAGAAATCCATGGCGCTACAGGACCTTGTTGTTAATTACGCCACCGTATTTTACGGTGGCGTAATTAACGCCTTCCCCACTCCCATTATACCCTATGGGGCAAAAATGGGAATGGGGAAGGGTAAAATGGGGGATGGGGATTTACCGCCCCGCCAAGGTCGGAATGGGGCGGAAAATCCGCCAACCCCCATGGCGCTATCGGCAGCTTTCCGCCGTGCTCCATGGTGCATTTTGCACCGCGATTTCCGCCAGGGTCGTAATGAGGGCCAAAGTGTCAACGACTAAACTATTTGAGCTGGGGCCAGGGTAAGCCCACCCCCTAGGACTTTGCAAGAGACTCTATAGCCTCTTCCTACTCACCACCTTTTCACTAACAGAGCATTTCCATAAACATGGGGGTGAAACCCGAATACCCGGGAGTACTTTACAAATAAATCAGGCTAAAGCAAAGCTGACTTAGTTTCCTTACTGACACAACTTTCATTTTTAGTTATTCTCTGCCCTTGCTCTGCCTGAACCACATTATTCCATTTACACACAAAGACATTTTTAAGTTCAGCACCGATACTTGTCTTGTGTCGCCCAATAAGTTCACTCTGTGACAATGCCATCAGCTCACAGCAGCACCAAGTGGTGTGTGCAGTTATCACGAAAGAACAAGAGCTATCTATAATATGACAATGTGGACTAGAGTCTGTTGCATCTAGCTAAATAAAAGTATGTATGCAAATGCTCCATTATAGAGCATTATTCCAATGACAAATTCCAGGCCAAGCAGGATCAACATTAGGTTTGGTGTGGGTGCACCCCGCCGGTGGCTTGCTCCTAACCAGTGAGATTTAGCCTGGATCGATCCGATTAGGTTGTGGCACCCACCCAGGATGCAAATAGCAATAAACAATACCTCTACCACGTATTACATTACAATACAGAGATAGTCCTGTCTGAGCAGCTTAGCAAACAAGCAAGGCTCACCTATGAATACTCGTTCCAGAATCAAGTCAACCCATTTGTAGTACATCAGGTGTGGGTGGACAATGTAGATGCATCTGAGTAAGATTTGTACACATTTGAAGAGTAGTGTCTGAGCAGAGACCTTCAACCTTAAGTTCCAGAGAGAGAACCCTTAACCATTATAGAAAAGAACAAGTGTCCCCCTTTACTCTTCCAGGATGGGGATAGGTCAAACCTCTCTGACAGACATCTGACTCCATACTGTTTTCTTCAGATATGTCTGATTCAGATTCCAATTTGTCATACTCTCCTACTATAGCCCCGTGATTCTGGCATCCTCAGCCAGTATAAATGTTTAGGCCAGGTACCGGAACTGAAAAGGTACACTGTGAAGATTGTACATTTATTGTATATTTTCAGACGACTAATGTCATGAAGCTGTTGCAGACAGGATACTGCTGGGGGTGACAAAAAGGCCTATATTTTGAATGGAACATATTATTACATAGTCACGGTAGTGGCTGTGTAGTTATGGTTAAGTTGCTGTTTCCATAGGAAGAGCACTTTTTAGGCGGCCTATAACTCCGCTCACATTGGACAAATCTTCACCAAACTTTGCAAAGAAAAGTATATGGGCCACTCTGAATTTTTTTTGCAAAGTTTGGAGATGTTTGGTCCAAGGGGGGGGGGGGATTTATAGAGGGGGTCCCAAAACGTCTTTTTTCCCCATAGAATGAATGGGGGGAAAACTTTGCACACGCCTACAGGCCAAACCGCTGGACGGATTTTCACCAAATTTGCGGCAGGGGCAGGAGCTTGGTCCCGAAAGCGTGCTTTTGTAAATTTTGTTAATTATATAGATGGAAAGGAGGACAGACATTTTGGATAGGTCATATAGAACTAAAGTTAATTTTGTAGCACAGCCTAATTCTGACTTTGTTAGATTCCAGTTTGGATCTAGGAAGGTCGTAATGTGCCCCATTGCTGCTTACATCAAAATACAATTGTCAAATTAGCATATTGGAATTGCCAATGCCTATTAAGGAAATTGAATTTGGTTTTGGAGCACTCACGGAACACTAACAAATGACAGGTGGTCTTAAGAACAGGCATAATTTAACATGGCTTACTTGTGGCCATTACTAACAGTCGAGTGATGGGTATAAAATAGTCATTTCCACTGCCATTAGGCTGTACACATATGTTCTAACTCCTGTAGAAATACCCCTAAATCCTGCCAGTGAAAGGGTTAAGCACACTCTCTATGTACCTTTTATAATAAAAAAGCATGAATTGCCAATTTTTTATTCACTTGTTTTGTGATGCTTCGGCATTTCCCTAAACCAGTTTTATTCAAAAGTCAACGTTCTTAAACTGGAGACCTCTTTTTATTAAACAAGTACTAAACTGGGGCTCTTAACAAATTCAGACACTAATTGGTTGTTTTTTCCCAGTACGGCATACTAAAGGGGAGCGCGAGAAGAGTCCTTTTCATGGTGGTTGTACACTTCCTTTTGTATTACTACGAGTTGACTTGAGAAGAAAGGTATAAAAGCATGTATGGTAATGCTTAAGCCAGTCTTCTTTACTAATGGCAATTGCCTTAGTTAGAACTCTTTTTCATTTTCTATTTGTAATTATATTGAGTGCAGGTAACCATAATACCTTCAAAGCGTATAGAACATTTAAAAAAAGTAACACTGTTTCGATCCCCGGTCCGCGTTTAGAAACCTCTGGATATTAAGGGCGTTATAAAAAACCTAGCATTATCACATCTTATAACTCCTCCTGCTGCCATTGTTCTTCCTTGCTGTGAATGGGACAAGCATCTTGGTGAACTTGGATTAAACGGATATGGTTGAATGAGTAAACTGCCAAAGAGGACTAATAGGAAGGTCACAGAGAATAAGGGCTTCCCATAACACTGTGACCGATTTTAGTTTTATTTGATGACGAATGGCTAGCAGAAATTTGATCCTATAATTGTTTTGTAAGTTTGAGCAATTATAGAATGGGCCCAATCATTTGCAAATCTCTCGACACTGCCTTTCAACAATGATACAAAAAATGTGACATAATTAATTTTAACACCCTTATTTAGTTCATGCCAGCCCCCGCTGTCATGGAAACGGGAGAGAGGCAAACCTCACTTTATGATCAAATGGGGTAGCACCACATTTCATTGGACCTTTAGATCTCAGAGCACTCAGAGAGTCGAAGGTCACCGCTCTGTCGTACTTTCGGTACCATAAAACATTGGCTGCCATATGTCCCACAGATTAGAGCGCTGGCACTCAACATTTCTGTGTCCACTCTAAATTTGAAAAATAAACATGGTTATGTTTACTTGTGCCATTCTCTAGGTAGCAGGCGATTCAAGGAGTGCTGGTGTGTCTAGGAGTACAGTTCCACAGTAACAAGTAAGTACTTTATTCTTCCTTGATGCACTCACTCATACTGTCGACAGAAGGGCACTGGTTTGTTTTTGAAACCATGACATTATTTTTGGTATCTTGTTGTTGTTCTTAACAATATAGGTAATACATCAACAAAACCAAGTCTTTACCTTTGTAAACAAAACTCTGTATGAACATATATGCACAGCGGAGTTAAACTGCGAACATGCCATAAACAAAATCTGCCTTGATCGAAGGAGCAATCATTCCCAAACTTACAAACACATACTGCTCCAACGTTTCCCACATTGACTAACTCAGTAAAATATTCTTAACTTTATCCTTCACTTGTCCTTCCCCTTCTTCCAGTTACTAGCCTTAAGTATGTTATGTAGTGTTGGAGTAAACAACCAAACTATTATGGAAGAGAATAAAAGATAATCTTAGCCTAACAACCCTGTGAAACTCTACAAGTTGCTAGCATACGGACGAAATCAGACTTCCCCACAAGATTGACAGCAATTACCTGCCTGTGAAAATCATTAATCATAACTAGGGTATAATACAATCAGATGGTTGTTTTAAAACGTTACTTTTCAGATAACACCCTAATCATGATCTACTCCTCAAAATGCTCTTGCCATTCTTTTATACAGCCCAGTTGCTGTCTACATTACCATTAGTATAGGAATGATATAAAACTGACACTAATCCTTTATCTCACATTGATGTAGAAAAAATAGTTTTATATTATATAGTTTCCGGGGTAGTCCAATTCCCCCAACAAAAATCAAATCTGGGGGTGTCACATTATATCTGCAAGCAGAGAGGCACCAGCCTTGATTAGTTCTGCTTGCCCTGACCCTAAACTTTGAATTCCAGCATACATATGAGCACCTATCTACTGCTAATGCAGTTGAATATATCATTTGAGCCTCACATGGTGCCTCTTCATGAGGGGGAGGTCCAGGTATAGACAGAAGAAGATTAAGAGGGGAAATGGCCTCCTGATGTGGCTCCTACTTACTCACTTGACTCCCCTAAAAACATTCCACAACGCTGCACCATAAATTATTACAGGTAGACAGAAATTTGACAGAATTTACGCAAATTACATGCAATTCCTCTGCCTGCCAGGATACTATTTAAAACTGTATGCATCATCCACAAAGCAGTCACGAGTAGCACACCATCATACCTGGCAGCTAAACTCCACATATCTGGTGGCACACGCTCATTGCGCAGCAAATCGACCAACCGGCTCTGATCACAACTCATACGCAAAGAGGACCCACAAAGAATCCTTTTGTCATGCACCCACCTTCTGGAACTCGATCACTGTTATCAGGCTAGGAAGGCCCTTACATATATCCAATTTTGCAAATCTCTCAAAGTGTGGCTGACCAAGGACTAATCCCAATGGACGCACGTACCGACGCACGCTGGCTACCCACACCCTGTACAGCGCTCCACTGCTCTTGAGCTAGGTCAACGCTTTAAACAAAAAAATAAATGGAGGATTTTATTGCTTCATGGAGTGCTGCAGTCTAGCCAAGCCTGCCTTACGGAGCAGGCCGGCAGCATGGCTGAGGATTCTCTGCAGTCTCAGAGACCAAAGCCAGTTTTAGAAATCTGCTCACCGAAATGCAGGATATGAAGGAAGCTCTGGCCACAAAGGTTGATGCATTGCTTTAAAGTTTGATCCCATGCAACAGCCGATGATGGATCTTGCGTGTAGGATCACTGATGCAGAGACAATATTGAGCATGGCTGAAGATAGCATTGGTGACCTTGAGGAGGAGGTCAGGCTTTTACTGAAGACCAAGCCATTGTCATAGCCAGGTTTGTGGATCAGAAGGGGCGAGATCGTCTGAGCAACCTCCATATTATGCGTCTCCTGGAATCAAATAAGCTTGAGCCAATGGAGGAGTAAACTGAGGTTATGTAAATCTCACCCAACGGAGTAGAGGGCTCATCGTGCGCCTATCCATGTACACCCTCGGCGTGTGAGAACCCAAGATTCATAAAGCAAATGTCCTGAATTATGGGGACAGTGAGGAGCAGGTTGAGGCGCGTTATGAGCAAGCCAAGATATTTATAATCCTGAGGTGACCATGGCATAGCACTGTACCCGCAGAACATTCAATGCTGAGAAAAAAGCTCTGGGGACAAGAGGTGCGTTTCACCATGCTTCACCTCGCAAATCTCAAGATCATGCATGGCAAGTGCCTATTTTTCTTTTGAATTTCTGATAGTGTGACCCTATGTGGAGAGGCATCTGCTCGTGGTGAGCAAGATTGAGGTTTCGGTCTCCCTGACAATTCCCAATGTGGACACAGCTCCTGAGGCAACTTCGTCTCCCCTCTCTCCACTAGCAACTGGTTGATATGCAGATCTTGAACGCTGAGTAGCAACGACAGATTTCAAGAAGATTGTGTTATGGATATCGCTAGTTGTAAAATGTGGTGAGCTTGTTCATGTTAGAAAGTCCTCAAATTCTATTGCCATTAACAGGTGCATTGATGAAGGAGGCATGGCACATGTGGGTTCTCCCAATTAATTATACCGTTTTTGCCGCCCTTCAGAAAAGGGGCGAGTTCTAGACAGGTGGACTGGGAGAAAATTGCATTAGGAATAGACTACCATAGAGAATGGATTGGGGGCTAACTTGGGTGCGGGGCATTACATGGTCTGGTAGTGTTGTACAGTAAGGCTGGGTGCCTGGTAAGGTGAGGACAGATGCCAGAAAAGTTTAAGGCAACAGGGTGTGCCAAAAGGATTGTATGGGAGCTGTACTTAAGCTTTGAGAAACCCTGCAGCGTGCAATTTCAGCTTACCAGAATGGTATGAGGGTGGTGGTGGGGTGGAAAGGTACCCCCATCTCGCCTCCGGTCCGTGCAGGTTCTGATCTTTTAGGCAGCCCATAGCATCTGGTTCTCATCCTCCGTGGGGTGTGGGGCTGGAAGGGATTGGGTGTGGGTGTATATGAGCATGATGTTTGGCTCCTCCCGAACCTGGTCTCTTCTGACTGACATATGCAAACTATGGCAGAACGCATTGTTTGGCGGGGCTGGTTCCTGAAACAAAAACAAAACAGTCTCTGGACATGAAGGGAATGCCCTGTCCAACTGCAAATGTGTGTGCAATGTGAGGTGTTCTGCGCACACTTGAGGAAGGAGGCCATCAGCAGTAGTTAGTATGAAATGTATCAGCAGTAATAAAAAAAAGGGTTGATGAAAGGATAAAAAGGGGAGCATGGGCTAGGCAATTAACTGATCTGTTAGTGGAGTCAAAATCCATCCTACTGTGGGGGTGATTCATTGATGAATGTACACAGTAAAAACTATGGAGCAGACATGCCAATTTAGACTCAGAGCTTCATGGTGGGTGGCGTGTCATCGGTTGTGGGGCTCCTCGAACAGTGGGTGCCCCAGATTAAAGGCTGATGGTGGGCAAGAATCGCGGCTGGCGAGTTCATTATGGAGGGGAAGCTATTTCACCTAGGTGTTGGGGGTGCAGGTAGAGATAATGCACATGAAAAGGTTGCAGAAATGTTCTAGATGGATAAGGTAAAACAGATGACTGAGCAAATAGCTGGATGTCATCTTAAGGTTCTCTGGCCCTTTTGGGCCCTCAGAACAAGATTTGGCAGCACAAAGTATTAGCCTAACACCTGTATTACTCATCCTTGATGAGTAGGTATAGTGGGGTAGTTGCACTTCTACACAATTCATTAGATATGGAGTGAAAGCACAACTGGATCATAGGAGAAGGTACAACATAGTGTAGGGTTACCTAAATGGCTTGCACATTGTTTATCAATGTGCATCACCTGTGACGAATCGCGGGATTCTGTCACTTCTCCCCTGTTACAAGCCTCAGTGACGTTATCCCTGAACAATCCACATAACAGGGAAAGTGGGAGACCCGAGAGGGGGACTTGAGATCATTACTGGATGGCTCGGACTCGTCCCAGTGAAGATAAAGAATGAACAATACCCGAAGAGAGTAAGAATCATTGCTAGAACGCTCATATTCGTCCCAGTCGAGACAAAGTATGAACAATTTATCCTCAAGCAGGAGATGCACTGTGTTGTTTGACCCATCATGATATCTTGTTTTGTTTACAGAAAATACCTTCCTTCGGTTTGTTAAAGAAACCCATTTGTCCCATGGGAATTCTCATAACCCCACACTGTGATTAAACAAGGGTAAGGGGGTTTGGACCATAAAGTAACCTGTTCTCCGTGCCAGAACACAATCTTGGCTCCCGGGCATCCCACGATATGCCCCTGCCGAGTGGATGGACCCTCACTCTGGCGCATCGCCCTTCGGGCCCAGTTTAATTTGGATTAAGTTCTTAGTTTGGTTCATCGTTGGTTCACTTGGTTTCGGGGTCATGTTCGAACCCAGTATTACAAATATAAAACCCCGGTTTCAGAGGCACAGGATTGACAGCCTGGTACCAGCAGGCAGACCTGCACAGACATCATCCTTTCCCAGCCCCTCCCACATCCCGTGATGACTGACAGGAGACTGCCGGAGACCCTTCAGCCGCACCTGAAATAGCGCTACGTCTCGCTGAATGTCAGAGGCCTGTACTCCCTGGAGAAGCGAAAATCGACCTGCAAGAGCCTAACAGACCCCCATAGCTCAGTGGTCTTTCTCCAAGAAACACATCTGCTCCCAGCAGATTTCCCACGTCTACGTCACAGAGCCTTTCCCAAGCAATACCTGGCTTCGGGGGATAGCAAGAAAGGAGGCACAGCTATTCTATTAGCTAGGGGGATACCATTCAGAGAGCAAGAGGTCCTGCGATGCTCAGAAGACAGATTTTTCACACTGAAAGGGATCCTTTTCGACCAGCTGCACATCCCGATCGCAATATAAGCCCAGAATCAGGGCCAGGAAGCCTTCTACGCAGAACTGGAAACAAGGCTTCTCCCATTTCTCGAAGGACAATTGGTCATCAGCAGTGACTTCAACGGCGTTCCTAACCCCCTGACAGACAAATCAGGTCCCCCTCCTCCAAAGACTTCATGATCGCCCTCAGTCTCTGCCGCCTATTCAAAGCCATGGGAGTTGTAGACACCTGGAGAGTCCTCCACCCGGAGGCTTCAGACTTCTTGTTCTTTTCCCACGCCCATCGCTCTTACTCAAGGACAGCCCTGATGCTGGCCAGCTCTCAACTTCTCTCATTTACTGGTAAGGTGGAAATAGGCACGAGGATCCTTTCGGATCACGCTCCAATACTGCTAACGGCCCGGATTATCGATCCCAACCCTACCATGAGACAACACTGGGCCCTCTTCCAGCCAATGCTACACGATATGATGGTCTGCGACGATGTAACAACAGCTATCCAGAACTACCTGAAGGAAAACCCCCCGGACCTTACCTCGACGGCGACCAGATGGGAGGCACTGAAAGCAGTAATCAGAGGGGAACTCATCGCCCAAGCCGCAGCATATAGGAGAAGAGGAAATACAATGAGAGAGCAGCTGGAAAAGGAAGTTGAGGCAAAACTCCTGAGACTCGCCCGCGGTAAGCTACCGGCACACTCTGCAGAAGACACAGCCCAGACCTTTGATCAGGACAAAGCAAAGTTACTACGCACATAGCAAAGGGGCCAACACGTTCCTGATAGTTAAATTGGCTAAAACTAGACAGAGGAACCTCATTACAGCTCTGAGAAACCCAGAGGGCACGATCCTGTATGGGGAGGAGGCAAAGCTGCAGTTAACAATCTCCCACCTCACCAGCACGTTGAAGGCTTCTTCCAGGCCACAACCACAGTAAGAACGTTTCGTAGCACAAGCCAACCTCTCCCAAATCTCGGAAGCCGATGGGGAGGCCTTAGACCGTCCAATCACCTCTGAGGAAATAATAAAAACCCTGAAACCGAGGGCTCTGGGCCCCAATGGCTTCCCACCTAGGTTCTTCAAACTCTTTCATTCCCTCTTGCTGGGCCCATTCACTGACCTCTACAACTCATTCCGAGAGAGGGGTACCATTAGCCCTTCTATGCAAGAGTCCACCACAATCATGCTTCTGAAGCCCCAGAAGGACCCCAAGGACTGCGCATCTTATCGGCCCATATCCCTACTGACTATAGACGCAAACATTTACTCCAAAATTCTGGTGAACAGACTTGCACTGATGCTGCCATCTATCATAGACCGGGACAGACGGGCTTCATCAGGGGTAGGAGTACAGGAGACAACATCCGGCGGGCCCACAATCTCATCGAGGTGGCCGCCTGAGATCATCAGAAACTGGCAGTACTAACATTGGACGCCACTAAAGCCTTTGACAGGAGGGACTGGACCATTATGAGGCTTACCCTAGAGGCCTTCCGGTTTGGCCCGATGTTCCGGAAAATGCTCTTGGCCAACTACCAGGCCCCAAAGACGTCCATTCGGATGAACCAGAAGCTCTCGGCGCCTATTGCCCTCTCATGTGGGACGAGGCAGGGCTGTCCGCTTTCCCCCCTGATCTTTACCCTTGTGATGGAGCCGTTTGCCCAGAGGATTGGTCACAACAAGCAGATAACGGGTATGAATTTAAGAGGGGAACAATTTAAAGTCTCACTATATGCAGATGATGTAATGCTCACCCTCACTAACTGCCAAACCTCTCTCCCGGAAGCCCTAGCAGAACTGGAAGCTTTTGACCAGATAGGCGGCTTTGTGATAAACTACTCCAAATCCAAAGCACTGGGGCTGAATATGTCCAAAGAACTCAAACAGAATCTCCAGTCAGGCCACTAAAATGGAACACCACAGCCTCCCCATTATCTGGGAATTCATATAGTTGCAGACCCTGAACAATTATACACAGCAAATCCCCCTCCTACTCAAGGAACTGGAGGATGACTTGAAGAGGTGAGAGGACCAGGAAATCTCTCTGTTGGGCAGAGTCACTGCGTGTAAGATGAACCTCCTACCTAGGCTCCTATACATATGCACAACGGTACCAGTCCATCTCCCTAAACAATCCCTGCTCCGCCTACAGAAACAGCTATCCAAATTTATCTGGAAGGGATACAGGCCGAGAATCCCCCTGAAGGTAATGACTGGAGCGGCCAAATGGGGAGGCATGGGCTTACCAAATCTCACTAACTACTACATCGTGGCTCAGCTGACACCAGCAGCTGCTTGGGTGGAGCAACAAACCCTCCTAAATGGACGCGTATTGAGCAAGCCAAATGCCCCCACCCCCCCTCGCTGTTCTCTTTGCTCCACACACCAGTCGTGGAACACTGCCTTTGGCCGTCTATCTTGTCCTCTACAAGGGCTAGGCTAAACGCCTGGTCCTCTGCACTGAGACGAAAGAAGCTCTCTAAGGGGTTGGGCCCCCTTTCCCCGGTCCTTCGTAACCTGGATTTCTCTCCTGGTTTGGATGCAGCAAACTTCAGCCGATGGACCGGAGAGCATCAATACCCTCGTGCAGCTATATGTAGAGGGGCCCCCTCTCTCCTTTGAGGAATGCAAGAGCCACTTTCACCTAGCGTAAGCGGACAGGTTTACCTACGCCCAGATCAGGCACTGGATCTCCCAACCAGAGGTCCGTCGGAAAGCCACAAGAGACCTTCTGTCATGATGCCTACCCCCAGGCATCCGGATCAAGCCCATCAGCCCCGGGAGCAGGCATCCAGATATTTAATAAAACCTGAGCAGCCCCGGCTGGGGGCTGTCTGGGTTCAGTCCTGCTCTTTAGGCGCCAGGCTCATAATAGGAATCAGTCCTGGAGCCTATGGCTCCAGGCTCATAGACTTTACTTACCTCATGCAGACCATGCTGCAAATGAATCCAAGTCAACGTTAGACCTGGATGGGACTATTTTACTACAGGGACTATTTTTTACTCGGGTGTGGTTCTAGGGACTTCTTACCTGGAACTACTTTGGAGGCTATTTAAACCACGCCCGAACAGCAGCACATGCTTCGCGTTATTCTGCATCCAGCAGCGTAACGCTCACCGTGCCTGCAGTCAGCATCCAGTCTTCAGCCACGCCCGTCTCGAATCCAGAGCTCCTAGCAATAGAAGAAAGAAGAAGGAAAGGTTAGAAAACAGATATTATCTCAATCCTTACCTGAATTCCGGATCCATCACATCTTCGAACTTGAAGAGGACATTCTACACGCGTCGCATCGCCAGCTGCAGCGCCGCGCCATACTCACCAGTCCTCACAGCATTTTTCGATCCGGCGCAGCCTCCATCATTTTCTCCGCCGAATTCCACCATGTAGGGGACAAAAAAACATAAGGTGAGCCGAGAGAGCCAACAAATACAATCTCTCCACCATAGACTTACCTGATTAATAACTGGAGGCATTATTCTGTAACAAACCGCAACTTCTTACACCGCACCTGTTAGGAGAGAGAAACCAGCAATTTAAACACACACATCTTTTGCCGGACAGCGTTTGGTAATACAGACTCTTACCTGAACACCATCAGCTGCCAAAAGACAATCTTCTCTTGGACCCAGATGCAACACAAGAAGGAATGTACAAGAGTGAACATCGGACATATTGAACTCTTTGGACTTTATACTTACGGGTTCTCGACTGGAACCTCAGAGTCAATATTCACCCCGAACTCTTCCAGCCTTCAAACCAGTCATTCCACGCAGGATGGAGAGCTCATCATTTACAAACATAAGGTGAGCTTACTGAAAGTGAATATCAGTGGTGATTAGTGGGGAGAACAGTGGGGTGCCATTACTAAAATCCACGGGTGGCTAAATCCCTTTCTCCACTTGCAGGAGAATACTTCTACAGGTTAAGCAGACAAGATTAGGCGGCCCAGTCCAGTCTGTCATCTCTGCACTACGCTTCACGTTGGAGGAGGTCGCAGCTGTCCGGGTCCGATCGACGCCCCTGTGGGAGCCAGGTGAGCGTAGCACCTTCATCCCTAAAACACACGCTAAAAGAGGGCCGGCGCTGGGGCATGATGACAAAGATATACAAATTGTTGCAAGAAGACATGTTAGTGACCAGGCCGGCATACATGGCAAGATGGGAAGCAGACCTGGAGCCCCCCATAGAGGATCAAACGTGGCTGGACATTTGGACTAGTATCAATTCCGCCTCGAGGTGCATCACCAATAAAGAATGTACATTGAAACTTCTGCACCACTGGTACTACCCCCCTGGAGCGTTTACACCACTTTCAAAAGGCCATAGACCCGAACTGTTGGAGGCAATGTGGCGCCCGCGGAACCTTCCTCCACATGTGGTGGGAGTGCCCGAGGGCCCGAAACTTCTGGAAGGAGGTCATACAGACTGTTGAAACTATAACCAATTGCAAACTGCCCATGGACCCTCAGGTGATCCTGCTGGGGGTGCCACGGCCAGATGAATATCCAAAAACGGGTTGTACTGCCAAACTCCTCTCAAAGCTGCTCAGGGCCGCCAAGATAAACTTGGCCCGCAAATGGAAGACACAAGAGGGCCCTTCTATATCTCTGTGGTGGGTGAAAATCTGGGAGATCCTGGACGCAGAAAGTCACAGCGGCGAGAGAAGGGGTCTTGCACCGCTTCACGGACTGTTGGCCTCCGGTCCTGGAATACAAAAGCCAGTTTCCGGCACCGACTTTCCAGCCGCAACCGGTGAAACTCTTTTTGCCGCCATAGCGTTCCTTGGGAGGCCCAGGGGCGTGAATACTCTTCTTCTTACGTCTTAAAGGTCAATATGTATTCATGATTACCCTGTATATGCTGTAACTGGATAAAGAACCGAAGTCAGGACTAGCCTGGAAACATGACTTGGACGTTATGGCAGAAATCATTGATCCTGATTATCAGGGTGATGTTAAGATCCTCTTGCATAATCACGGGAGCAATGCATATACAGTGAAAGAGGGGGAGAAGATTGCACAAGGGATATTGGAGAAAGACCTATTTCCTATACCCCAGGGGATATTAGAGAAAGACCTATTTCCTATACCCCAGGAAGTGCAAACTCATGAAGACAATGAAAGAGGATATAGGGGATTTGAGGAAGCTGATAGACCTAACAAAGACAAACCTCCACCAGTGACTGAAGAATTTGGCTTTTGCACTAAGGAACGAGCCAATATTGGTTGAAGAAACGCAAAAGTAATCTCAGATGAGGAAGGAAGGAGCCAGGTTGGTCCCTTCTTTTTAATGAAGGGATTACTGTACGGAGGGAATATTACCGGTGAGGGAACCACTCGTGGTCACTTAGTAATACCCTGAAGGCATAGGAGAGTGGTATTAGAGCTAGCCCATTCCCACTTGACCGCAGGCCATCAAGGAGTTGGAAAGACTCAAGGTCAAGTGATACCGACATTTTATTGGCCTGAGGTTTTTGCAGATGTTAAGAACTTTGTGCTGACCTGTAATCTTTGTCAGAGAACTGACACAAACCCAGTTCCACCAGCTCCTCTACAACCGCTCCCCATTACTGATATTCCCTTCTCCAGGATAGCAATGAATATAGTAAGGTCCCTAGAAACATCTAAGTTGGGTAATTGATTTAGTCTAGTCACTGTCAATTACTCCACCTGCTATCTTGAGGATTTCCCGTTGAGAAACAATACTAGGTAACAAATCCTCAAGCATTTCATACCGTTCCTCTCCCAAGTAGGATTCCCTAAAGAAATATGGACTGACCAGTGCACCACCTTTGTGTCTCGCCTCATGTGCGAGGTAAAATAAATCCTTCATATAAGAACACCAATGACCTTGGTACATCGCCCTCAGACCGATGGCCTAGTGGAGCGCTTTATTCAGACGCTAAAAAGGATTCTGTAAAAACTAGTACAGGCGGACAGGAACAACTGGGGTACCATGATCCTGAGGGCACTATTTGCCATAAGGAAAACACCTCAGGAATCTCTAGGGTATTCCCCATTTGAATTACTTTATGGGAAGGATGTATTGGATATGCTTAAGGAGACATGGGAAGAGGGAGGAAGCCATTCTGCCAATTTCTCAAACCGCACAGAACTTGCGCTTACACATGACAACAGAGAAATTGCCAGAAAACATCTAAGACAGGCCCAAGAACACCAGAAGGCTAATTATGTTAAGAAAGTCTATTCCCCACACTTTATCTGCAGGGCAGTTAGTCCTAGTTTTATTACCATCATCAGAAAATAAAATGGTACCAAAGTTATTTGGCCCATTTAAAGACCTTGAACAGAAGGGCCACTTGATTACCT